>NC_137067.1:13664142-13875697 GCF_032717465.1 Coenobita brevimanus | reverse complement strand
CTTTGTTCACCTGGCGAATTGCTGACAACTAACTGACTGGCTACTTCGTAATCTGTCGTCAGTTTTTCCTCAGTGTAACTTGCAAGATCATTTCCCATTCCCAGGCTTGCATAGAGCTGTCTTTATTCATCTATTTATCTATCTATTTATTATGATTTAAAATTATAATATGGACTCATAACAAGAGTATGTAGCCGTGTTGAGAAGAGAAGGATGTATTACATGCTTAGGTAGTGTGAATGAGGTAAGTGCAGGTGATATACACACGTAACGGTAAAGATACAGTAAACACACAGGAATGGGAAGATGATGGGTTGTTTGTGGCTGTGCGGTAATGGGGTGAAGTGGGGCAGGAAGGTGAGGTAGATAAGGAGACATAATGAGAAGGTTGGAAGGTGAGGCAGGAAGGGGAGGCAGGCATGGTATGATATATGAGGCATGAAGGTAAGGCAACAAAACTGTGTAATGAGACAGGAAGATTAGGCAGGCAAGCAATCTGAGACAAGAAAGGTGCAAATTGAGCCAGTGATAGTGTGCGGTGAGCCAGGAAGGTGAGGTAGAAAGATCATGCAGGCAGAGAGACAGACAGAGTTGAATGGCCAGCATGATTACTAATACCTGCCGTGGGGGATGTTGGCCGCAGACGCGGTATCTGCTACCTTAACCACCCCAGACAACACCCACAGCGAGCCGACGGCCGGCCTGGGGGACGGGGTGGGAGTGAGGGTGGGAATGGTGAGAGCAAGGTGGGACATTAAACATACAGTTGGGAAAGGTTAAAGAGTGGGCGGGGTTACTTTAAAAGAGAGTGACAAGACAAAGATGGAAGAGGAACAGTGACTCAGAAATATAGAATTAGAGACAGATCATAATTAGTGATAGAAGAGAAAAAACGAACAGTTGAGGATGAGAGAGACTGAGGAGCAGGACAATTTAAGAGGAAAGGTGAGAGAATCCTACTACTCTTGTAAAAAAAGAAGAAATAAGACAGGAGTTGGTATAATTAACTGTGGAAGTGTTAAGGGTCAAGCAAGAATGAAGTAATTCTATTTTGAGAGCAGTCGGTCTATGGGTAAAGTCAAATATTCAGTCCTTAGATCATTTGTAAGGTGAGGGTGCTGCACTATCTTTTTCTTTGTTACCTTTATATTAATTAGTACCTGGTCCACGCTGGTAATTCTACGGCTTTTTTATCAGGTGAACACATACATTACCCCAGTCACACCCTGAGACTCTTTGTTCCTATTTCCCTTAACACTGTGTTGTATTTTGCAAGACTTATTCAGTCATCACTGTTCTGTAACATTTTGCCTGGTATTCTCAACAGACTTTGTGCCTCGAGAGCCTAAAATATGTGTCAGGACTGTAAAATATCTTAATACATAATAACTAGCAACATACATAATATAGTCTAGAAGCTAGGTCAATGTCAAACCTAGGGGCCAAAGGAAGTGACGTTAGCACCTTTCCAGAATGTCTCTCACCAGCACACAGCCCACAAACAGCGCCTCTTGACCATACACACACATGCACACACACAGGCTTCTAGAACATTTCAACAACACTAGGAGCCCACGTGACACGACCCCTGCTAAAACGAGAATGTAGGAAATCAGAGATCAGAAGAGGGCTGGCGATCGTAGTGAAAGGTTGGCATAAGTAAAGAGAGATAGAGCAGAGATTGAGAGGTAGCTAAAGTGGGACTCTACTCTATACTTCACTCGTGTGTGAAAGAATATTTTTTTCAAAGACAAATAAAAATAGTCCCATACTAATTCTTTACCTCTCCTGTCATTGCATGACAAAAGGGAACGAAGGTTATCTACTTACAAAACTACTCACGTATAACAACAGCTTGTCCACGAGTCTAACATATGTATAACTGATCTACAAAACACACTACGAGAAGCTACGAAGTTTCTATAAGATATGAGCTAATTACCAATCTTACCCTCTTCAGTACTCTGACATCATTTGTATTTTGATTTTCGTTCACCTCCAGACGATTGAATTTCAGTTTAGGAGAGACTCTGCTTTGTGGTTTGGCTACGTCCTTCATTAACAGATCCTTCATAGAGGGTTCTAAGTTGAATAAAAAATCACTTAGAGGCCGCAAAGAAACAAGACGACGTTATCGCACTGAAGGGTTAAACTCGGAAATATTTTTACTGTATTAAAATCCAAAGTTCTGTGCCACATCATGCTACTGGGTAAAGTAGTCGAGTATCTTTGAATAACACTCCTCCCTGCACATTATCTGACATTCTCAGCAAATTAGTTCCGGGCGCCTTTAATATCTAAGCATTGCCTTGGATCCTTTCATGACTCTAGAAATAATAAATTACAACCAGTACTCCTTGCTACATCATTGATATGTAACAAAGTAGTCAGGCAATACCACCGACACCGACAAGGCAGTGTGCTGCCGCCATTGGAGGTTCCTTCCGGTTGGTTCGTGTCTTGAGAGATATTCACAACCAAAATTCCGTATCGTAAACAAGATTTATGTTTGCAGGTACATCAAGTGGCGTGTGAAGATCATACAGTCTCCTTTTTTTCTCCTTCCTTAGAAATTTACTCTTCGTCGTAGCAGAGAATTGATTGTATTTTTTTTATTTATTTATTTTTTTTTTTTGAAACTCAATCATCAACATATCCTGGTTGTAAACTGAGAACACTTGATTATATCTTGTTCAGTTCAGTAGGCTGCGTGCGGCTCTTACGTTCAGCTGTTTGTGTATTTACTTATCAACATAAAATCAACAGGTTTCCTGGCATTAAAAATATATAGTGTTTCGGTTATGTAGATAAAGTTGTAAAACTGATTTCATTACCAGTCTGAATGGGCAAGAATGACTGCTTTACTTTCTTACTGTAAACTAGAATGACTGCTTTGGTTGTTACCAGCAAACTTGTTGGTGGTGTGTTGAGTAGGCATTTAGTTCGGTTGATTTACAACACACTCAAGTGCTTCATCAAAGAGCTCTAACTCTGAGCAGAGGAGCAGCATCCAGTATTTGTTTAAAGCATGGCCGAGTTACTGTATCTTCTCAGTTTGCATTCAGTTATCGAGAAATATAGCCTCATTAAAGATGCAATTTGCTTTAATGAATGTGTAAGTTTACATGTGTGCAGTAAGTCTGCCATATCCACCTCAGACCAGTGATTTTTTTTAAATTCCCATTGCACCTCTTGTAAAAGATATTATCGTTATAACTACATTACAAGCAGGCATTCTTTTTTACCTCTTGCTGCCGCCATCAAACGATTATGTCAGCTTAGGAGAGCACTCCAATAGCGCAGGAGTTAATGGAAGTTATATCTAACCCCTCCAGTTAGGAATTCTTGCGAGAAAAGTAGCTTTAGCTAGCAAGAATAAAATATAATGTGAAGCTTCATGTGTAAGTATGGCCTATCCGGTAGTAGCGAAAGGAACGAATGGCAGGAAGGGGATGAAGATAGGATGAGGGAGCGTAAAAGTAAAAATGAAGGAACAGCAAAACAGCGAAAGATAACAAGGGAAAAGGGGAGATGACTAAGTGAGGAAGAAAAATAAAAATCGATACAATTGCAAACCACAACACATGAGCCAACTCTAACATTTGCCACGAACAGATCTGATCGATAAATATTAGTACTCTTGTTCAGGGATGAGTTTACCCTTGCAGCACGAGGACGCCAGACGATTTTGTCCTGCTCAGGGAGAGGCCCCTGAGGGCAGTTTGTTTTATACATGTCTCTATTCCACCCTTAAGCCTCTGGGGACCCATATCTGTTTTCCTCTGCCCAGCTCAAGATTATTTTGCTATGGTTAACTCCAGACAGTTCTATATGCCTCCAGGAATCCTCGCGAGTTGTAATGATTAAAGGTAATTATCAAGAAAGGGATGACCCAAGATGGTTATGCATAATAACTGGAGTGAGAAGGTTGGCAACACGGTGAACAAAGGCACTCGAGAACTTAATGCCACACCCACCACAGCTTTTCCTACATCCAACACATTAACCATTAACATTAACCATGAGAATTTCTGGACGGATTTAATTATTTTCTTGCTTTTGCCAGACGATTTCATTCAGCTTAGGAGAGCTGCCTCAATGTAAGGGCTGATGTCAGCCTCTAATCCTCCAGTTCACAAAAGTCTATACTGAATTGAGTAAAATCGTCTGAAAATAATGAAAAGAAAAGGGGAATTAAATGAAGTCTTATCAAACCCTCTAGTCTGTAAGCTCCAGCCCGGTCGGGCAAAAAGCTTCAAAAAGAAATAAAGCTAAAAAAAAAGTGAAGGTATTCTGGTATCCAGCCCACCAGTTAAAAAGGCCTGTACTAAGTTGAATGACGTTGTTTGGAAATGAACGGGAATAAAATAAGATGATTTCCCCTGCCTAAGGCAGTTTATAACGTTATCGGTACCACCTTTACTCGGTATCACATTTTCCACCACTGGAAAACCAGGGCTTAAAGTTAACTTATATATACTCATTGCCTGCTTTAGATATTAGTTGACACCAGCTGTTGTATAATATCACAAGAACATCTTTCGGTTGGAGTCTCAGGATTCATCATCGTCGTCGTTGTCGTCGTCGTCAGCGTCCTTATCTCCGTTATTATCATCACCATCATCATCATCATCGTCGTCGTCGTCGTCGTCGTCATCCTAATTTTCAACTGAAGACTGTCTCTGAGTAGGATCTAGAAATATGGAAAGAGGACATGAATATAAGAGAACTGTCAACTCCATGCCATATGAAAGGGCTCGTACAATTCATTATTCACCCACCATTCAGGCCCTAGGAACCCTTGGTTCCACATTATTAAGTCTGCAGGAATGATGGGGAGGTCGGAAAGTATTTGCTGTGATTTATATAATAATATATGTCTTCCCATTATAAGATATTATTAAAGACACTATTTAAGAATCTTGCGAGTTCATAAGTTTGTTTTTAGTCTCATGTTTCGCCTGCAGAAAATTATTAGGGATATATATTATGCAGAAGTAAGCGTCCATACCAAGGATCTGTGACGTGGCCGAACAAGACAGGGTTACGGCATTTTGGGCTTTTTTCAAAGCTGCATTTTTCTTTTTCCAGGATATGACTGATAATACTGGAAGGCTAGTTTCATGACTAGGAAAAAGGGACGACACGCCATGACTGACTTGACACCCGAGAATATTTTAAATAGAGGTTTTCTGTTCTTGCCAAGTGGCCTTTTTTTTTTTTTTGCCTATATTTGGCTCTTTGGGGGAAGATTCTGGTACCGCTGGAAGGCATTTTTCATGGAAGTTTCAAAATAGTATAACACACCATGACTGGTTCAGTTGATGTAAAAAAAAATAAAAAGTTTTGGTGCTTCGTTAGTATGAAAATGTTACAAGCCAAATGTGGCAAAAAATGTGTACACCAAGTTTCGGCTGAAGTATATTGTATGTGTTGGACACGAAGATAAGCGCGAGACTTATTTGATGGCCATCAGTACTATATAGTTCTGTGGTATTTGGGTAAGGAAGGAACACAGTCTTCCCTGCCTGATATTCATTTTGCCTGCCATAATGCTGGTGGCAATGGATGCATTCACCCGGACCAGACGAACATATCCGAACTGATTGTGACGCTATGTGGTGGAGGCCCCGACGCTGCTTCATTTGCATAATATACCCACATGGCAAAAACACCCACCCCACAGTGCTGCTACATCTACATAAAAAATCCACATGGCCACCCATAGTGCTATGTGGTGGAGGCCCTGACGCTTCAGCATCTACGCATAATACACTCACATGGCAAAAACACCCACCGATAGCGCTTTATCATCACTACCCCTCACATTTTACTCCCTTCATTGTCCTTGCTATTGCTCTTCTCACTCTCTTGCCCTTGCCATTGCCTTTCTCAGTTTCTTTCCCTAGACATTCCCTCTCACTTTCTTGCCCTCGACATTGCAGTTCTCACTCTCCCGTCCTTGCCTCTTGCCATACTCTCCCACTCATGTGCTCTTACACCTGTTCCTGCCCCTGAGACTTTCTCCCCTGACTTTCAGCTCTTCACACATACTCTCCCTCTCCTTTGACCTCACCATCCCACCACTAAAGCCACCTACCCAGGCCTCTTGCCTCCTCTGCTCCTGCTCCACTGTCCCTGACCTTGATCTTGCTTACCCCTCCATGGTTTTCCTCTCCCCTAATCTTTGAACCACACACTCGCCCTGGCCCTCTGTTACTCGTATCACCACCGGAGTCCTTTACCCTACTCACGTGCTCGCTACAGCCCCTTCCCCAGCCACCGCCAGCCTCTTTTCCCAACCCTTGTAATTGTACCACTCTGATCCTCTATCCCGCTGTTTGCTTCCCCTGCCTCACCTTACTGTCCCTGCAATTTTCTGGCCGTCCCTATACTCTCTTTGTACCTATCGCAGCCTACGTTTCCTCCTGCCTCTCCAACTACCATTTCCTAATGTCTGTCTTGCCGCTTGTACCCGACATGTCTTCCCTATTGCCTCTGCTCCATGCTTTACACCCCTGTCGCTACCTTACTGCCTTGCTTTATGCCTACCTCAGCCTGCCCTTCTGCCTTCCACACTCCGTCTCAATCATCATCATCAACCTGATATTAGCATCTACATCAGTGGCCTTTTATCCATGGTATTAACTTTTTCATTCATAATTGCCTGCTGTCATACACAGCCGTCTTAAGTAATACAGTACTCTTTCAGTTAAAGATATACTTAGCTAAAATATCATAGTTTCCGCAGAAAAATGAGAATATATTTAAATATTTTTGCCCGGGCCATATGAAGCCTTAGCGTGTCCATCAGAGGCATTTCCAGATAATACTTTTAAGCATTTCAAAACACTCATAATATCATTACTCTATATACAGATTTTCTATGATTCAAAAGTTATGTATACTGTCGCTACACATTTTCTACAACTTATTCATACTGTCACTTAATATGCAAACTTTCATGCGCCAGCATAAAATGTTTATAAAAGTTACTTTTGCCATCACCAACGTCCATTTTTTACATTTTCATTCCTAACACTTAACTTTATTCAACTTTAAGTCAAAAGCAATTTTTTTCAACTTTGCATATCACCAATTCCATGCAACTTGTTCTTACTTCTCATGGGAATTCTATCAGTAACTTTTCCTTACCGACCCTAATCTGACTTTTTCCGTTGCGGGACATATCTTATAAGTCCTGCCTTGTCAATGACCTGGTAATAACAATATCGATGAGTTGCTTATGTCTCTGTCAGAACCCTTCCACACCCCATATACTTTCCCTGCCAGAAATTTAACACAAGTCAAACCTACCTTGCTATTACATTAACCCTGCCATGTATGCACACAATATCCTGGTTCGCCAATTATCTAGCCCACCATAAACCCATTCCATTTTGTCTTACAATTACCGGCTCAGCTATCTTGCCCTCCATCTTCCCTATTACCCATCCGTCCTATCACCGAACCGACCCCCAATTACACCACACTGTAATTGACCTTTAACTTACCTTCTCCTCCATACACGACCTTGATACCGCCTTCTGCAACCCTACAGTGCACACCCATCCTATCTTAAAGTAGTGTTAAGGAGGTAAGACAGATACAAGGCACAGGCAGTGAAACAGGAGATAATGGTAGTACACAGTGGGATGTTGGAGGGGGGAGGGACATATACAAAGCACGGACTGTGAAATGGAAAATATTAGACGACAGTGATATAGTAAAGGAAGGTAGAACAGTTAACAAGACAGAGACGGTTGAACTAAGGATACTGATAGGAAATACTGCCATAGTGTAGTTTAGGAGGAGGGCAGGACAGATACAAGGCACATGTGCTGAAACTTAAGATAGTGGAAGACAGTGGTGTGGTGAAGGAGGGAAGAAAAAAGTAAAAAAAAAAAAAAAAAAAAAAAAAAAACACCCTGGAACAGAAGATTGTTTCGGTATACAGCGTAGCGGTGTAGGAGTTGTTATATGGTTGCTGTGGCCAGGAGTTACCTTGTTTGCAACCACCCATAAACTTTGTGTCTGTCAGGGGACTCCAACTCACGGCATACCGTTCCTCAAACACGAGGCCAGTACCAACAGACCGAGCCAGCGAGTCTCCACCCTCTCTTAAAATTACAGTACATATCACGAGCCAGTAATCCCATGGCAGCATTGTGTCCTGCCTTCCATGTTCCTGTACCTCCCAGAATATCAGAGTTTTATTCCGTATCATCTTATTTTTCCGTGGCTTCATTTTACTTTTAACATAAAAATATTCCATGTAATACCGTCCAACGGTACAGTCGTCTGGAAATTGTCGGTGAACTTTAGATAGTGATAATACCCCCCCCCCTCCTCCCTGCCGACCATCCACATCCCACCAGGATAAAATTACAACATTCTCGGCCCACCCCGACTTTTTGCCCTTGTTCTAAAGTCCCGTCTACAGGAGCGGGCAGTGCCCGATGGACAAACATTGTTACCATATCACGTTCCACACAACGCTGTACTTTTAGCTTTGACTGCCCTGCGACGGTTCTTACTGTAACCCATGTCGTACTGCACTCAGTTTTGCCAAGCACCTACTCTGGCCGCTGCCCGACTTCGACTGCCCAACCACCGCCCGGTCTGCCGTGTGGACAACAAGGCAGGTGTGCCGGGTAGTGGCCACAGCCCACTGGGAACTACTCGATCTGGTAACACTGCTAAAGAAGCGAGGGATATACGCTCAGGGGACAGTGCCCGCCAGGGCATTGCCGCTCGTGTGGACGGGGCATAATTAAAACCTCCACGGGCTCATTTACTTTTGAAATTGTGTCGCTTGTGAACAAGAGTGGTGGTGTAATGAGTGGGTGGGGACGAGGTCAGGTAACGCTCCAGTTATAGGAGGGTGGTCATTATAGCCATGATGATAACGCTGTGACTACCGTACCTCGAGACGACTCACTCATGTCAGCAACGGGAAGGGGCAGCAACGGGATGGACGCACCACCGCTGCTTTGCATGTCCGTCCATGCTTGCATGTCTCTGCTGTGTATTGGAAAGATGTAAAGAAAGCCTCGAGGTGAAAATCAAAGCAACGGATGAGTAGAAGGTACAGCTGGTAAAGTGACTGTGGAAGGGAGATGCTGTACTGAAGAAATGGAGAGTACATTCCAATGTGCTGTTAAATGTGGTCAGTGAAAGGGTTGCTGTGATATCAGGCTGGCAAGACCAGTGGAAGTAAGAGTGAGAATGAATAGTGAAATCGGCAATGAAAACAACACTGAAAACAGTCAAGACGGGAAAGTCATCAGGATGTGGAAAATTGCTGCGCTGGGGAGATAGTTATGGAGAACGTGAGGGTTGTGTATTGTATGTCAGACTTGATGCAGAGGAGACTGCCTGATGGGTGGAGGCATGATGCTGTCATGCCCTTGAGTGTAAAGAAAAGGTGAGGGGGAGAAAATGTACTGAGTGTTTAGCACAGTATTGATGGAGAGGAGACAGGAGTTAGAGGAAAGTTAGGGAAGTTGATTAGGATTAGGGACCGAGAAGAACCATGTAATCAACAAAGTATTATATCAGATAACGAGGACATGCTTTGGGCGTTGATAAGGAGTAAATTAGGACATTGCAAAAAGTTGAATAGCTAATAACGATGTGTGAGAACTGCATTATGCAGTTATAACAATACTGTCCTCATTTGAGGGGATAAAATGTAAAAAAAAAAAAAAAGCTGATGAAATAATGTAGGGAAAGTCTGGAGACGCTACACTATGGATATGGATGAAAATAGGAGAGGAATGAATGAGGCAGTATAGGAGGTGGGAGGGTGAGGCAAGGCATGAAGACGATTGAAACAGGAATGTGATGTGGATGAGGCAGGAGTAAAAGAGGGTGAGGCAGGGAGTGATTCAGTGTTAGGCAGGGGATGATGGTGTGTTAAGCAGGGGATAGTGATTGATGCTGCATGATTGTGTGTGTGTGTGTGTGTGTGTGTGTGTGTGTGTGTGTGTGTGTGTGTGTGTGTGTGTGTGTGTGTGTGTGTTAGGCAGAGGGTGGTGGTTGATGTGGCAGGGGTAAATGTGATAGGCAGGGGGTGATGGTGGATGCTGCGTGATGTGTGTGTGTGTGTGTGTGTGTGTGTGTGTGTGTGTGTGTGTGTGTGTGTGTTAGGCTGGGGGTGGTGATGTGGCAGGGGTAAATGTGTTAGGCAGGGGGTGATGGTGGATGAGGCAGAGATAATGGAGGGTAAGGTAGGTGATATGTTAGGATGGGGGTGATGGTGTGTTAGGCTTGGGATGATTGTGAATGAGTCAGCGGGTGAGTGTGTTAGACAGGGGTAATGGTGGATGAGGCAGGGGGTGATGGTGTGTTAGGCACGGGATGGCTGTGGATGAGTCAGTGGGTGAGTGTGTTAGGAAGGGAGTAATTGTGGATGAGGCACGGGGTGATAGTGTGTTGGGCATGGGATGATTGTGGATGAGTCATGGGTGAGTGTGTTAGACTGAGGGTGATGGTGGATGAGGGAGAGGGTGACAGGGCGTTAGGTAGGTGGTTATGCTGGGTAAGACAGGGGTGAAGGAGGAGGCAGGGTGTAAAGGAAGGTGAGACTTGGGGTGATGGAGGGTGAGGCAGAGGGTGATGGCGTGTTAAGCAGAAGGTGAAGCAGTGATAGATCGTGCAATTGTCAAGGGACAATGGTCAGTGAGGGAAGGAAAGACGGATGCTGAAGTTGAGGGTGATGGTGTGTTAGGTGGAGGCTGATGGCAGGGGATATCCCATGGGAATGTAAGGCAAGGGGTGACATGTTATACGTAAGCAGTGATGGTGGGCGAGGACGAGGCAGGGTGTGAACTTGATGAGTCAGGGGATAAGAGTGATGAGGCATGGAGTAAGCAGGGGATAAAACAAGGAGTAAGGCATCCGCTTCCCACAGCATCCATCTCAGCAGTTACTTCAACAAACAAGGGATGAGGCTATGGCACACCTAATTTCTGACTTGGCTCATGTCTCTGACTTTGATAAAAGTAATCTTGTCTTTTATGCATCAAAAACTCCGTTGTTACATCTTTTGACTCGACAAAAACGGCCACAGGAATATCATCTAATTTTTAACAATAGGCTACCCAACTCAGTCTTGCATCATCTTTGAACATACTTGGGGTTTCATTCTCTCTGTATCTTTCTTGAAAAGATCATAACACCTTTCGTGAAATCTGATTCCAAGAAATTAGGTGTGCTAAGCCGACTCCGTACCTTCTTTACCACTGCACAGTTGTTGACTTTATACACAGGCATTATTTGCCCCTATGGAGTGTACAACTCATGTGTGGGGAGGCTCCCTACATACGGCTCTTCTCAACCAGATGGTGTCAAAGCCTTTTCGTCTCATTAACTCTCCTCCTCTTACTGGCTCCTTCAACCTCTACCTCTTCGCGGCACTGTTGCATCTTGATCTATTTACTGTCGCTACTTCAGTGGTCACTGCTCCTCTGAAATGTTTGCTTGCATCCCTTCAGCAGTACAGCTGGCGTATAACACCCATCTGGCAGCAAACTTTCATCCTATTTTCTGTCCAGCTCTCTAGTGCAAGAGTCAACCGTTACTCCCAGTCCTTCATGTATGCAACTGGTCAACCCTGGATCCGTCTTTCTTTGTCTGTATTTCCTAGGTCAACCCTGGAACTGTCTTACTTTGTCTGAGCTTCCTACTGCCTATAACCTTCAGTCTTTTAACGCAGTGTGTCCAGGCATCTTGAAATAAACGGATCTTGACTTTGGACTTGCACTGTCGTATTTTCGTTTTTTCTTTTTTCTTGGAGGAAACAATTTCCTGGCTTCTAGCCTTGATTCCTTCTTCTTTGCATTAAAAAAAAAATGCATGAGAACCCCCCCATTGACTCTCAGTTACCCTCTATGACCCTTCCCTGCTATGACTAGGTATAATGTTGAACTCAGGCAGGGTGATGGGCGTCTCCCAGCCCTACTGTATGTATATACCACCCCCATTGCTTCCCTGTCCTGCCTACCTTCCCTACCCTTCCTACCCTACCTGGCTGTAATGCAAGAGATAACCGGAACTCCGTCTTTCATGCAAGCAACTTTTCATTTCTGAACTCACATCCTCAATTCTGTCTTCAAACTGTCATTAATCTCCAGTCCTTTAAACGCAATGTACAGCCATCTTGAAATGAACTAAGATATTTAATTATTTTTTCAGTATACAAAATTTGTAGGCTCCCAGCCCTGGATTGATTCTTCCATCAGTTAAAAATAAATTTTCTTTATTATCTACTCCTGTATTCCATACCCCACTTGATTTCTTTCACCCAGTCAGTCAGTCAGTTTCTCTGTCTCACTTTTTCACTTAATTGCACTCACTAACGCTAACGTTCCCTCAGTGTTACTTTATCACACACACACACACACACACACACACACACACACACACACACACACACACACACACACACACACACACACACACACACACACACACACACACACACACACACACACACACACACACACACACACACACACACACACACACACACACACACACACACACACACACACACACACACACACACACACACACACACACACACACACACACACACACACACACACACACACACACACACACACACACACACACACACACACACACACACACACACACACACACACACACACACACACACACACACACACACACACACACACACACACACACACACACACACACACACACACACACACACACACACACACACACACACACACACACACACACACACACACACACACACACACACACACACACACACACACACACACACACACACACACACACACACACACACACACACACACACACACACACACACACACACACACACACACACACACACACACACACACACACACACACACACACACACACACACACACACACACACACATTCATCCGTATGTTTATAGATGGAGGGGGAGGGAAGAGGTTGTGGTGGAGCGTTTGACAATGTCTACACAAATATCTGTATGACTGCAAATTTCTCCCAGCCAAATATTTATAAGATTCTATTAGTACCATAAGAAGGTATTTGTCCTTTGTGGTGCGACGTGGTTTTGTTTGGATATGACGCAGTTGTGTGTTGGTGGACTCACTTTAATGCATGTTGATACGATGAAAATTCTCCTAAGGTATCTAAATTTATATCTTGTTGCCCCTTCCTCACAAGGATTTCAATAAGACAACGAAATATTATTCCCAAAAGCTGTGTATATACACATTCAGTCGTGTGTCCGTATCCGAAGTAAAAGGTCGGACTGTTTTGAATCACCTGAAGGAGACATTGTGCAGTCTAGGCATTGTATTAATTTTCATTAATTGCCCACACCACCAGACCCATGCCCTGCCAGTAATACTGTTATATTCCCTTATGGATCTCTCCCGAGTTAAAATCGATTTACAACTAGTGATTACTAAAAACTAGGTCGGTGCTACTTTAAGTGATGGGGAACGTCTAGACAGTAACTTGCAGTACAGTATGGCAAGAATGTAGGCATTAACATGTTATGACAATATGTAATAATTATAGGCATTAATATAAAGGTAATAATATGAGTAACACTTACAAAATAAGTCATGCCTGGCGTACAAGGAAAGTCGAACACACATTCAAGCCCAATAATGTCGATGTATCACAAACTTAATAAGCCAGACAATACAGGTATTTCATGAGCATGCAATATAGCCAACTTGAGACAGCCATCTGACGTCATGGAAAACTACCTGTGGAAAGGTACCAAAAACACACGTATGCACTGGTCGGTATATAACCCCAGGGAAAGCAACTATAATGGCAAAGAGCCCGGGAGTACGATGTAGGGCACAAAGCTGGAGATAGGGTAGTTAGTTGGTTCGTCGTCACACAACGCTACGTTACGCTGTCAAGCACACCTTCAGATAACTTTGTACAGTAAAACTCCGTAACCCAAGGAGTGACCATAACTTACCTCACTCACGATGAAAAGATACACAGATAAGGAAAGTGAGATAGAGAGAGCGCTACCCATTCACTCTACTCGACGACGCACCATTTTACTAGCAGCAGTCCGCACACTCCACTGGTGATAGAGGGGCAGCCATAAGTTTACGAGTCACTTACAGTATCTCTCTCCACCTAATCAAACCCCTTGGCTACATATATCAACAAGGACAGCCACCATACCTACCACCACTGCTGGCCCACTTCTTTATGGACCCAATTGTACGTGAGAGTCACATTATTTATATATTTTACGGTAACGCCAGATCAACCTAGCCGTTGATTTCCACGAGGAAAGGAGACGGTGTTATAGGGAAGGGAGAGAGGAGCGCATATAATTCCGGGTATATGAGAAGAAACATGAGTACAAGAATGAAGAAATAGTAAGGAAAAGGGGAAGGGCAATGAGAGGGGATGTCAGTCAGAAATGAAGAGAGGAATGGAGAGAATTCCGAGAAAGCAAAAGAAAAAAAGAAGGAAGACCCGAGACATAAGAGCAAAGATGTGAGGGATCATATGTGCATGAGGAGGCCGATATTACTCATACATTTTATGATAACCGCCAGTCAGCCTCAGAAGGGAGAAAAAGAGAGCAAAGATCCGAACAAGAGGACATGAGAAAAAGAGGAATTGATACGAGTGAGATCAGAGCAGAGATGGCAAGAAATTTGGAGAGGAGAGGAGAGGAGAGGAGCTGATTCTAACGAAAGGAGAAGAGAGACCACAGGAGAATTGGTGGAGGGGAGGAGAGAGGAGAAAATCTGGATTATAAAAGGGCAGGCAGTTGCGTGGGAGGCTGGACATCACTCATTCACTTTACGGTAACTCGTAATCAAACTCACCCGTGATCCCCACCTGCTTTATTGCCCTTAAATCATGACAGTGATTTCCCAGTCACCAGCCGTAAGATCAGAGAATTCACGACCACACTCAGTCATCGATGGCTGGGTATGGTGTGGGATGGATGAAAGAGAGGCTGGGATGAGATGGAGAGGGGGAGATAGGGAAGGGAACGAAGAGTTGGTGATATGAGTAAAAACAGACTGAAGGTGATAATGAAGCATGAATGTAGGAAACAAGCAGATAGAAGGAAGTGGTATACTTATTATAGGAAAACAGAGAGATAGAGTTAGGGAGAGAACTGAAGGTGGGGGCTAACTTTTGAAAGAGAGAGAGAGAGAGAGAGAGAGAGAGAGAGAGAGAGAGAGAGAGAGAGAGAGAGAGAGAGAGAGAGAGAGAGAGAGAGAGAGAGAGAGAGAGAACGTACCAGTTGATGAGAAACTGAAATGGAACTAGTGAATGAGAAGAGAGTATACGAGAACAGAGCAGGTGAATGAACAAAGCAAGAATGACTGTAAGGATGGCTAGGTGATGGATGGATGGATGCAAGGAAGAGGAGATAATAGAAGAGGAGAAATGAAAAGAGAGGAGAGGAAGGGTAATGAGCTGGAGAGGAGGAGAGGAGAAAGGGTGAGGGGAGAGGAGAAAAGAGCAGGGGGCATGAGAGAGAAAATAAGAGAGAAGAGGAATCAGAGAAGAGGAGTGAGAGACGATTTCGAATAGAGGAGAGGAGAGAAAAGAAGATTCCGAGGAGAGGGAAGGCTAGAGCAGTAGAGCCCCTAGCTTAGTGACATCAATAACATAATGCAGCACAAGACAAGAGTCATAAGAGAATCGGCTTAGGGCGTCCAATAGGGTGAAGACGACATAAAAAAGAAAGTAAGACAAAAGTTAGTACGTTCATTAATACGACTGTCGAATGCTAATGTATCCTCTGGTGGTCACATCACTGGACGGTGTAATATAATTGCGCTTTAAAAACAATAGGATGAACCATTGCCATAGATCTATTGTGAGTAGACGTTTGCACTACCAGAGATGCCCGGTTACCAAAGTGTTTTTATAAGATTGCGGTTGTGTGTGTGTGTGTGTGTGTGTGTGTGTGTGTGTGTGTGTGTGTGTGTGTGTGTGTGTGTGTGTGTGTGTGTGTGTGTGTGTGTGTGTGTGTGTGTGTGTGTGTGTGTGTGTGTGTGTGTGGTGTTAATGTGAGTGAGAGTGAAAATAACAGCAGGCCATGTAACGTGCGGCCTGTGCATGATCATCAGAGCAGCGCTGTGCATGAGGTATTGTGTTGTCGTGTCTGGCTGACCTGTCGGCACTTTTTGCCCTAGTAGGTCACCTGTGGAAGGAGGCTGCATCGTGACCCTTCAGGGCAGGGCATGATCTCTCAGTGGCGGCGTCACCCATTCCTTCCCCAGTGTATATTTATCTGACTCTCCCAGATTGTAATTATAACCCAACATTATACGATTACCGCTGCCATAGCTGCACGACCCACACAGAAAATTCAAGATCCTCTTGTTTGGTCACAAGCCGGCCTATCTGAAGAGGCAAAAAGCCTGCAATCACTGCGGTGAGTTATACAAGAGGAGGATCTATAAAACCTCCAGAACGTTGTTACCATTGAGGGTCATAAGTAGCTCCATATATGGCATGTTTTTAATACTTTTAGTTTGAATTGATTTTTAAGTTCATGTACGGTCTGTTAAACTATTTAATTTACAGATAATTCCTTCTTGTAGTTATCGTCATTCTTATATGTCGAATTAGCCTGCTATGCTTCACAGCAATCCCTGTCCTGTTATCGGCTGATATTCCAGTACCTTATCTTACACACATGGACGGTGATGATCTGTTCCCTGTCATCACCAAGATTTTTTTTTTTTTTTTAATAAGGACAAGATTGTATTAACGTTGATTCCTTCTATGTCTTTTGTCCTTCCAGCCAGCAAGAGGAAGTCTTAGTTACGGGAAGAAAATTGCCATGGGTAATTTTGTGAAGCTCAGTTCTGGAATTAGTTGGTTCTCTCACTCCAATCACAGTTCCACACTAAAGGTTAACCCAGACAGGCAACATTACCATATGTATCTTCCAACAACATACCACCCAAAGTCCTGCATTCACCTTCCCTTTCTCTCTTCCTCCTTGCTCCCCCTCTGTCAATACCCACTCTCTCTCTCTCTCGATCGCTACCCATATCTGATTTCTCTCTCACTTTCCCCTCTCAGTCCACACAGTTCTGTATCCATTCCCGCCACACCTGTTCTGCCTCATTTCCACACTACTCTCACGCTAATTCCTAGTTCATATTCGGTAAAACACCTCAGGCACTTCGTACCACCAGTCCATCCTCATCTGGTTATAGCAATCTTTCTCCATTCCTCTTCCCAGATACAAATGTCCTTCCCCCGACACGCCTGTTCTCCCTCACACACATTTCCTCCTCCCTCACACACCTGTCCTCCTCCTCCACACACCTGTCCTACACACGTGTCCTTCCCCCACACACCTGTCCTCCCCCCCACACACACCTGTTCTCCCCCACACACCTGTCCTCCCACATACACCTGTCCTCCCACACACACACCTGTCCTCCCACACACACACCTGTCCTCCCACACACACACCTGTCCTCCCACACACACACCTGTCCTCCCACACACACACCTGTCCTCCCACACACACACCTGTCCTCCCACACACACATGTCCTCCCACACACACATCTGTCCTCCCACACACACATCTGTCCTCCCACACACACACCTGTCCTCCCCTCACACACCTGTCCTCCCCTCACACACCTGGCCTCCCCCACACACCTGTCCTCCCTCACACACCTGTCCTCCCTCACACACCCGTTCTCCCCTCCCCACATACCTGTCCTTCCCCACACATACCTGTCCTTCCCCACACATACCTGTCCTTCCCCACACATACCTGTCCTCCCCCACACACACCTGCCCTCCCCCACACACACCTGTCCTCCCATACACACCTGTCCTCCAACACACATACCTGTCCTCCAACACACATACCTGTCGTCCCCCCCACACACCTGTCCTCCCACACACGCCTGTCCTCCCCCACACACGCCTGTCCTCCCCCACACGCGCCTGTTCTCCCGCACACACTTGTCCCCCACACACACCTGTCCTCCCCCACACACCTGTTCTCCCCATACACCGTCTACCTGAGCCACAGTTATTGCCCAGCCTCCGCGCCAGCAAGGCCAGCCTCACCCTTGGTCGGGCTAATAAATATCACAAATTGCCGAGTCGCTCCCAGAATAAGCACAGCAAATACACAACTGAAGACCAGTTTTGGGGTTTTGGTGGAGGCTTGGTTATAGCTCCGTGTCGCAGGGTAAACACAGCGTCCAGCCTGTAAATACGTTGTTAGTAATAGCCGAGTGGATCAGTGAAATGTGGGGAATTCCTTATGCTCGTGCTAAACCTGAATCGTGGCTAACTAATGATTTTGTACCGAACGTGCCGGTCCAGCATCAATAACTATTTTCCCTGTACTTAGAGATGTGAACACTGACATTGAATAACTTTATGGAAATTGAAAATTCACAACTATATGCATAACCTTAGACTAAACTTCTCTTTGCTAATCTAATATTTGTGTACCGGACCTGCCAAGGCAGTACCGATGGTCACCTTATACTTACAGTGAAGTAGACATAGGTATTTAATAATTTTAAGTAGGCTGTGTGACTAGTGTTAACGTTTCTACTTACACTGATACTAAGTTTATCCCTGGGTAACTCAACTCAATGTGTACCGAACTTACCCGTGGAATTTTCAATAAGCAGTCACCACTTAGGGAAAGGAGAACAGTGCTATCTTTTATTATTTCTTTTAGGTACAAAAGTATCTGGAGGAGCAGCCCAATCATTCAGTCACACCCTAACTATTTTTACCTGCACGTTGCTTCAATAGCGAAGCCAAGTTGTGTGCTTCACCGTGGCTACCCGGGGATTTTCACACGCAAGCTGCTGTACTCCTGCAAAGCCACATATGGTGTTTCACTTAAACCAGTACCATGTGGTCCCGCAGCTCTCTGGTCCATCAGCAGTTGTTGCGTAAACTGGCTATAAGTTACCTTCACTACGATGATGACTTATATATTTTATATTTGGTAATTGTCCCTTGATCTTTATTTGTGAAGGAGTTAGTGAAGATTAGATCTGGACCCTCCAGTTCCAAAAGCCCTAATCTGAAGAGAATTTCCTGAGAGTATCAACTTTAGGCTCTGTAACAAAATTATACACCATCGTACTGCAGTGCTTCAGTACACGTTTGAACACTAACCATCTCATTTTCTATCCTCCACCTGACAGAGTCAGAGGAGGGTGTTGTTATTACTGGGATCAGTAGGTGTCCGTCCGTAGAGCTGGGATGCAGGGCAGCTGGCAGGGCAGAGAGATTTCGTTTCCGGGCCATAACTCAGAAAGTACACACTATAGAGTCATGAAATTTCAAATAGTTATGGCTCTTATAGTGAACTAGTCGCTTGTGATAGGTAGAATGCTGTGTCTCAATTAGTTTTTTTTTTTTTTTTTTTTAATTAAAAGTAAAGAAAAGAGCGATTTCAGTGTGACCTGCGCAAGGAATCTGAAGGGACCAGGTTAGTTGTGCGCAAGGTTGTTCTTACGCCCACCTTTAAAAGAAACGACTGGGGGAGTGAGGGCAGTTATGCGCTTGGTTAGGTGTGCAGGGAGGTGTGGGCATGTAATTTGTCAGGTGGAGGGTTGCCACAGAGTAGCGTTGCCTATATTTTTAATTGGGAAATAGGTTTATAATGGTGGGGGGGGGGAGGCGGGGTGGTGGTGGAAGGAGGAGCAGCAGCCGCTGGGAGTTTCCAGCCTCCACCTGAAGCATAGAAGACAATACTATTCTTTTAAGGCCAAGGACTTTTGCATATTTTCTTCTGCTTGTCATCATAATATTTATTTTGTCCGCTATTTTCCAAACGGCCGGGGTATGACACAACCTTCATTAACCCCTGCACAACAAAACGCCTCTTCTGAGCCGAATAGAGCTGTATGGTGATGGTGACAGATGCACAAAAATGGAAAAGACATCATCTTAATGGAGGAATTAATCTCAAGCTATAGTTGACAACGCCAGTATTTTGAGCCGCTAACAAGCATATGGTAGATGTCTGGTGGTTTTATGGCTTTGAGGGACTGTAAATGTCACTGCAGTGGATGGCAAGAAAAGGAGGCAAACCAAATACCTTACCTGCACTTCAAGGCTTACGAGGAACATCGGTTCATCGTAAATGGCGAAGGTCATGAGACAAAGAAAAAAAGATAATCTTTTAAATTTATATGCACAGTACAACACCCATTCTTTTATTTCCTCTCAGTAAAAATTATCATTTTTTTTTTTTTTTATGTTTCAGAGGTAAAACCAAGACAGTAAAAAAATGTCTTGAAATATGTTATGGTACCAAGCAAACGTACCATCCGACACCTTCTAACTACACCATTGTTGGATATATAATGTACAAGTTAAGATGGGAAATTCATGTAAGGCTTGAGGGAAGGGGAAATGCAGGCCAGGAGGGAAGATGAGAGAGGAATAGTGAGGGGAGGGGGAAAGTGAAGAGAAGAGGTGGTGGCTGGGAGAGACGAGAGAAAGGAAATGATGGAAGGGGACAAACCAAAGCAGACCTGTAGGTTGTGTGGGGTTGGTTGGAGGGAGCGAACTGAGGAAGAGGAAGGAGAGGAAAGAAAAGGGAGGCAGGGCATGAGAAGGCATCCGCGCATCCAGTTAAAGACGAATGTGAACGAACGCAAAAAACAATCGCCACTGCTATGCTGCATCGCGCCTAAATATTCCTGCCCAAGTGACTCATTATCCAGGCAGAAACTGAGGAATATAGTGACGAAGAATGAGAACTATGCTGGGGAACTTGGAAACTGGAGCTGGATTTGTGGGTAAGCAAAACACTACGTGTAATCTCTGATATGAGGGAGACAGGCGGGCTGGGAGAGAGATAATGGGACATGATACTCTGAAGATTTCGGTGAGATAATGGAAGGTAATAGGAAGCTACGCAGAGGGACGGGATATCAAGTTCAGTGGGGTGGACGGGGTCGTGTGAAATTGCTTAGTTGGAAGACAGCAGGAGAGGAGGAGGTCTTGGTGGAGAGCGAGGAACAAGAAGAAAGAGAGGGAGAAGAAAGAGGAGAAAGAGGAGGTGGAGGAGGAGAAATAAAGGTTGTAGGAGAAAGACATTAACTGGAAGGTGTTTATAGGTTTGAGACAATAATAATTCTTACAAGGAAGTAACTAAAAAGTAATAAGTGGAGTAAATGAGATGAGATGCCCACCATATGTCTTGTCATGTCATACACTGACGCCAGAATGTTGTCTTTGAAGATACCGTCAATTAACAGTTTAATTTTTATCACCTGGCGATTTTATTGCAGCTTAGGAAGAACCTCTCTCTATGAAGACGATAGAAATATTCATAATTATCGCCCTCACTGCGTTACCGTCTTTATAATATAATTCTTAGCACTAACGGATTATTCACTGCAGCCAAAGGTAGATTTGGCGTGGAGGAGAGAATATTGTAACTAGACGCACATTCTTCGCAAAACTTAAGTACAGAAATCTAATTATGACTGTATTTTGCACAAGGGTTATTATGACAGGCAATGAATATTTGGAATGCCTTAATGTACCCGTAAAAGACGACCGGCAACCGTCAAATGTACATCCAGGTCCGCAGTTGTACTGCTGGTTGAACATCGTCAAAGGAGGAAAAAAAAAAATTCCAACAGTCTAAGATTTTCCAATAAATAACATGAAAAATCGTCTCATGGTTACACTTAACGTGAGGTGCACAGTTTAGTAGATGATGACGGAAAATAGACGAGAAAATAATTGTACCAACTCTCATAATAGGTTAAGCTGCAATGCCCTCCCCCCCCTAAAAAAAAAAAAGCTAAATTTTCCCATACCATCGTGCTCAACACATTTCATATTTTACAAGCTATAATTCTCCACTAATGTTCTTTTCCACACCCAAAGATGGTGAGAGGTCTTTGGTCCTTGCTATAACTTATTTTCACATGTTTCAGGTTTAGCATCTGTTAGTTAAAGTTTTCATCTTGTCTTCTCGTCCCCATTGTCTCCTCCTCCATCTCTGGGCTGGTGTTCAACTTCACACGCTTTCTTAAGTTGTACATACGGTAGCATGTTAGACATATACTTTCATCTACACTCTTTCAGCTACCAAACAAGAGTGAATATAAAAGTGAAGAATTATCAAGATATCCTTATCGTATACAGTGCTTTACATCCTTTATAATCCCTTCTCCTGATCCATTAACCCTGTCGTCCCCCTTGGCGCTCAAGCTAACTTCGCTCCCCATTTTCGTTCCCGACCAAGTTCCTCCCCTCCACTGCCCATACCCCTCCCCTCCATCACGTCTGGTGCCTTAATTCTATACTGTATCACCACTACAACCATCGCCACTACTTAACCTACTACAACCATCACCTCTACAACCATAGCTATTACTTAACAGCCCACTACAACCATCACCTCTACAACCATATCCATCACTTAACAACCCACTACAACTATCACCTCTACAACCATCACCCCTACTTAACAACCCACTACAACCATCGCCTCTACAACCATCACCACTACTTAGCAACCCACTACAACTATCGCCTCTACAACCATCACCACTACTTAGCAACCCACCATCAACATGCTGAAGAGTACCCTTCAAGGGCCTCTTCAGTTCCACATAAATTTTCCTGCGGCTTTGAAAGTAAAAGCACTCAAGTACAAAAATTACAGGCATGTTATAATACTGGGGCAGTAAAGACAATGAATACCCCATGTTTCTTCTGCACCGGCTACCACAAGTCATCGTTACCGGCATAAACGGACTCATAAAGCAGCATACCTGTGTCCAGCTGCACACCAATACCACAACAACGCGGACAAAGGCTTCGGTCAAAAATAGACATCTAAATGCTCCCCTGCCCTAAAACTGCTATGAGTGGTAGAATTTTAAATATCTCTGGAGTCTGAACGCTTGTATCTTCATTAGTAACATACGAGCTGATGGGCCTGAAATCTACATCTAAATGCACCTTTGCATAGCGTAACAGTGCTCCAATTATCCCAAGTATCAGCGTTTACCTTTAAGCAGCAATATCAAGAACTGATGGGCCAGACATCTACATCTACAATGCAAATGCACCTCTGTCCTAAAATTGCGTGGCGTAATAATGCTTCAAATGTGGTCGGAGTCTCAGTGATTGCATTTACACTAACTACATAGAGAAATATAAGCCGAAAATTTATATCAAAATTTGTATCTAAATTTATATCTAAAGACTCTACCACCTTTGTACTGCTTGGAACAACAATAGGTCAGATCTCTCCTGGTGTCTGAACGTTTGCAATTTCATTGATGACATTGCAAACAGAAGGGACGGAAGGCTTGGATTTTGTGCCATTCATCTTCGCGAAGACACACTATATTTATTAATTCCTAATCTCCCCTTAAAACATGACCCATATTAATCGGTTTATATCCAGGTCCCCAATTTCACTGTTGGGTGGACAGTAACACACGTGGGAAAGATCTTCGCCCAGCAGTCTGACCGCCCTGACAATTGCGAATGAATAAGTCGAGAAATACCAAGTCAACAAGATGCATCGTAGTCAACCATCATACATGCTGTAGAGCCGGGTTCTCGTTAACGTAGTCGACTTCCTAGCACCTCTACTTTAGCTATCTACTTTACATAATTGTAACACCTAAATGTCCTCTTTTATGCCACATTTGAGTTATTAATATTGCCAAACACTGGATCAGTCAGTTACAAAAAGAAATTAATCCATTCACCCCGGGGCCGTCCTTGTTATTTCATTCCTATCACTTCTGGGCTATTTTATTCAGCATTGGAAAGAATTCTCGAACTGAATGAGTTCAGCAGAACCTATGTCAATGCCTTCTTTGCTGAAGTACCCTTCCCTACGCTGTAAAAATCACTTAACAGTAGCAAGAATAAAAGGTCGTTGTACTGAAGGGTTTGAAGTGTATTAGGCAAATTAAATCAATAACATTTTTCTTTTTAATGCAAGGAAGAAGGAACCAAAGCCAGATGCCCGTAAAATTGTTACATCCGAGAGAAAGAAACAGCAGTATAGCAGAGAGCCATATTCAAGATCTCTTCATTCCGAGATCTTCTGAGCCAGCAAGACTATGACTAACACTCAAAAGTGGTATTTTTGTTGATTAAGGAAGCTCCACAACATTCTTCCTGACCCGGTTAGTTTTCTGTATGACACGTTAGCAATGTTTGGCGTGTTTTCTAGGCACTCTCTGTCGATATTTAGAAGGCTGGTCTGATTCAAGACAAAAACAGGGGTACTATGCATATAAAATCGCCAAGGAAGAAATAGCTACAGTCTCCACATCTGAGAATGCTGGCCCAAAGCCCCACAAACTCCATGAGGTGATGAGGACCATGAAACCTGCCGGCTGCGTACCTGACGGAAGTCAGGGCACCTCCTGGCATTCCTGGTTGGCACCTGCATGGCCGCCTGATGATCTCCATATTGGGTGTGGTGGTGACCAGCCACACCAACCCGGTTTTGCGCAACGAAATGTTGCGACAACCTTAAGGAAATCATTTACGTCTGTGACAACACATACTCATGACATAATCAGTTCCAGTCTTCAATAGGACGCTGATTTGCTCTTTGGCTAGGTTATTCGTAAACAAAAATGTTATATTCAGTATCAAGAATACATATGGCAATATTAAAGGGAGGTGTTAGCCAGATAGCAGAGGAAAGAACTGTTGGTTTCATGATGGCTAGGGAACGGTTAGATGAAGTAAATATCACCAGCACTGTCTCCAGTGATGTTTTGTAAAGATCAGCATCTAACCAGCAACAGTTCTTGTTAAAACTTTGGAGATACTGCCCGAGGGTCTCTCAATACAGACCATACATAATCTAGTAAATGGTGGAGTGTGAGGGTGTGAGGCGTCCACTTATGGCACGTGGATGCACCATTGGGAGCAGATTCCTTAGGTTACCCAGAATTTGGAAGCATTCATTCTTTTATAATGCATAATGAACATGTACAAAAATTATTTGCCTATGTCTATCTATCTATCTATGCCTATGTATGTATGTTTGTCGATAGGAGAGGCCAGTTGCTAAATAAGTTTTTGCCTGAGAGAAGCCACATTCATATTTTTTGTATGCATGATGTTATCTCAAGTTTATGATATTGACGCACAACTATATTTACAACCTCCATGCAATAATACAACCATTATTGTAAGGGCGAGACTGTTGGGTAGCTGAACACAGATTATGAATTGTACCGTAATTATAATCATCGACGTGCAGATCACACAATTTCACGTATTATTTTTAACGCAACTTAAACAAGAGTTTGCTCAACCTTCAACTCTTCTGTTACAAACTTTCCTGTGCTTACTAATGTTCTCATGCTGAGAAAGGCTTCGTATGTCATGGGTTTTTCTAACGATAGGTGATATGACCGATCAGGAAAAAAAAAATAACAGGCATGTGCTAAGTGTTCAGTAGATGCAGTAAAGCAGGAGGCGAACGTGTGTCTTTGGCTGTACTGAACAGTCTCTGAACAAAGTATTTAAACTATGCATCACGATAGTTAAAGAGGCAGTGAGAAATAACTTTCGATAACCAGTGAAACAGTGTTCTGAAGTCAATAAACATTTTCGATTACTTTTTTTTTTTATTATTTCATAGAAGTTCAGTTTAGAAGTGAAGCAATATTATTGTCCGCAACTGTGGATGCAAAGTCGCCGAAGAATAGGCGTTGTGAAAGCTCGTAAGCCATCAAAATACCACCTCTTGTCAGCGGTGTTGTGGCACCGTACAACTGCCACTCCATATTGTGGTAAGGACCATAACAATACCTGGCAGTTTTGTCCACCGCCACTACAGCACGCCATGTTGGATGGTCCACACTTCACAGTGGTTGTTATTTATATGATGGGGGTGTGGCGCCCCGGGAGCGGACATTGTGAGGCCGGGAGTGGACACTTGAATAGCGAATGTATGGTAAGTATGAATGAGACTGCCGGCCAGCGTTGTGGTAAAGGAATAAATGTCTTTGTCGTTTCGCTTCTGACTAAAGTATTTGGAGGTTAATTAATGCGGAGCCACTTTCATTACACATTCTAGATGTACAGGGGACCGATGCAAGGCTACTGTAGTATAGTCACATATAACCCCTTCACTTCGATGACAAATTTAATAACCCTACCACCAGATTGTATTATTTAATTATTTTATGCAACTCTGGTACTGAGGGAGTTGTTGAAGGCTGTATCTTGCCCTCCAGTTCGAAAAGTCTCGCCTACGCAGAATAAAAATCACCTGCAGGTACTAAAATAAATCTGAAAACATCATGCAAATGAAGGGGTTAAGGTATAATGACCAATCTTTTCTCATTTCGTGGCAGCACATGATTGAAAACTGGCCACCCACTTAATGTGAATGGAATCCATGCACCTGGCTGAGTCCTTAGTGCTTAATGTGAATGGAATCCATGCACCTGGCTGAGTCCTTAGTGACTGACCTCTCCAACCACTGACCACCGGACACCCAGCACCCTCCGTACGATTCCTTCCCAGACAACATATATACATTTTCTCCACACAATACACTTGTCTTTACACTGATGTATTTATGCACCAACCTGAAATACGACTGGCAAGGCAGTATTTTTCAGCGAGGCGGACCCCGTGTGTCACGTTCTGGGCCTCTAAACTTGTTTCATTTAAATCCCACCGCTTTTTATTTTTGTGTTCGACTCTGGGGCACAGACGTGATGGTCCATTCCCTGAGACCCAGCCGTCCTCCTGCCCGCCATACACCTTCACATGTCTCCATTTTAGCGCTAAAACCCACCATCCATAAAGTACATGCAAGGCTGACACAATCATGACCTGTACATTGATTGTAATGGAGGTGTTTTTATTATATGTTTGTGAGTCTTGCGGAAGATTACTCGTCTGTTTCAGCAAAAAATAATCATTAGACTATTCCATATCCCATCCAGGAAACAAACTGGCGTACTTTCAGACAACAGACGACGCCCTTAACCACGTAACCACCAGCTTCTTCTGCAAGAAGGATGCTATCACTGTTAAACAAAGATGATACAGCCAGTCAGCATCTCATTCGCGCTTCGCATTACACCTATTACACATAACTTACCAAGAAATATGTACAGCTTAATTGCTTAGTTATCTGTGATTACTTAAAACACACACACACACACACACACACACACACACACACACACACACACACACACACACACACACACACACACACACACACACACACACACACACACACACACACACACACACACACACACACACACACACACACACACACACACACACACACACACACACACACACACACACACACACACACACCAATAAGACCAATAAGCGTGATGCTATTTGCATTCCTTTGTCTCTTTTGCACTCCTTTTGTACTTAACATAAGGGTTATAAGTATTATTCATTAGGGCCTAAGTACTTTTTTCTGCCTCCAGATGCTCTAATGATTATGGGCGAGGCCTTCTTTTACTGGAGGGGTTAATGTACCATAATCATGTCCAAAGCACCCTAACCACGCACGCTACAGAATAAGCTCCACCATAGTTCGTTTGTACCCTACTTTCTGCTCACGAATATCAGTTCGTTTGTACCCTACCTTCTGCTCACGAATATCAGTTCGTTTGTACCCTACCTTCTGCTCACAAATATCCTATCGGGTGTTGTGACGCAGCCAGGAAGATTTAGAGCTATTGTTCTTCTGGGGGTAGGAGGCTGGCTTGTACCTGATTCTTAGCAGTTTATTTTGTATATTACACCTTGGTATTCTGTACAGTGGTATCATTGTTGTGTTTTTATAACGACATGGTTTCCATGGATAACAAACAAAAGAGGAATAACCGTAAATGAAACCAAAACTTATAAGAAAAGAAGCTCCGTGGAGGCGTGATATCCCACAAGAATACTTTCTTAATGAGACGCCTGGAAGTCTGGTGGTCTAAGAGTTCCAGTCGGTGTGAGGATCCTGTGGTAACACGTTCGGTGATCCAAAAAAAGTTTGGAAGTTTTACGATAATGTAATACCTCCCGGGGCAAGGACCAGCCGTCTGCCCGTAAATGTTCGGAACCACGAAGGCTAAGCCTGGGGCCCTGACACCTTGAAGGAGGTTATTAAACAGAGTATTTGGGGGTTCAGTTGACATTAGAGTGGTAATACAGATATCTAATTCGAAGAGAACAGACTAAGGTTTGTTAACATAAGGGCAGGTGAACATACATCATAAAAACTTTGATAATATCGCAACTCAGTTAATTCCTGTGTATTTGATGTTGCATCTGACGAAATAAACAACCTGAATTCGGCAGTTAGGTGTAGTTATTTTATACATGATATGAAAGGGTGAATGAGTGCAAATGTGTGGGTCACGTGGGGATGATGTGACGGTACAATATGTGTGAATAGCAAGTGTTGCCTGAGATCGTTGTACAGGTTAGTGTGTGTGTGTGTGTGTGTGTGTGTGTGTGTGTGTGTGTGTGTGTGTGTGTGTGTGTGTGTGTGTTTTATGCTTACATTTCTTGATTGGTGTGTTCCCTTATGCTCGGAGATAAGATAGTCAGGGACAGAATACTGTTGTCAAAATCCTGTTGATGTGTTAGAGTGAGAGGAGGAACCTCAGACTGATCTCAAGCGTCGTGATGTGGAGAGAGGTGTCAATCCGATGGTCTGTCTGAAGGATGATTCTGAAATTAATCAGAACAGATAACTACCGTTATCAATCCATAGTTGTGGACCTAACCTAAGAGCTTATGCTTGGTGAGAACAACGAAACTTTTCTGGAAAAATAATGCCTGGGTGATCTGCCATGTGGTTTCCGAATGCCCAGGCCTTCATTTTCACTGCCAAACTCACTGGAGGATGACGAGGACGAATTACAAGACGAGCAGCTAATCCGAGTATGTTTAGTCAAAGCAGGAACGACTAATACCCACCAGGTGTGGTGGTAGAAGATAAGTAAGGAAACTGGACTGCACTGGCCGTCCTCTGGTTCACAGAGTGAGGGCTGTGCAGGCTGAAGGGGGAAGGAGGATGTATGGTAATCTGGAAGTGATAGCTAGATCGAAAGTGAGTCGGGGTCGTTCATGTACCGGTATTTGATTTGTGTTCGGGTCTTGAGGTGTACCATCCTGCGCCCCAACTTTATTTTCCATTGTCAGAGACTGGCTGTCTTTTTCTAAATATAGTATTCGGCACCGTGCCCTTAGTAATTAGCTGTGGCTGTTGTAAAGCAGGCAAGGCGCAGCGACAGGTACGATCACGAGATAGCAATGAGTGGCCGGGCAAGGGTGAGGCTGCCTGGATGGCCACAACTGCCCGTGGAATGGAGGAGCAGCGCTGAAAATGTGTTTTGTGTACGCGCAATGGGTCAGTGGTACGTTACCCCTCTCCCCTTCCAAGAAAAAATGATCATAGTATAATCTTAAGAAACTGGCAAGTAAGCTTCATCACAGTTTTTTATTTATTTATATATTTGTTTATTTTTTAAAGCACTGTAACTGTAAGTCATTTTATCAGCGATTTACTGTTGTTAGAAATCAAAAATGTATTCATAATTTAACATTTTCCTTAAAGTTTCTGCTGTAGTCTGAGGAAACTGGTAAATCGGCTGTATAAGGGTACCAATGAATATTTAATGGACCATTTATGTGATTTACCGTGAACTTGAGAACAGAATTGATGAACTGCAAAATATCTTACTATCCGTCCAGGGCAGGTGGCAAATCAGTTTTACAGGTAGCACTGGAACTCTAATAAGCAATTTTTTGCAGAATTTGCTGCTGGCCTGTGAGCAAAGAAATAGTAAAAAGGCAACTTACAACAAGGACTGCCTGTAATAAATAGGCCGAGTGAGGTGTATGTGTGAGAGAGAGGGTTGGGGGATGGAAGGAGAGTGTGCGCCAAGAATGTGACGAAAACTGCCTGATGAATGGAGGGGAAGAGCGGCGTGGAATATGTATGAGCATATAAGGCGCGTGGGGGTGGAGAGGAGTGAGCTGTTGGGGCCGGGGAGAAAGTAAGGAAGAAACAGTATATACCTTAGGCAGTATTGAGACCATCGCAGAGGGGTAGGACGGACATCATTAGGCGGAGGAATAAAGAGTTGCACGCAGCTTGGCACACCACACATTTTATGGCAGAATTGCTTACTCATTTTCTTTTAATAAGTAGACTATTTTTTTCCAGAGATGTCATGTTTTTCTTATTTAGCTTTTTTTTTTTTTCTGTAATGCTGGCAGTAATTTTTTTTTTTTTTTTTTCATAGTAATTAGAGTTGTCATGTTCAGGTTTAACAGAGTTTTCGTTTCAAAGATTGCAGGATTCTTTCTCTAAAGTTGCTATTATAATGCTATGGAAATTGACACTGTTATTTTTCGAAGCTGGCACTTATTATATCAAAGTAGTTTTATTTGTCTGAAGATCGCAGATCGGTTTCTAAGAATTGGTCTAGTATATTTTTCAGTTACAAGACTTTATTTCATATTTGTCAGATATCTTCCCTTCCTACAAAAGACAGTCGAGGAAAGAGCTGCACTTTGTGTTGGCCAAGAAGTACTCAGTAAAGCCTCCCTGTGTGAGTACCGATAAACAAACCTTAACTCCAAACCTTGACAACAGAAGTGTATATTAAACATCGACGTCAGTGATAATTCGAAATAAGTCAAGAGTGAGGTGCTGCGAAAAATATAGCTTCACTTAAGATCAGGTCATTATTACACTCAGCCCCAAGAGAGTTGATGGGCAGGCAAGTGGACAAAAGAATGAATGTGAGCGGGCGGGAAGGAAAGGGGATGTCTGGACACAGTTTGGGGATGTTGATGCACTGTCTGATACTTTAAGCAGCTAGTTTGACTTCAAATTCTTACAGTAAGGAAAAAATATATATACAAAATTTAATACATATACTGAGGAAACAGTAAAACATCTACGATACGCTTTAGTTTAGGTAAGTTCTTGGTTACAGTCTGCAAAGCTTGAATATTCTTCGAACTAAACTGAAGATAGTTACTTAATCTCTGATTCGTTCATGTCTGATTTCTGGTCGCTGTGGGTCGTGTCGGGTGACAGCGGGATTGTTTTTATTCATTCCCGTTTAGTGACCTGCCAGCGAGGCAAGGGTCGGCCGGGGCCAGAGGATGACTAAAACTGTGGGTAGTTGGTGGGCTTTGAAAAAGTCCATCAGAGCTGTTTGCCATGTAAGGAAACCAGGCTTACGTCAGGACTGGAAGGGTCGCTACATCTCTTTACTCAAGTCACTCCAGCAATATGGTGGCATTCACAGGCTTGGAGGCAACACCCGACATAATGCACATCAGACCCGAGTATTACCCAAGACTAGTTTTCTTGGCATGGATTTTTCTTCTTCTGTCCGTCCACAGACAAACAACAGCTTTTATACATTTCGATTTGCCTTTGCAAATCCTTCATATGCCAGCCTTCGTTACCTACAACTGTGTGTACCAGCGAAAGTAATAATACTTTTAACGTATTAAACTTATATTCCTGTCTCCTGTCTTGTACGTATTTATATGTGATGTCAAATCTTAGAGCACCAGAATATTCTGTCGAACTCTCTCTAACAATTCGTAAGAGCATTAAAAGAAAATGATTTTTAAAGCGGTGTCCAGTTACCTTTAAAATCAGCGAAAATTTTTCGACCCAGTGTCTGACTAAATAGAGTAATTATACTGTACGATAGACGAAGGATGCATTCAGTAATGGACTGTGGGTATTAATGCCTAAGTACACTTGTGAAGGTGTGTGAAACATAGGACTCCTTGGTCTCGAGGAAGATCTGACTAGTGTCAATATTACATAGTGATGTGAATTGTTCAAGTAGAAGAATTATTACCCACATTTGGTGACTGTGTTCGTAAAAAAAAAAAAAAATAAAAAAAATAAAAAAAAATAAATAAAAAGGTTCACATCTGGCAAAAAATGTTATATTTTCTTTAAACATTTTTTTTTAATCATTCGGTATAATTCTTCCAGCTGCACAATTACATCGTGAAGCAGTTGCTGTGGCTCGGTGGTTAACATACACATCTCGTAATGCGTGTCCCCAGAGAATAGAGTTAAAGACAGCGCAGGTACAGATTTTTTGGAGTGAGTGCTGTTACATAATATCGCGCCTTGTCATGTATACTACTGACATACAGACCCTCTCGCACATAAACGCAACGAATACATCACTTCACCTGTCACATACTGTACACTTTATATATACAGTCCTTCCCTGTTTGCACATCACGAGCTTGAAAACTGGTTAATTTTGGCTATCGTTCTCCCTCCTGCACCATCGCCATCCTTCTCATTGTTGTGGTCAGGATGGATGTGGAAACCAGTCACAGATCAGTCGATTCTGGTCCCACCTGGTCCCGGCTGTGGGTGAGCTGCAAGAAATAAGAAAATATTAAACTATTAGCTATAGTTTATCACGCCTGGACCTGCCCTCGCTGGTAAGAGGGAAAGAAGCGAATCGTAAAATCGTGTGTCCATGTTGGTGCGTGAAGGACGTGGGATCAAAGTTGAGATCGGGGAAGGTCTTGTGTTTTCGTGACCTCCAGATTGAGTGTATGAGGGACGAGGCAGGGACCATGGGCAAGGATTCATGAAAAATCTTATCAAAATATTGTTACGAATATTTTGGTCTTCCCTCTTACTTGATATCATTCACGCTAGTTCATTCACTTTACGTTGGCTCAGATTTTCGTCATTTAGTAGCTTGTTTCCCATAGCTTAGTGGCAGAATAAGACAATACTACGCTTGTACCTTCTTTATATAACACTTCTGTGACTAGCACCATATCCTAGCACTTATCTTTTGTTCCAGCTCAGCATTCGAAATTCAGATGACAATTTTAGGCCAGGTTAAAGTGAACAGAGTATAGCTGTACCAGTGAAGGCATAAACGAGCGAAGGCATAAACGAGCGACTTAACACACCACTCATGCGAAATTAGACACAGGTGGACGTTCGTGAAGCAGCGTCACTCCACTGTAAATATTGTTAATTGTGCCGCATCCACGTGTACACTGAGAGAAACTGAGGAGAGGGAGGAGGTGGAGTTTGGAAAGGAAGCAAATGGAAGAGTGAACAAGGGAGGGCGGATAGCAGTTGAGGAGGGAGAAGAGACGGAGAGGCGAATAAGCAGCAAAATATATTGAAAAAAAAAAAATAATAATAAGGATGATGAGCTGAAGATCACACAAAGAACAGGAAGAAAGGGCATTTGAAATAGAAGAAAAAATAGTTATTGGTTTTATTTGTGTTAGGAGGGAAAAAAAAGGAGAGCTTCTTGTTCTTGCAAATATAAATGCTAGTTAAGAGAAAGAAATGATGATGGAGCTTTTTGAATCTCAGGTCTGGAGAAGCAAGGAACAAAGGACCAAAAACTATGGTAACATGGAGGGGACTAACGACCTCAGAAAAGCTTATTCAGCATTAAGGAAAAAAATAATGGAATAGAGAGCAGCAAGAACACAGGATGAGGCTGATGCCATCTCACCACCACCAACACCACCACCGAACTACCGGCTTTCACTGGCTCTTTTTACTGCACACCTGCTTGTGTGAATGCTTGCTGCTGTGAGTGTGTTTGCTGCTATGTATGGCCATGTGTATATATTCTTGATTGTCTGCTTGTGTGTGTGTGTGTGTGTGTGTGTGTGTGTGTGTGTGTGTGTGCTCCTGTTTATATGTAATTCACCGGATCGGTCAGGATCAATTGATGGTCGCGATCGTCAGCTTTTACCCTTCCGGAAGGGAGCTGAGAGCTCATAATTTATAGTCCGATCTAAGGGCAAGGCTGTGACCTTCACACACGCACACACCCATCCCCTTGCTCAAGGGGGGACAGTAACCACTCACTTCGCCAGTGAAACTTTTCGCAACCTGAGCGAGGAGCGAACTCCCGTCTACCAGATGGCAAGCGAGAACGCTACCACTGAGCCAGCGAGCGGTGTGTGTGTGTGTGTGTGTGTGTGTGTGTGTGTGTGTGTGGTAGTTAAAGGCACAACACAGTTTACTGTGAGCATCTGATTATGTACACGAGTCCACTGAATGATTACCTTTTCATATCCTTCCACTCACTCGATCTTGTGCTGCTCTTGGGTGTCTGCCCTTTCTTCTCCTCCATCCTTCTTTCCTTCTATCTTCTTCTGTCTTTCTTTTCTTCATTCTTTCCTCGTCCTTCTGCGTATGGGTGACTTACACTCCCTCTTCCGTCTTTCTTTCCTTTATTCTTTCCTCTTCCTTCTGCCTGTGGGTGACTACACTGAGTGACAAGCCAAATGGTTTCCTGTATACCAGGAAACTTTTTACTACGCTTGATGGTAACCATATAACCAACTTTTGGCGCCTGATGATTTAGTGGGTAATTATTGCGCTCCAGTCGGATTGAGCCGGTGAAGGTTTATATCCAAGGGATGGTTAGGGTTTATTGCTCACGTAATGCACTCAGGGATGAGTGAAGCTGGTCACTCTCATCTTAAATGTCAGGACCAACTGCCTAGCCCCGGGCTCCTACGCTCCTCGTAGGGCAACGTAGGATTGGATGATGGATGGATGCAGCAGTACCTTTGCTGCCGTGTGTCTGAATCAAGAGGAAACATTTCTCTCTCTCTCTCTCTCTCTCTCTCTCTCTCTCTCTCTCTCTCTCTCACACACACACACACACACACACACACACACACACACTTATTTACTGGCCCGTGCTGGTGGTGGTGTGTGGTGTGTGCCAGGCAATGTACTCGACTGGTCCCCGACGCTGTTACGGCGCTTATGACAAGGAGAGGGGGTGGCGACTGTCAGGGCCGGGGCAGTGTGTGGCAGGGGTGGAGAACAGCCAGGAGAAGAAAGTGACCTGATGAAAAACGAGGAAAGGATAAGAAAGAAAGAGATACTTATAGAGGAGTAACTGGAGGGAGAGAAGACCAACAGAGTAATATGTGGTGAAGATGGTGATGATTTTATTTTTTAAGAATGAAGAAAGTGGATGGAGTGGAGAGGTACATGAGAGAGGAGGGTGTGAGCTGGGAGCAAGGCAATGAGGTGACATTGGACAGGGCGACATGGAGGGGATTTGTTTGCGGCAACCCCTCACGGGATTGAGGCATCTTGCAATAGATAGATAGATAAATAGAAGGAAGCAAGGATGTAGAGATGAAGGGAGAGAAGAAATATACTGATAATGGGGACAGTAGAAAAAAGTGAGTTTTTGACCAATTAAAGGCAAAAGGGTGTAAGAGGAGAGTGGAATATCTGTGTAGTAAATGGTCACTGGATGGGATGTGGGGGTAAGATGGAGATGGAGAATACCCGATGTCCTCAGCACAAAATACCCATACAATTAGTGCTCCAAAGGAAGACAACTGGCAAATTAGCTTCGAAGGTTACAGTTGGTAGCACTTTATTACCGCCAACAGCGAAGTTGCAGTAGGTTATGTATTCACCTATGTCTGTCTGTCTGTCTGTTTTACCAGACGATATTTCTAAAAGTTGCCAATGAATTTCAATGAAATTTTGTAGAAGGGTGGGCCACGGACCAAGGAAAAAGCGATTAATTTTGGGGCGGATCCGGATCGGGAGTATCCCGCACAACGTTTCCCAAAGTTCTCTGTGAATTTCAGTGAAATTTTGTGGAAAGGTGAGCCATGGACAAGAAAGAATTGATCAAATTTGGCGGGCTGTTCCGGATCAAATTTGGGGGGCAGTTCAGAATCCGGATCTCTCTCCACGGATCCTGATCCTATTTAATGGCAATGGCAGTGGCGGAGGTATGCTCTTTCTGAATGCTTTCTAGTTGATAACTGAATGCCAATTAGAACTTCAGAAAAAGGACCTATAATGATACTTTATGTACTCATTAGGAAAAAAGGATTAATTGTGATCCAATTTACAGTGCATATAATGCTGTGACTGCATACTACGGAAAGAGACAGAACAGAGGTGAGGGAAAAATATGAAAAAGAAAGATGTACCTCATATTTTTATTAAAGGATTTATTTAAATCATCATTATCCTGACCACTTTAGCGATCCTCAGGATGGGGTGAGGTAGGATAGAGAAACTTGGAGAGAGAAACAATGAAAATAGAAGAGAACCACTGATGAGAAGTTAAATAAAGCAGTGGGAATTAGAGAGCAGAGATGAGAGGTGAGATTATCTTTGGTGGGAGAAACGACGCAGCGAAGAATATTGGAAAGCGCAATGACGTTTAATTTATTGTAGAAATGCAGAACTGGAAACTGAGCGTGATATATTGAGAAGTAGGATATAATTTGCGGGGAATGAGTAGAGGGAGGGAGGGGGTTACAAGGGTGGGGGGATGGGGTGGAAAGGAAGGAGGAAAGGAGACGCTCTGGCTGAGGTCACGAGTTCAGTATTGATGATTCGGGTCCAGACTCCTCCCATCCCATGAATATCTGTCTGCATTTGCTCTTTCCTGCTTTCTTTTCTCAGACAAGGGAAGGCAAAGTTTTTAGTCATACTGTCACATCACTTTATTTATCCATTGTCATCTAACCTCTTAACTATTAGAGATCCATCATAAGTTTAATATACTGGTCTGGCAGTAGTAAATATAAATCAGTTTAGACGTTACTTTCGCCGTAGAGAAGTAATTAAATACATACGGGTGGCTGCTTTTATAACGTTAACCACCCTCCACAACAGACACTAGCTTAACCACAGTCGCAATCCACAGGCATTCAGTACTAAACTATCCACCACCACCACCACCACCACCACCATTGGACGTAACATATTAGTCCAGTTTAGTTCCAGCACCACAACCAGTTTTCTCAAGTGACTTTTTCTGTGTCTCATACCCGCGTCAATTGGTAACCCTTGACATCACCCTGATATTAGCTTTGGTGCCTTACTCATAAAATTTACTGAGCTGACCTGCTGTTAAGACGTTTGTTTATACTTTTATCCTTCCTGAAATACCTGCAAAAAAAAGCTTCAGAACCAAGTACGAGTAAATAACAACATTAAAACTACAACACAAAATGAACCATGTTATTTAAATGCTATTTAAATCCTATTGTATAAAATAAGCAAGCTCTTCAACTCGAGGATGTAATTTCCTTTTATTCCTACTATAGTCCGACGATTTTGTTCTACATAATGAAGGACGTCTGATGGTGCTGGGATTAACGATGTTTGTATCTAATCCCAACAGTTCCAAAAATGTCCCAAAAGCTAAGTAGAAAAAAAAAAAAAAACGTGGAGATGACAATAAAAAATATAAAAACATTAGGGTTGAACAGGTTATGATTTGTGAGTACTGCAGCTGGACCAACATGAAAAAGAAAATGATTTGCTTTTTTCACTTTAACATGGCCTAAAATTGCCACGTCGACTACTTGAATGCTGGGTTGTAGCAACACATCAACACTAGGAAATGATGCAAGTCATGAAAAGGTGCTATGGAAAGTATGTACAGCTGTAGCACTGTCTTATTGTTAATGAGCTACGTGAAATAAGCTGCAAAAGGAAAAAATTCCAGGCCAGGTTTAGCTGAAAAGAGTATAGCTCCTAAAACGAGACCAAGTGAAAAATGGAAGAGTATCGTTTGGGAGTAAGACTTTCTTTGAAAATGGCTGCTGATTAATTGTAATAGATGAAGGGGTTTGGTAATGGGCGAGAGGTTTTCAGTGGTACAGGTTTGCATGGCTGGATATTGGCAAAGCCTCACACAAAAACTGGTTTGTGTGAGTGGAACATGTAAATACCTGGATGCATATAACCCCTTCACTACCACAGCTGCATCTTAAGCTGAATAACATCATCCCGTGCTGCCAACACTGACATATTTATACACCGTAGCGTTCTGACAGGGGTCACTGCAAATGTTTCTGACCTCTTATGTACGAGAGAGAGAGAGAGAGAGAGAGAGAGAGAGAGATAAGATGAGATGAGATGAGATGAGATGCACGGTGCTATATTGGAACAAAAGACTGAAGCACGAGGAAAGACTAAAAGATAAAAATAAAGAGACTTAAAAGTGATCGTCAGTAAGAGCTAGGCTTATAAGAAATCAGTATGACTAGTGTTTTTAATGGCAAATAGTAGGGCCTTCTGTGAGAAACGTAAAGTTGTGCCAAATAAACCCTTTATATCTCCTGGCATCTGTATCAGAATCAGTATGAGATCTTGCTAAAAGTAACACAATATTAGTCAGGTGGACTGGAAGGACTGGAATCTCACTTCATTAGTTAGCCCAATAATTCTTTTACAGTTTACACCGTCTAGCGATTGCGAGAACTTAGTAATAAACTGTCAGGCAGTAAACCGGTAACACCCAATCTCTTATCCCCTTATCATCTCTTTGGAGGCGCCTTATGACCCTAGGTGTTACAAGACTCGAGACTAAACTAAGTACTTCTGATCATTTACACCATAGGAGGCCACCCTACATCCCTGCCAGCTACACAGACCATTAATACTGAAGCAGGAATAAGGGTTTAGAATTGCACTACAGTAGTCTGCTACCTCAGACGTTTAAAGCCATTATACATTACAAATGGACAGAGCCAGTGCGTGATGGTGATGTGGCAGATAGGGAGAGAGTAAGAGTGCGAGAGTAGAAGAAATATTACACATGGATAGAAACTGTGTGAGATGGTGATGTGGGAGATAGAGAGTAATAATGCTAAAGTGACGGAAAGATTACAACTGGACCGAGACCGGGCGAGATAGTGATGTGGGAGACATGGAGAGAGAGTGCAAGAGTGGAAGAAAGATTACAACTGGACAGAGACAGTTCGAGATAGTGATGTGGGAGACAGAGTAAGAGTGTGAGAGTAGAAGAAATTTAGAAAGATAGGAGAATGCCAAGGAAGACAGGAGCATGCCTGATGACAAGTTGGGTGGCGTTGTTGGAGTGGACAACTGTGATAAAGTTGACGGTAGTGTAAAATAAAATAAGGCAGTAACAGCTGTGATAAACATGACGATAGTGTAGAATATAACAAGGCAGTAACAACACTACCAATCTCCTGGCCACGTCTGATTCATCAAAGCTACAAACACCTTCCTCTTCCTCCTTCCCCAGCAAGGCTGTACAATGTCTCATCTGCCAAGGGCCCGAGTTCCACTGCTGACAGTCTCATTAGAGGCGAGTTGTGGCCAACGTCTCCTGCAGACAACAATATACATTTAATACAGTGCTGCCTGCCACCCCTCCCAGCTGGTTCTCATAGGCCAGGATTTAAGCCAGTTGTTGTAGGAGTATTTCTGCGGGATAACAGGCACCCTGAGAGGAGAATAAGAGGGAATAAAAGGTATAAATGGGACTCAGTGGTATTCACAGAGACGCCTCACCATCATGGGCCCATTTTGTCAAGGATCGTAACCAATTTGCAGAATATAAATGTCCATCATGTTTACTGCTATAAGAGATTAATTCATTTTTTATATTTTTCAGCTTCATACTAACTGTAATTCAGCTGTGAAGTAATGGTTGCTGTACGAGTGACTGTAAAAGTATGAACAAGCGGTCGTACAGACATTTTATCAACAAATTTTGTGAAGTGGAACGTGTGTGTGTGTGTGTGTGTGTGTGTGTGTGTGTGTGTGTGTGTGTGTGTGTGTGTGTGTGTACACAACAATGTACGTTCTGTGGCTGCATTCATTACACTGGCTGGAAATCTGGGGCTGACTAATGTATAATTGGTATTAATATTCATTTGGTCATTTTGGTAATTTGCACTCTGGTAATTAAGCTGGTTCCCCCTGGCGGCTCAAAACCAACCATTCTATAACATCTTGGCGTCTGTATCTTTATTATTCCCTCTGCTTCCTTGGCTTGTCTCTTCCTTTACTGCTGCTCTGTCTGTATCTTTATTATTCCCTCTGCTTCCTTGGCTTGTCTCTTCCTTTACTGCTGCTGTGTCTGTATCTTTATTATTCCCTCTGCTTCCTTGGCTTGTCTCTTCCTTTACTGCTGCTGTGTCTGTATCTTTATTATTCCCTCTGCTTCCTTGGCTTGTCTCTTCCTTTACTGCTCCTGTGTCTGTATCTTTATTATTCCCTCTGCTTCCTTGGCTTGTCTCTTCCTTTACTGCTGCTGTGTCTGTATCTTTATTATTCCCTCTGCTTCCTTGGCTTGTCTCTTCCTTTACTGCTGCTGTGTCTGTATCTTTATTATTCCCTCTGCTTCCTTGGCTTGTCTCTTCCTTTACTGCTCCTGTGTCTGTATCTTTATTATTCCCTCTGCTTCCTTGGCTTGTCTCTTCCTTTACTGCTGCTGTGTCTGTATCTTTATTATTCCCTCTGCTTCCTTGGCTTGTCTCTTCCTTTACTGCTGCTGTGTCTGTATCTTTATTATTCCCTCTGCTTCCTTGGCTTGTCTCTTCCTTTACTGCTCCTGTGCACCCTTTTACCTGCCCTTCATTATTCATCCTCTCTTCCATTCACCAACTATTTTCTCTTGTCATGTCCTTCTCATTATCCTCCCGCCGCCTCCATACATTCTCTTGCAACGACGATTTATTTTTACACACACACACACACACACACACACACACACACACACACACACACACACACACACACACACACACACACACACACACACACACATTCTCTCTCTCTCTCTCTCTCTCTCTTGTATATTCTTAATTCTGGGTCATCCCTGTGTCTTTATATTCTTTTATATTTTTTTTCTCCTTCGCTTCTCCTTTATTGAGTTCCTTGATTACCGACATTATTACTCTTCTTTCCAGTTGCCTTTTCTCTCACTCCCCTTCACTCTCCAACCTCACTTTTCCTCCGTTTCCTCTTCGGTAATCTCTCTCTCCCCTTCATTCAGCCTTCATCCTCCCTCTGATATCCCTCCACTTCCTTCCCCTACCGAAGTTCTCAGTCGGTTCTCTCCCACTCATATTCCATTCCCTCCGTTTAGATTTTCTACCCTTGTACTCTCATAGCCTGTCATTCCCTCAGATATTGTCCTTTTGCTAATCTTCCACAATTCCATGCATTCCCTTCCCTTCCAATTCCGCTGTTATGTTGTCTTCCTCGTGTCATCACTACTTTCCCTTACCTTAACCCCTCCTCCCCCAACGTTCCCAGCACCCCGAACACCTGGCCTGTCAGATCAAAGCGGCAGTTTGATGTGTCGGTAACGAAGGGGCGTGCTGGATGCCAGTTTCAACGCCCCCTTCTGCTCCTCTTTCTCCCTGGCCTATATCACCTCACCCCATTCCCTGCCCCCTCCCCGGTACCCCTGAAGACGCCCCCATTCCTCTCCACTTTACTAAACCCCCACCCTTTTTCACATCTATTCGGACTATCCCACCCTCCCCTCCTCAACACGTCTCTCTCCTCTCTTCTCCACACCCCTACCGTCCCTTCTCTTCAACACCCTGCCAACGTCCCACCTTTCCTCCACACTTATTCCAACTCCCCCTCCCCATCTTCCATATCCTTGCCCCAGCCCATTACAACCCCCTTCCCATGGCCCTCCTACCCACACCAACCCTTTTCGTTCTTCACATCCGTGCCGGAGGACCCCTCCCCCCACAAGTACACGCAACACCCGCGCCCCTCAGTATTAAGAGCGCACGCAACACTGATTGGATCACAGTATTAGCCGTTCACACATCACTGACTTAATTTCCTCTCCAGCCATGAGGATGATGAGGCCTGATACAGTTACATCCACAACCACAGCGGTCACCGCAGTGAACACCTACGCCTGCCACTGAACCCTTCCATACTGTTATCTCTGTACCTGTGCTCTCCCACAGGGAGAGCTGGTGTTATGTCTTGAGCGGCGCGGGCGCACGTGTGTATGTTAACAAACCCAAATTTAATCTGATTTTAACCACACTTGGCTGAAGAGTTAAGGGTCAGCCTAACAGTTAAAATATTAAGCAACTGTTAAATCCATGTTAAGGTCACATCATTTGTCCAGCAGACAGAATTCCCAGCAGTTACATAGTTAAGTAACTGTTTTATTCTATCCAACTTCAGATAATTTTATAAAGCACTTGGAGAGTAAAGCAGCAGTTTAATTGGTGCTAACACCAGATTATTGTTTGTATCCGAGAGCATGGCTAACCGTTTAAGGCCTGATTTAGTTTAGATGTAGTGTTGGTATATGATGAAGCACCGCCATGAAAACTTCGGCCTATCGTGAAGCCACTTGGATCTCATAAACCAAGGTTCATCACCACTTTTGGTCTTAGCAAGGTGCTTTTTGAACAGGTTAAACTGGACGTCAGACATGGTTACAGATTTATCTGGACTTAATTACTCTGAATGTGTCGTTTGTCTTGTGTGTGCACTCTTACAAAGAAAAAAGATTTAATCTACCCTCGTCTTCGCGCAGCTGTGTATTATACCTTCTCTGTAGTTCTTAGCATTTATGATATAATATTCTTGTCTGTATTACTACGTTACTGCAGGATAATGAAGAGTTAATTCCACTTTCTAATATTTAAATAAACTGAAGGCAGCAAGAGCAAACAAGTTTTCAGTTAATTTATGTAAGTGACAGATTTGGCTAAAAACTGGTAAGCGTCTCGTGCTGTAAACAGTATGAACCGGTGCTGAGCCACTGACTCAGGAATGAGGGAAAAACACCTACAAGGAGGATAATAGTGAAGCAGATCATTAACTTTCAGTGCGTTTACGTCTTTCCCTAATTTATTCTTGCTGCTTTACCTCCAAGCTACTTTAACTAAAGCAGGTCGTTCCTGATGAGGTTGAAGATGGCTGTTTCTATCTCAACTATTTTCAGTAGTCACATACAATGCATAAAATTGACTAAATATTTCAGTAATATAATATAAAAGAAGTCTAAATATATAAGAAATATAAAAGACGTTCTTGTGCTGAAGGAATTAATCACTGATTCAGGAATGAGGGACCTATTATACAGGGTGACCCAGAAAACCCTCCCACATTTCAGAGGTAAATGAAAAATAAAATGGTTAAAGATAATCAAAATATTATTTGCACACATGAAACTTCATTCAGTAAAGTTTTTATTCATCATGTTTTAAAGATGACATCCTGCAAATGGTGGCCGTCATTGTGTATACACGCTTGGAGGCGATTTCTGAAGGCTGCCATGGCTCGACGGGTCATGTCGGGTGGAACAGCGGCTATCTCCTGCTGAATAGCAACCTTAACGGCTTCAAGAGTTTGAGGTCGATGAGTATACACTCGTGATTTACGGTAGTCCCACAGAAAAAAGTCACAAGGGACGAGGTCAGGGGAACGGGCCGGCCACCCAACATCGCCACGCAACGAGATGACCCGATCCGGAAACATTTCCCTTAGCACTTGCAATGATCTTCGAGCTGTGTGTGCCGAGCGTATATTCGTCGACCCCAAACTCTTGAAGCCCTTAAGGTTGCTATTCAGCAGGAGATAGCCGCTGTTCCACCCGACATGACCCGTCGAGCCATGGCAGCCTTCAGAAATCACCTCCAAGCGTGTATACACAATGACGGCCACCATTTGCAGGATGTCATCTTTAAAACATGATGAATAAAAACTGTATTGAATGAAGTTTCATGTGTGCAAATAATATTTTGATTATCTTTAACCATTTTTTTTTTTTCATTTACCTCTGAAATGTGGGAGGGTTTTCTGGGTCACCCTGTACAAGTATGAGCCTTTTTTTTTTCTTTTTTTTATCCTGAACGTTTTACCAGTGTTGGTTTACTCTGAGCTTAGAGGAAAAAAAACAGCATTTGCTGAAATACCGGTAAGTGTAAAGTTCTTAATATCTCAGCCAAAACGTGAAGCGCGATAGATTTTAGTGTTATATTTCTTTTTTTCTTTTTTTTTTTTTTACGTCGGGTTACTTTGAGCCAGATAAATGATCTGGCGTTATCTGAAAAAAAAAAAAAAAACAATCGATGTCACAGGCAATGAGCAAATTCAACTAGCTGGTCGGACTACAGAATAAGTGGCATTATAAAAGCATTTCTTTTATACCACAACATGCAGTGAATGTATTAGAGAGGTAGTACTGTGAATGCATACACTTGTTTTCATCAGCCATGTCATCTACAACATTGTGTCTTAATATTCTGCAGTTTGATTCCCACTTACGTTTGTTACAAAATGGTTATTATATACCCATTGCAGAACTGAAGTCTGTCAGTGTTATTTAGACTAATCTGAGAGAGAAAGAGAGAGAGAGAGAGAGAGAGAGAGAGAGAGAGAGAGAGAGAGTGTGTGTGTGTGTGTGTGTGTGTGTGTGTGTGTGTGTGTGTGTGTGTGTGTGTTAGTCAAAAGAATATAATGAAAGGTCAGTCTTCAACACGATAGTCTATTTACATGTCATTCATGTTGACGCCACACGATTTTCTATTTAGCTTAGGAATGACCTCGCGAATTAGAGGGTTAGAAGTTATTCTTCAGCAACCTTCCTTCAGTACCATGACGTCTCTGTTCTTGGTGGTGGTGGTGGTGACAGTGTTTGGTGGAGATGGTGGTGGTGGTGGTGGTGGTGACAGTGTTTGGTGGAGATGATGGTGGTGGTGGTGGTGACAGTGTTTGGTGGAGATGATGGTGGTGGTGGTGGTGACAGTGTTTGGTGGAGAGGGTGGGGATGGTGGTAGTCGTAGTGTGTGATGGTGGTACTGGTAGATGGTGGTACTGGTAGATGGTGGTAGTATGTGATGGTGATTGTGGTGATGATGGTTGTAATGATGGTTGTGATGACAGAGATTGGGGTGGTGATTAGTGATAGTGATAGCGGTGATATTATTGGGATATGGTAGTGGTGCTGACAGTAGTGGTGATTCCGGTAGTGATGATCTTGCAGAAGTTTTAATAATGATATTAGTGGTGATTGTGGTAGTGATGACTGTGATGCGTCGTAGATGATAGTGGAGATAATGGTCGGGTGCTGGTGGTGACTGCGTGTAGTGGTGATGATGGTGGTTGTAACAGTGTGTAGTGTTGGTGGTAGTAGTTGTGATGATGGCGGTGTGATAGTGGTGGTAGTGATGGTAGTGGCTATGTGTAGCGGTGATAGTGGTAATGATATTTATGGTGACTGTAATAGTGGTGGTGGTGGTGGTAGTGACGGTGATAGTGAGTCGTGGTGGTGGTGGTAGTGGTGATAGTGGTAGTGATGGTGGTAGTGGTGATAGCGGTATTGATGAAGATGGTGACGGTGTAACAGTGGTGGTGGTGGTGGTGTTGGTGGTAGTCATGGTGACAGCGTGTAGTGGTGGTGGTATTGTTAACAGTGGTCGTGGTAGTGGCAGTAGTGGTGGCGGTGGTGGTGGTAATAGTGGCAGTGGTAGTAGTGGTAGTGTTTATGGTGGTGATAGTGTGTAGTGGAGATAATGATAGTAATAGTGTGCAGTTCTGATGGTAGTAGTGATGACAATGATGATGGCTGTGTAACAGTGGTGGTAGTGATGGTGGTAGTGGTGATGATGGTGACGGTGTGTAATTATGATGGCGTTGATAATGATGATAGTGATAGTGTGCACTGATGGTGGTAATGGTGTTGCTGATGATGGCGACAGTGTGTAGCAGTTGTGGTGGTGGTGGTAGTGATGATGGTAGTGATAGTGTGTAGCGGTGTTGGTGGTAGTGGCAGTGGTGGCGGTAGTGATGGTGACGGTGATGAAGGTGGTGGTGGTGATGGTGGAAGTCATGTTTTTGTTTTTGCCCAGACCGTCTGCCTCATCCGACCCGTCAACCACAGGTAAGGCAACTGCTACTGTGGGACCGTCCTACAGGGACACTACCATAGCCTACACATACTGTGTAAGTTCCCCTCCCCTCTCCTGTTATACTCGTAGTAGACAGAGCCTTGCGAGGGTCGGACCGGAGTGATGATGGTGATGATGATGATGATGATGATGATGATGATGAGTGGTGGGGCATGTGTAAACAAGTATATGTTGTAATGCTGGGTGGTACAGGTATACCGGTAAGGTGATGATGATGATGATGATGATGATGATGAGTGATGGGGCATGTGTAAAGAATTACGTGTTGTCAAGCTGGCTGGTACAGGTATGCCGGTAAGGTGATGATGATGATGATGATGATGATGATGATGATGATGATGATGAGTGGTGGGGCATGTGTAAAGAAGTATATGTTGTCAAGCTGGCTGGTACAGGTATGCCGGTAAGGTGCAAGTCAAAGGTGGGCATAAAAAATGGATGGTGTGGCATGGAGTGGGCATAGAGTGTGGTAGGTGGTTGGGCAAAGTAGGGTGAGTAGCCTACACCCTGTGAAGTTAGGTTTGGTATGAGGGGCAGTGCTGGCGGTGGGAAGATCCAAGTCACAGAAGTTCGATGTGGGAGGGTAGAAAAGGGTGGGAAGGGTGGAGAGGAGTGGGTGGGAATGGTGGTGGTTGGTGAGGCAGGGTGGGGGTAATACTCGTACATCCATGAATATGGGCGTTGTAGGTTGGTCAGTATGGGTGTGGCCATGGCTTAATTTATACATTTCTCTTACGGGGAAAAAAGAACGACAAGCAAGTAATCATTCATTGCTCTCATGTACATAAGGTCTCACGACTCACATAAAACCATCCAGCTTGGATCTTAACAGCGGAAGAAATATAGCGGGAAGTATACTCAACCATTTATCACAAAGACAACGTGAACCAAAACGGGGTCAGCCACATGCAAAAATTGACTCTCTAGGTTCTTTTTAAATACCCAAAAGAAACTGGATTCTGTGGTGTGTGCTTTGTATGAGGCCGGGTGCGAGGGAGGGTGGATGAAAAGAGGTGTGTGTGGGGGGAGGCGGACACGGGAAAGGGGTAGATGGGTGGGCTGGTGGGCGTGAGGGTGGTACCCGGGTCACGACATGGTGTGAGGATGATGCATGGCGGTAATCAGGCCTCATCACTACCCTTCCTGCCTCAGCACCGCTTAATTATCTCCCGTTTGGGCCGCAATGGCTGCGGTTTTTTAGCTGTGCGGTTCTCTCTTGGAGCGGGACTTTGTACTTTAAGGATGCGGGATGTCATGCCTCTTTTGACATCTGTTGGATGATATTATTCTGCTTAAGAATGGCTTTCAACCTTTGAAGACAGAAAGAGTAATAATTAAACCATCCAAGACATGACATACATAAGTTTTACCTCTTGTTCGATTTGAGAACTAAATTTAGCTTAGGACTGGCGTCCCATTCTCAAAGTATTAGTCATATATTTAGGTCATTTCGTTCTTGCTACCACCTGATGGTTTTAAAACCAATAGTTAGGTGATGAAAGGCCACGTGTGAGCTGAATCTAATCGTCTGTTGGTAGCAAAGAATAAAAGTTAATATTTCTATTCTCGTTAGAAGGGTAGGGTGACTGGGAGTATTTTGACGGTATATTTGAGCCAACATTGGGTAACGAAGAGTGTGTTTTATTGTACCGACGAAAGATGTTTAATTACTATATTCTTGCAACGAACACACTGTTTTCTTACACACTGAGTTTCGTTTCCTATCTGAGGGTTGAACAGACGCCCAGAGTAAAGGGGCGCATTTTCAGTTTAATCTGTTTGTGAGAGAGTGATGGTAATGTGAGAAGCTTATGTTGCCTAGAAAGGAAAATTGTCAAGAGCAGCATTCTTCTTCACATTTCGTGGTGCTGGGAATAATACAGGCTGAACAGCTGAAGCCGAAGTCATACTGGCAAGAAAAGCTAAAGTAAGGGTGACCACACGGTTACTTATATATTCCTGCCATCATTACGATGTACTTATTCAGTTTGATAGTGGTGTCTTGCCGTATAGGAATTAAACAGAGGTAACAGTAGCAAGAAAATCTAAATTAAGAGCAAACATGTGATGTTTTTATTCCTGCTGCCGCCATTAGTAATAACAGCAAAGCAATCTACATTAAGGGTGGGCATAGGATTGTATTGTTGTACAAGATTTCCATCGAACTTGACTCTAAGAGGCTTAAGAAGTACATGTGCATATCTGGCCTATTTCTTAACGTGGTTTTTATGCCTTTCCCTGATAATCCTCCCTGACTAATCACCACGATAGCTTCTCTCCTCGGGTTCACAGTCTCACGCTCCCTCTCACGATTTCTCACTTTCATCGGTCTGGCACTGGTTTACTCATATTCAAATTATTCCCGGCTTGATCTTACATTTTGATACTGCTGTCTATGCTTGCTTCGGGATTCAGTGCCTTTGTAGAGGTACACAGACAGCTTTACATCTACACAAGACATTACCGTAGATGGTTAGAAACCAAGTATTTAATGGAGACTAGTTTTGCATAACTGTGTATCAAGAGGGGCGTACCCACATTATTATCCACCCTACCAGACCTATGCATTAGGCAGTAATTACATACAGTGGTAGGAGAGAGTAGTGTGGGTCTGTGTACTACTGGGTACAGTTCTGTAGGTTGATTCTATAGAACTGGATACAGTTCTGTAGGTAGCGAGTGTTTATGGAGTGGCCACTAATATGAAGTAGCGTGTAGGTGTCAGCATTCAGTTTGTTTGTTATACAGCCATATTTTCTTTGGGGATACAAGGTTCAGGGTACCTTGCTTGTCTCAAAACTCCATTGCTGGGTCAGAGAACCGAAGTTTAGCCCTACGACAGACTTACGGTTATAGACACCATAGGAGCTGACTCTACTAGTAGATATATTTGTAATGGCGAAGTGCAGGTGACCCCGCAGTGAGTCTGGGCTAGAGTAGGAGTCCTTTACCCCTGTGCCTGATGGAGAGTCGTTAGGTGAACTGTGGCTTTAATGTATGCCCCAATAATTATATTTAATCCTATTCAGTAATGTCTTGTGGACACGGGTGAACAGTGACTCGGAAATAAACGATAAAGAATCCAGTTCCTGTCCAAGTGTTCAGCTTGTGCCCCGTTTGCCTCCGAATGTAGCCCATCTTGGCTGTGTACCCGAGGCGTCGTGCGTACTAGAGGACACTGTCAAATGTTAAAAAATGGGATCCTATTGGGAAACAGCCCTGGTGCGTTGCCATGTGTCGCCAATATGCCTGGACTCTTGTCGTCGCTGCTGGACTCACTGCTGCCTGACGTGGAGGAACTGTTCGACAGAGCTGTTATCCCCAGAGGTCAGTTGTTAAAACATGGGCTGATTTGGTCCCTGGTAGTGTACAACACATCTTCATAGACTAAACCCGTCCGTAGCTGAGAGAAAGTAAGCAAGGATGACTCTTAGAATCTGAGAAATTGATGGTCGTGGTTTGTCCTATTCCTTCCTTGTAACTTAGCTTCGCGTCTTAGATCCAGGGGAATGCCTGCTGGTACCCGGGACGTACTCTGAAAGTCACGGGGGTCACTCTTGTTCTGATTGTTGTAAGTCTGATCTCACTCTCATACAAAAATATCACCCCTTCAGAGTAATCGCATCCTCTCATACTAATCTTCCACCCATAACCAGGATACTCCCATATTAAACTCACTTTCATCCTGTTCTTACTCTCATACTAATTATTTAAGACATTATCATCACATTTCAATGGTGGTATCACTCATAATAGTTTCACGTGCGATCTCATCTTGTGCTAATATCTCGTACGAACTCTAGTCTCATTCGTACTTATATCACACTTTCATATTTCCTAACATGTCCTCAATCCATCAGCCATCCTACACCTACCCATACCCTATCCAACGCATCTTCAAACACCATCCAGCTCTCTACTTGCATTCTTTCTTGCAAATCGTGAACACGAAAGGCGCTCGGTATTCGTCCATCACCTTTTTCACACCTCATTCTTCCTACATACTTTCACTCTTCCATCACTCATTCTCATTTTTATCATCACATCATCCTCTCATACCCCCACACTCCCTCATTTTTCACACTTTCCCATCACCCTTTCACACTTATCCCAAACTTCCTTACTCTTTGGTATTCCAATGCTGTCCCAAAACAATATCCGCCGTTAACATACCTCTGCCATTTCCTCACTGTTTCATTTTTCACACAGTCCCAGTACATTTTCCCACACTTTCCACATCTATTTATCTTTCTTTTTGTTTCTCTTATTTCCCACACTCTTCCACCTCCCTTCCCTACCTTCTCACTCTGTCATTTACCACACTTCCCAGGGGTTTTATCCGCCCCTGTGTGGAGTACAACTCTCATGTGTGGGGAGGCTCCCCTCATACAGCTCTTCTCAATAGGGTGGAGTCAAAGGCTTTTCGTCTCATTAGCTCTCCTCCTCTTACTGACTCCCTTCAACCTCTGTCTCTTCGCCGCACTGTTGCGTCTTTGTCTCTTTTCTATCGCTACTTTAGTGGTCACTGCTCCTCTGAGCTGTCTGCTTGCATTCCTCCACCTCTACGACGGGCGCGTAGCGCCCGTCTGGCAGCAAACTCTCATCCTTTTTCTGTCCAACTCTCTAATGCAAGAGTTGACCAGTCTTTCATTTGTGCAGCAGGTCAGCTCTGGAACTGTCTCCCTCTGTCTGTGTTTCCTGCTGCCTATGATCTCCAGTCTTTCAAGCGCAGTGTGTCCAGGCATCTCAAAATGATCGGATCTTGAATTTGGCTCTATATTATATTTTGTTTTTCTCTTGGGGGGAACTGTTACTGCTGGCTCATGGCCTTTGGTTCCTTCTTCCTCGCATAAAAAAAAAAAAAAAAAAAAACTCACACTCTTCCACATTTCTTCACTCTATTTCTCATTCTCCACTCTTCCAACATCCCTGTCTCACTTTTTCCTCACCTGTTTCGCACATGCTAACACTCTTTCTCACGCTGACCCCCTCACCCCCTCACGCATCTTGCCACTCCTTCATCATCATTCTTGTATGCAAATTAGGTATCTCTTCCCCCACCCCGTCTCGTTTTAATGGTCCCCACCCAACAGTACTGGAGAATTGTGGCTTTGGGTTTCTCACACATTTTTCTACAAGTTAGTTTTTTCTGCTATATTTTCAAGGGCATGGGTATTTACGTGGCCTGTTTCATTGTCCATGTTATTCAGTAATTATTTTTGTGTTTTTTCTCTCTTTCTCTCTCAGGATCCTGCTTCATTCTTCCTTAAGTGGGGAATTAGAGTTAAGATGATGTTGATTACGATGATTTTGGCCATATTTTCTTTGACTTTGGAGATTTCTGGGAATGTATTAGGATTTTATTCGGCGTATGCCATTTTCCAGTCATTCTAATCTTCCCTATTTTTTCTTCGCTTCTGATCTCCCTTCATTCCTCGTCCATTTCATCGTATCTCCTTATATACAATACACACAGAACGTCTTGTCAACATGTCACTCAGATACCCTTTAATATTTTCCTCACCGTTTCCTCTGTCATTCCTCTTCTTCCATCATCTCCGTACATTCTCTCATTCAGCTTTCATTTACACACACATGTTCTTTATTCATATACTCTTCTCACCTTCTATCATTCTTCCCCCTTCCATCCTCTGCTTATTCTCTCCTTCTTGCATAACCCTTTGAACCCCATTACCTTTCACACTGGCTCACCTTTCACACGCACTAACATCGTCTGCCACCTCATCACCTGTCACACCCTACACCTCATTTCCCCTCCCACACATCTATCATAACAATGCCACCTTTCCTCTTACATACATCATATGAGCTTGTGATATTTTACTATAAATCTTTCAGATATTTCAGCTCATTTCCTTTCACATATACATTCATTCATTGCCAGACGCCATGTATCCCAAACGGGGTGGCCAAGGCTTAGAGTTAATTGTTTTACAGGGAGGGGCACCAATCCTCCACCAACCCCACTTGACACGTAGGGGTTATGCCAACAGCATCTGGTGTTCCCAGGCGGTCACCCATCCAAGTACTAACCAGTCCCAACGTTGCTTCAATTCCTTAATATTTTGATGACCACTTATTTCACCTAACATTTCACTTTACAGTGCATGGGCTTGTTATACATATCTCACTTCCACTAACAGACGTATCATTCAACACTGACTTGTTTCCTCTCACACATTTATGAATCTGTGATATTTTGCTCTACATTATTCTTTTTTTTTTTTTTTTTTTTTACGCTAGAAAGAAGGAACCAAAGGCGAGGAGTCTGCAAGATTGTTCCCTCCAATAAAAAAAACAATAACAAGACAAGAGAGCGAAATTCAAGATCCCTTCTTTTCGAGATGCCTGGACACACTGTGTCTGAAATACTGGAGGGCAGTAGGAAATACAGAAAGAGGAAGACAGTTGCAGAGATGACCTGTTGCATACATGAAGGACTGGCAGCAACTGTTAACCCGATCAATAAAGAGCTGGACAGAAAAGTGATGAGAGTGCATACACTTGTTATTCCTCTTTCAGTTCTACAAACACAGACCTATTATTCAACTGTTTCATCTCTTCTCACACGTTTATGAACCTTCGTTATTTTGCTCTGTATCTGTTACACATTCAGTATAATATATTTTGTCACCCACTTCCAGTAAGAATGCCTCGCTTCTTGTCGCACGTCTCTTAAACTACGATGTTTTGATACACATTTGTCCCAGCTGACACCCTATTTCCTCACACACACACACACACACACACACACACACACACACACACACACACACAGTTTCCATTAGCGTCCGTCCAATACTCTTCTTGTTTTCTAAGCCGACAAGTCTAGCCTTTGGGGTCTGACAGCTTGAAACTGGTCTCTCTCTCTCTTTCTCTCTCTCTCTCTCTCCTTGTGGAGGGGGAAGGCTGAAGTAATTAGGCATCACAGATGCTAATATCCATCATCATTCTGACTACACCAAGTTCTTTATATTTACATTATTTTTCGTCCTCTTGGTCTCGTATCCTCATTGAGTTATCGACTAGCCATCGATCATAAAAGTATTAGGAAATGGCCATCATATTTCGTTCCGTAGTCTACTTAGTGGTAGGTGGTGGCGACCATCATCCACTCACTTATTGTGGTGCTGCTTACTTCTTCCTTCAACTTTATCATTATTTTCCAGTTTCTGACCTCCTTTTTTCCAAGTTCACCTATTTTTCCTGTCACATTTTATTATTCTTTCCTTTTCAGTTGACCCTACATTTCTTGTAAGCCAGGAAACCATTTACAACGCTGGGCGGTACCCATATAACCAATGCATACGTGTTGTTTACGTGCCAACGAGTGTATTGCCAGAGGGTTAGTGTCCCTCCCCGTAAAGCAAATAACTCAAAGACAAACGGCCACCCCTTAAGGGATTGTGACGTCTGGCTATAGATAGAAGTCTACTTTTTTTTTTTTAATTACGTTACGCCTGGTTCTGTAGTGGTAGGTAACTGAAATCGGAATATGAAACAGTTAAAATGTCCCAGGGGCTTTTGTAGTATACAAAATGCTACCTGAGGTATAAGTTTGATCTGGAGTAAGCTTGCCCTAGCCTCAGGCCCTTGTGCCCTAAAGGACTTGTTATGATTATTAACGTTACCATTAGCCATATTTTATTCACTGCTGACGTACAGTTTCTGCCACTTATTAATCTATTATTATGCCGTATCTCCTTTTTGTACACATCTCATTCTTCCAGTTTATGCTTTCTTAAATTCTTAATCCTTCTCAGTAAGCAAGATAAGCTGCTTGATTTTGTGTTGTACGTCTTTAGTAGCTTGAGTCTAAATCAACACCACAGTGCAACCCGGACTTATCACAGTTTCCTCCCTCCTGATTCATGTGCTCGGCCTATCGCTCTCCCAGACTTGCAATCATTCCTAATAACTAAAGCAATTGGTGCTCGTATATTCTCTGTGTTATCAAAGACTCGTTTCTTTTCATCTTCAAAGTGCCAAGTCGGCCGCATGTCAAGATATAACAACAACAACGGTTAGCCACAATATTACCGGCAGTTAAGTGCAGTTTCATTCTCTTCCACAGCCACTAAATCTTCCCACCAGCTCTCTCACTCACCTGACTGAACGAGGTTAATTGTAAACAAAAACAAAAAATATGGTACTCATTGAGGAATTACGATGCGGGGTAGAGGAGAATACGGCACAGACGGTGGAACTGTAGATAGTAGTAATAGACAGTGACATGGCGTAATTCAGCTGATTTTATGGACAGGCTTTTGTGGGCGTCCACCCTACACACTAAGCAGCAGTCAGTGAGGATCGAACCCATGCCAGTGCTTTCCCCAACCTCCCCTAACCTGAGGTCTGTCAAGGAGTCATTTACCCAGCCACTCATCAGTCCACCCAAACACCCACACCAGCGTCCACTGAAGACCGAGCTGCTCACTCATCCATCTGCTGCAGCTATCATTCTTGTTCATTTTTGCATAGGCGTCTTCGCAGTTCCTGTTCCTTAGCGATTTATTTGGCATAATTCGCATATTAATATGCTTGCATGTTTTGTACTGAAAATAATGACAGTTTGCACCACAAGAGATTTATAAGTGCACACTGCAAAGTTAATAACAGAAGAGCAGGCATTATGAAAGCTCCAAAACCAGCTAAAATGAGGCCCTAAATTACACGACATTTCTGCACTCAGACCCTGTCCCAGTTCTCATTTACTACCAGGCACTTCCGGGGTAGTCATGTATATTTCACGTTGTATTCCCGCTCTGTTCAACTATTTATGGTATTTCCTGAACCTCTACACACCGGATATGTGATTTTTGTATAATTTTTCTGCTGCAACCATAGGCTTTTGTTCAGACTTTTCGAACGGGAAGATTGTAATTAGCCTTGATTAACCCCTACACTGCTTGTACACTTTCCTACACCAAATAATATCGTCAGAAAGAAGCAAAAACTCATTATACAATACACCATAAAACCATTAATACGACGACATAATTCATTTGTACCTTTCGTCTGTTTCACTCAGCCTGTTGGAAACGTGTTTTCCAAAAGGATTAATGGGTTTATTCTAACCTGACCACCATCAGGGGTCTCACCTCAGGAACGTAAATCGTCTGGATACAAGAATCGAGTGGAAAATGCGTTCAGTAATGGGACTTTATCCTTTGACTGATTAAATAACTCAGCAGTACATAATCGCTGTGGGTTTCCCTAAATAAAATTCATTATTGTACCTCCAGTAGAAAAAAAAAAAAAAAATTACTCGCGACACGTTTTAAGCTATAGACAGCTGAAATTTCCCTCATCTGAAGAAATTCTCTTGTATGAGCCATTATAAAACAGTCAAGTGATGCAACAGCAGCGAATGAGGTAAGAAAAAAGGCTTTTAAATCATATATAATCCGATTAGAACCTTTCAAAATTGCCAGCGCTACTATGAATTTGCAAATATATTTTAATCAAATATCCAAGAACCTAGTTCATGTAATCACAGGCACTAAAACTGGTCCACCCACAATAGTCTAGAATCCATCCATCCTCCCCATGACTAATGTTCCATATTTCCTTTACACCACCACCACCACCACCACCATCTCGCCTCACGACACCACGGCCCTCTCCCCACTACCAGTATAGCCACAAACCCCACCCTAGGACACACACACACAAACACACACACACACACACACACACACACACACACACACACACACACACACACACACACACACACACACACACACACACACACACACACACACACACACACACACACACACACACACGCACACGCACACACACCACACACACAACAAACCACACACAGCACACAGTACAGTACACACACACACACACACACACACACACACACACACACACACACACACACACACACACACACACACACACACACACGACTGTGCGACTCACTCAGCTCTTCCCTTTACCATGCCACCCACAAAGGCTGTCCCCACGTCCTTGTACTAAAATCAGTCCTCCATCCATCTACCCACTTATCGGTCCTTCCATTCACGTCCTGTTCCTCTTATCAATTTCCACTCTTTCCTTCACCCCCACTTCCCACCATACCCCGCCTGTCCACTTCTCACCTCTCCGTCCAACTACCCACCCACTTCTCATCCTTCCCATCTTCCTACCCTCCCTCCCACCCATTTCGACTTTCCACCCTACTCCTCCCATCCACTTCTCACCTTTCCACCCACCTACCCACCGACTCCCAAACTTTCCCATCTGCCCAACCTTCCTCCCACCCATACCAGTTCCCCATCGCCCCACCTATCCACCACCAGCCTCCCACCTGCCCAGGCACCCAGCCACCCACTTCACATTTACTCACAACTATCCACTGTCCACCTACCCAGTCACCAAGCCATCTACCCACCCATTCCCCACCTCTGCACCCACCCACCCACTTCCCACCTCACCACCTCCCTACCTACCTACTTCCCCAGCTCCAGCAATCGGACCTTTAATCACAGATAACAGAGAGCACAGTGATGAAGAAGCTAGGATGTCGAAAATTCTTAGTAATTTCTTTGCGCCAGTATTTACAATAGAAAATACACAAGCGAATCCTGCAGTTTCCCCAGTTCCTATACAAGAGGGCAACAAAATCGATGATAATAGTTAGTGAAAGGGAATAAATACTTGCAGTTAGCAGATTAAAGAAGAATAAAGCTCCGGGACCGGACAAAATATCTCTATGCATATTAAAGGAACTACAGAATGAAATATCAAAGCCTTTATCTGAGCTTTTTAACTTATCACTAACGACCAGTTAGGTGCCACACGAATGGAAGCATGCAAACGTAAGCTACCTATCTATCTATATACCTAGGCTGCTTCCCCCAAGGAAAGGGAGGTAGCCGAGACGACGACACACTCCCCATTTACACATCCATTCGCATCTTAGCCCCAAAGGGGAGAACGGACAGATCCTCACCACATCACACCACACAAGGGTCAACTGCACAGTGCAACCAGTGACATCCGCAGCAGGGCCCGACAGCAGAGCTGGTTTACCCCTGCCACATCATAATAGATCCATCCCCTTACCCGCACCTGACCTGACTAGCTGATCAGACCAAATGCGGGAGAATATCCCCTCAGGGCTGCGTCATCATTTATTCATTCACAATTTCTCTCCATTTATTTCTGTCACGCACAGCCACTCTTCCTTGCTCAACAGACATCCCTCTCGCATCCAGCACTCTCTTCACACTGTCCACCCATCCTATTCGTGGTCTCCCTCTCAGCCTTACACCTCTCACGTCAGATCTAGTTATCTTTTTCACAAATCACTCATTATCCATTCTCTCAATATGCCCAAACCATTGCAACAACCTCTGCTCAACTCTACCAGCCATCTCCCGAACAACTCCAGTTATCCTTCACACTTCATCATTTTGCACTCGATCTATACGCGTCACTCCACACATACTCCTCAGACACCTCATCTCCATTAAATTCAAACTTTTCCTCTCTGCCACATCCATATTCCATGTTTCAGCCCCATATAACGCAGTCGGTACCACAACACCCTCATACAGCCTTCTCTTTACATCCATTCTAAGTGAACGACATCTAAACACTTTTTTCATTCCTCCCAGCACCTTTCCTACTTCATTCATTCTAAACTTCACTTCTGCATCTATTCTTCCATCTATAGCAACATGTGACCCTAAATATTTAAAACACTCTACCTCCTCAAGCAACTCACCATTCAAAACTATATTCATCTCCCTACCATCTACCATCCTCGTACACTTCATCACTTTACTCTTATTCTCATTTACTTTCAATTTCCTCCTTTCACACACCCTTCCAAACTCCTCTACCAACTGTCTCAATCTCTTCTCTGAATCAGCCACCAGTGCAGTATCATCTGCAAACAGCAGCTGCTTCAGATTCCATTCTCCACCATCAACATTGATCAGACTCAGACCTCCACCTAAAACTCTTGCATTCACCTCCTTTACAACACCATCCATATAAATATTAAACAACCAAGGCGACATCGCACATCCCTGTCACAGCCCCACTCTCACGGGAAACCAATCACTCACAGCATTTCCCACTCTTACACACACTCTGCTATTTACATAAAAACTTTTCACCCCATTTAGTAACCTACCATCAAGTCCATACAATCGTAAAACAGTCCACAAAGCCTCCCTATCAATTCTATCATACGCTTTCTCTAAATCCATGAATGCCCAAAACACATCCTTGCCTTTCACTAAATACTTTTCACACACTTGTCTCACAGCGAACACCTGATCCACGCATCCCCTCCCTCTCCTACAGCCACACTGCTCATCACCAGTCACTCCCTCTGTACCCTTTCTAACTCTCATAATTAACACTCTACCATACACTTTACCTACAACACTCAACAGACTTATACCCCTAAAGCTAGTACATTCATACTTATAGTAACACCATTGCCTTTATACAACGGGACCACACAAGCACTTGCCCAGTCAACTGGCACCATACCTTTCACAAAGCACACATTCAACAGTCTTACTAACTAGTCAACAATAGTCACTCTGCCACCCTTCAGGCATTCCACAGCACACCCATCCATACCTGCAGCTTTCCCTGTTTTCATCTCATTTACTGCCTTCTCCTCTTCCTCCTTCGTGATCAAAGAATCATTCAACTCTCCCAACACATTTATTCCTTGCACCCTTCCATCCGCCACAATCTCAGCCACCCTTTCCTCCTCTACATTTAACAATCTTTCAAAATACTCTGTCCATCTCTTCCTTACTGCATCCATCTCAATTAACATCCTTCCATCCTCTGCTTTTACTCGCTCTTCCTTCCCAGACTCTCCCTTTCGCACCCTTTTCACCTCCTTCCAGAACATTTTCTTATTCTGTTGAAAATTCTCAGTCAGTCGCCTACCCCACATCTCATCTGCTGCCACTTTAGCATTATGCCAGTCCTTCTCGCCCTATTCCTCTTTTCCTTATACCTCTCATATGACACCTCATCCTTCCTCTGCAGCCACACCTCATATGCACGTCTCTTCTCAGCCACAGCCATACTTACTTCCTCGCACCACCATTCCCTTCCCATTCTTACACCACCACCCACACGTCTCACACCACACACGATATTCAGAAATGGCCGGAGAGCACAACCAGAAAACTACAGCCCAGTTAGTTTAACATCAGTGGTTTCCAAATTGCTTGAAACTATTAGCAGAGACAAGTTTGTGAAACAAATAGAATCCAAAAATCTCATCAGAGATTCTCAACATGGTTTTTGGAATAACCGCTCTTGTCTTATTAATCTGTTGGACTCTTTCAATGATAAATTGAACTCGTACAACGAGACTAAATCTTTTGACGTTGTCTGTCTCGTTTTCAAAAGGCATTTGACCAAGTTCCACACAAAAGACTTCTTCACAAGCTAAACGCACTTGGTTTCAGTGGCAGTGTGCTCGGGTGAATCGAAAATTGGCTCACAGGAAGAAAGCACCGAGTGTTAATGAATGGAAAAGAATCGTACTGGATAAACGTTGCAAGTGGAGTGCCATGTTTTTCAGTGTTAGGTCCTATTTATTTTTATTTTTTTTTAATATGCTTAAATAATACCGTATTGATGACGGATTATTTTGTAAGATCTCAAAATTCGCTGACGACACTAAAAATAGTTTGCGAGGCAAGAAATTCAGAGAGACCTTGATCAACCGTTATATTGGAGCCAAACATGGCAAATGGATTTCAATACTATTAACTGTAAAGTGTTAAACATTGGCAGTAAAAACTTAAGGTCCAGTTGTAACATAATGTCCAACTTGATATGGTCATCTGTCTATCTATTGCCAGACGCCTCAATCCCGTTTGGGGTGGCCACAAACAAATCGCCTCCACGTCGTCCTGTCCCCCGCCATTTCACTGCCCTGCTCCCAACTCACACCCCCCTCTCTCATATACCTCTCCACCCCATCCCTCCATCTCATCCTCGGCCTCCCCCTCCCTGGTAAACTATGAAAAAGGCTTAAGAGTTACTCGTATAATAAAAAAAATTATTTGAAGCCAAGCAAACAGTGCACAGAAGCTGTTAAAAAGCCAATAAATTGATAGGATTCATGGGTAACTCATTTGAATACAAATCCGGAAATATCTTCCTTACTTTGTATAATTCCTTAGTATGCCCCCACTTGGAGTATTGCATTCAGTATTATTTTACTCACCGTAATATAAAAAGGATATAGAGAAACTTGAGAGTACAATAAAGGGTAAAAGATGATGTCTAGATTGAGGAACAAATCATAAGAGGAGCATTGAAAAGCCCTGACTCTCCTTACCCTATCTAAACGCAGGTTACGAGATTTAATTCAAATATTAAAATATTCAATGGGTACAATAATATGACCATCGATAAACCCTTCACATTTGATCACTTGAATTATCCTTGGGATAATAGGCATAAAATTATCGGCAAATGATCTCAGTCACGTGAAGCTAAGCATTTCTTCTTTAATAGAGTTGTAAATATATGGAACAAACTGCCCTCAAAGGCTGTAAACTAATACAGTACTAACTTTTAAAAATCGTTTGGATAAGTATGTCATCTAACCCCAAGCCATGTATGTTCACTCATGAATTGCACATGCTTCTGTTTTTTTTTTTTTTTTTTTTTTTCAGAGCTTGGAAGATATAACCACAGAACAACATCGATAAATATTATTGACTCAGTGTTACTTTCCTTATCAGGCAGATACTGTAGAACATAACGTCCTCTCCCTCTTTCCTACAAAATTGCTGTGACAGCTTTTCTATTCTGCATGGTGGTGTTTCTCAGTAATTTCCTACCGGCTTCGGCCGGAGGGTTTGGTGGGTTGGGGGGGGAGCCTTCCTGCTTTTCTATTCTTGTCTTTTGCTGATACAAGAGTTTTGTTAGTTATAACCTTGCCTATACCAAACAGCCACGAGAGAACCAATAGGTCAGTTGCTGCTTGCTTTCCTTTGCATTCAGCTCCCTACCTACCCACCCACCCACTCTCTCAGCTCCTCATTTACCCACCCTTCCACTTCAATAGCTCCCTGCCTACCCATGCCCCTACTTCTCATGCTTCCGACCTAGCGATCCTCCCACTCACCCACCCCACCTACCCACTTCCCTCCCCACTCACCAGCTTCCCACCCACCCACTTCCCATGCTCCCCACCCATCCACCCACTCACTTTTCCCCTTCCCACAAACCCAATCACTAGCCCAGCCACCCACCCAATCAATCTCCCACTCACCCAACCAACCATCTACCCAACCTACTTCCTACCTCGTCACCCCACCTACCCACACACTTCCCACCTCGTCACCCCACCTACCCACCCACTTCCCACCTCGTCACCCCACCTACCCACCCACTTCCCACCTCGTCACCCCACATACCCACCCACTTCCCACCTCGTCACCCCATATACCCACCCACTTCCCACCTCGTCACCCCATATATCCACCCACTTACCACCTCGTCACCCCATCTACCCACCCACTTCCCACCTCGTCACCCCACCTACCCATCACCTCACTCCCACCCACCCACCCCACCGACTCGAGGCCCTCACCTCGCGGAAGCGTTGCTGGTGGGTTGCCAACTATCCCCTGATCTGCATAATTGACTCCGAAGATATTTTTTACGGCCCCTGTAGTTGGATGTTACCTTTCTTTTTTACCCCTTCATTACCAGCCTGAGTCTCTCCGGACCGCCCTCAGCCTCCACTAATAGACTGAGTGTTGGACTACTGAAGTGAATCTAGGCTTATTTGGCTCATATAATCGTGAAGGTCAGGTTGGGGGTGTCATGGTAACCGAGTGGGTGGCGCCCTTGTATTCTCGTAATTGTTAGTTCATTGTATAAAATTTAGCGTCTTGTCAAATTAATGCTGTCACAGTGAGGGTAATAGGATGAAGACTTGTATAAATAAGGTCATGCTCCTACAGTTCATGCTTAGTTCAGGGTATGTTGTCACAACTGACATAGACTTGGCTGAGTGTACATGACGAAGTGGCCTCATGCTTTTACACTTGACATCCCGAGGCTAATGAGAAAATGTAGGAAATGCACACAAGCGGTACGTTACCTTATAGCTTTCATATCTGGCTCACTAAACATTTGTGGTGTTCGTTATGTACTCTCAGCAACAAAAGTCTTGCCACCACTCCAGCGTGTCTCCCCATGGACTTTGAAATTAGTACTGTGAATCCAAAGCACATGACGCTGATAACAATGAAGTAATCAAATAGATAGTCAGTGTCAGTCGCTGTGTATTCATGAGTCTGTCAAAGTCCAGCGAAATTTATAGGCCAAAATTAGAGTGTATGGAACTTCATTTTAATAATTAGGAAGGTTGTGTATGAATAATGAAGAAAAAGAAAGATGTTTGCAATTGTTCACTTCCGGAACTGTCCCACTTGCCGTTGCTTGCCTACACAACAACATTAGTGAATCCATTGGAGTAAAGAACAATGCACAAGAAGTAAGGTGTGGCGGCGAGCCCCTCCCTGTCACATCCTGACTGACGCACCACACTGGGCCTCAGACAACACAGCAACACACAGGCGAGGTGTTGACAAGCGCATTAGTGACACTGTGTTGCTCACCCAGTGTGGTAGGATGTCAGGGTTTGCTTCTCAGTCGCTCTGTGTGGGGGGGGGGGGCGAGTGAGGGAGAGAGAAAGGAGGGAAGACTGAGGGTGGGAAGAAAGGAAGGGGGGACACAGAAACAAAGGAAGAAATGCAGGCAGACAGAGAAGGAAGTACACTGAGGCAGGAAGGTAGAGGGAGAGGATGGCAGGCTGGCAGGCACAGAAGTATCAGAGTCACAGACTAGAAAACAAGCAGACAAACGAGAGAGAGAGAGAGAGAGAGAGAGAGAGAGACTGGATTAAAGAAAGTTCCTGTAAGTATTCAGCTAAGATGAGATCTCGTACCGAAGGGATGAAAATTTTACACCACTTCATGTGCTTCTCCAGTCACTGACATATAGCCTGCTACTCAGTTACCTTATGTCCTCACAAATAGCACTTTATTCAGGCCTTCACTTACCCAAAGGAATCGTTGTGTGCGGACGCACGGAAAATTCTCAAGCAGATTAACAAGGTTCACCTCTTTATTATAAACATCACCGGGTAAATACGGCCCATCTTTCACAGTCTAATATTAGTTCCTTCTCTTATAGAGCTATCCCTGAGGATGTGTGTATATGTGGGGGGGGGGGGTCGCACGCAAAATATACTGTAGTATATGACAGAAAATGTGAAAGTCTGCAGATGGAGGCGTCCCTAAAGATTTGTTGCTGGAACATGGTGCCGTACAGGAGTGGACAATTCAGCAGGTTTCCTTACTGATCTGCATGTCTGTGTGCAGTGTGCTTCGCTAAGTTTATAAATATTCTTGCTTGACAGTACAGGTCCACGGCTGACACTCATGCATTTGTCTTTAGCCATCAGTGTAAGAAGCATCGCAGTTAGTAGGCAAACTCAACTTGAGTTTCCCACGAACAAAATGTGCATTATAATTGCATGATGTAGCTGCTGCACCTTAGTATATCAACGTACCGTAAATATACATTGCAGATTCGTAGCTGATAATACTGAGCCATTTCCATAATGTCATCTGCCAGTAGGATAAACGAGTTACTTGTAAATGATGGAGCTCAATATGTGAAAGTTCAAGTGGGTTTAACTAGTACATGGTACAACTAAAATAAGTCGACAGTCCTTTTTTTTCAAGTCGCTGTTAACCCTTTGACTCCAATACAGTGGTTTATTGGTTTATTCTTTCTATTTTGAAGCGATTTCATTCAGTTCACGATAATTGTGCAGCGGTGAAGAATTAATGAAGACTAGATTTAACCCTCATAGCTCGAAAAGTTTATCCTGAACTGAATAAAATCACCTGAAAACAGCAATAGCGGAATGAAAATACTTCGTCTGATTTAAGAGATTAAGGGAAAGGCGAAGTAAAGTAAAGCTGGCTATTGAAGTTCCATTGCCACCTACAGAGCTACCCTGCCAGTTTTACCAAGTTTACAGTGGTTGCTGTCTGAAAAATGTTGATGCATATTAAAGAAAGTACTGTCTTGTAATGAGGAATGTCTATATGTGAAAGTTGAAAGAGGCTCCAGCTGGCGAATTGTAAAGAAACGATCAACGACTTATGGGTAAACGGTTCATAATGTTTGTTCGTCCTAAAACATCGCACAGATCTCACCCCGAGCTCTCGATCTGAAATTACTGGTAGGTATACTGGTAGGTATAGCCAAAATGTTGCATATCGGAGAGGGAATCTCGTAATAATGATTAATTCGTCATAAGTTGTTGGTTATCTCTTAATACCAACCCCCATTCATAACCGTGTGCGCAGTACAACACTTATAATTGATATGATATACGCAAATTAAAGTAAATATGTGATGGATGAACTGGACAGAACACTCGAGAAAACAACAGTTAGAACTTACGTCTTCCAAGTTGTTACATTCGCTACCTTAAATCTGGACATTTAAGTTTCGCCGCATGACACTATGTTTCTGCATAAACCTCATGGCATTATGTATCTGCATAAACCTGACTAAAGCTGATTAATTATGATGCTTATGGTGCCGCTACCGAAACATTTCGTCCAGACTTCCATGGAGGTGAAATTCTGACCAAGCAACAATAAAGATATAGAGCGTTTTTCCCTTGCTGCTTTCCATAGACGTTAATCCCCTCCCCCCCCCAAAAAAAAAAAAATCGCAGTGGAGTTAATGGTGTTTGGAGTTAACGTCTTCATTGCAAACAGTGTAATATATGTAAAACTGTGTGGCGATAGCAATAAAAATATAAATATAACTGTAAATAAAAGTGGGAAAAGACTTAAAATTCCTCTGCTGTTCGAAAGGTCTCGTCAAAGCCTACATTAACCTCATTATTAGTAGGACGAACTTATAAGGTGAATAAAATCGTTTGTTGGCAGCAGGAATGAATCAGACGTTACGGTATTAAAGAATAAACTCATTCAGACAGAGGATACTGCTATATTCTTGTCACCTCCACGCGATTCTACTTAATTACAGGGATACCTCTTGCAGTAAAGGGGTTGGAAACGATTTCGACTGAACTCCTGTACAGTGAAATATCTCACCTAAGTGTCACCCCAAAGTGGGTGTCTCCAGATTCTTTAAACTAACTGTACAAATGACATACCAGAATGTACAAAGAAGGATACACAAACAAGCTTTGTATCTGCGATTAAAAATTTAATTCCGAATATCAAATTTAAACCCCATTTAATCTTACACAATTCCCTAATGGAACACATTTAGCTATATACGAAAGCATACAGTATATATCGGTATATATACATAAACCCCTCCCTACAACAGGGACTTAGCAACACACACACACACACACACACACACACACACAATAACCCCCCCTGGGACCTGAAACAGACTAACGGTGTACTGAACTCGTACACCTCGCAGGGTATCAGCTACCTTTAAACTACCAGAGCCTCGGACTCCGATACAGCCAAACCTAGACACAATAACATAGCATATTAATACCAGAAAATATGTAAATAACCAAAAGGAATGTGCTACCTGAGCTCCACAACAACTGCTGCCCTTCCACCGCCTCCACTGAACACTGTCACTCGCACTGAGTTACTCGACTGCTTTATAATCTCAGCACTTAACTGGGCATCCCATCATACACCCAAGGTTCATCATAACACTAGCACCAGTAACGAGGCAGCAGGAGGCACGACACAGTCCAGGCAACAGCTGGTATGGAACTGCCAGGCCACTCTTCCTTCTCTCTCTCCTCAGCTCGGTAACTGGTTACCGAAATATATTTGTATACATACGAGATACACCAAATCATTAACTAATGGTTCATACTTTTGCTTGCATTAAACAATTCCGAATACACATATCTCATTTAACTAACGAAACAAACCATTTGACAATATGAACAGAACAATTACTAAAGACTTATTAATCATTATCAGCTATTCTTCAAATACCTGAACCATCCAGCTAAATTTGAAACAGGTACTCGACTCATCTTCATAAAGCATACCGCCATAATTGAACCCTGGGAATATATATATGAAATAGTATCGAATTTATTAGACTACTCAAGAAAAAAAAAATCAAAAACAAAACCAGAGGAAAAGTTGCTGACAATACCTCCCCATTTAAGAAGAAAATCTGTTTTCTTATTCCATTCTGCTCAAGTAATCAGCTCCTACATTTTCACTACCCTTAATGACCTTCATATTCAACGTGAATGGCTGCAGAAATAAGGCCCATCTCATCAACCTCCAATTAAGGTTCTTAGCGGATTGCAAGTACACAAGTGGCTTATGATCAGTTTCCAAATTAAACGGGTGCCCATACAAGTATGCCTCAAACTTTTTTACACCCCACACTAGAGCAAGACTTTCTTTATCTATAACTGAGTAGTTTCTCTCCCTGGGTAACAGTTTTCTACTTGCATACGCGACAAGTTTCTTCACTCCATCTTGCTCCTGCAGGAGCACAGCACCCAATCCTTGGTCAGAGGCATCTGTTCGTAGAGTAAAGGGCCGATTCACATCTGGCAGCAACAACACAGGATCTCTGGAGATACGCAACTTCAATGTTTGAAATGCATTATTTTCCCTATCAGTCCATTCAACACATTTGGTTTCTGTTTCCTAGTTAGTTCAGTGAGGGGAGCAGCAATGGTTGAGTAGTGGGGAATAAACCATCTATAGTATCCACTAAGTTCAAGAAAAGACCGGAGTTCCTTCTTTGTCCTAGATGTGGGAGCTTCAGTGATACTGGTTACTTTGTCCTTCATTGGTTGAAGCCTGTCACCCCCCACAACGTGGCCCAGATATTCCAAGCTGGCCATGCCCACATGGCATTTGGAGGGACGAGCTGTAATTCCTGCCTCTTTTCAGCTTCCGTAACACCTCACCCAAGATGACCAAGTGTTCCTCTCACGTCTGTGTGTGGATTGATATGTCGTCCAAAAAGTGCTGTACTCCCGCCATACCTTGAAACACCTTCCTCATTAGCCGGTAAAAACTAGCTGGAGCGTTGACTAATCCGAAGGGGAGAACTTTGAACTGGAATAAGCCTTTATCTGTTTGGAATGCAGTGTAGGGTTTACTGTCCTCTTCTAGTGGGATCTGCCAATATCCCTTACTCAAATCCATCTTCGTGAAAAACTTGCTTCCATTCAACACTCCAAAAATGGAATCTGTGTCAGCCATTGGCTCACAATCAAAAACAGTTAAGGCATTCAATTTCCTCAAGTCCAGACATATGCGATTGGACGAATCTTTCGTTTTGACTACCACCATTGGTGTTGAAAAAGGTGAGTTAGAAGGCTCAATGATATCCCATTTTTTCATCAGTTCTATCTCCTCATTTATGGATTCTCTTAAAGCATATGGAATGGTATAGGGTCGAGATCGCACTATCTGTGGTTGGGTTAGCTCTATCTTATGCTCAAGCAAAGATGTCATGCCAGGTTTACTGGACAATACTGGACTAAATCTTTGCAGAAGTTCTCTTATTTGGGTTTGCTGCTCCGTAGATAGATATGGGTTGATGTGTACATCGGTGTAGGACTCCTTACCCTGTACCCCGGGCAAAACCAAATCTTCACTCTCGTAGTCTTCCTCATCTTCGATTACAGCCCCACCATCATCTGTTCCTGAATTCCCATTCTGCCTGGTGAAATAATACTTGAGCATATTGGCATGAAACACTTTAAATTTCCCATTAATTTCTATTTCGTAATCCATTTGACTTTTCCTACGTTGGATGGTGTATGGACCTTTCCACTGTAGAAGCAATTTATTATTTGCAGTTGGGAGCAAAACCAATACTTTGTCCCCAGTAGAAAACTCTGTCTTTGGCATTCCTGTCAAAATAGCGGTTATACTTATCTTTTGACTTTTCCAGCTGTTCCTTTGCTAGTCTACAAGTCTCCTCCAATCTTTCTCTCAGGTTAAAAACGTATTGGTAGCTAGTAAGCACTTCTTCCTGTTTTTCCTTGTCCCATAACTCCCTCAATATACTAAGGGGGCCCCTGACTGTCCGCCCATACAAAAGTTCAAAAGGGGAGAACCCTAGGCTAGCCTGGGGAGCCTCCCTGTAGGCAAAAAGAACAGCGGGAAGGTACCTATCCCATAACTTTGGCTGCTCAGCAGTTTTTTTTCAACATATGCTTAAGTGTTCCGTTATACCTCTCAACCAGTCCATTTGCCTGTGCATGATAGGGAGTAGTGGGAAGATGACGAATGGAAAGCAACCTCCTTACCTCTCCCACCATATCAGAAGTGAATTGAGAGCCTCTGTCAGAAACAATTTCTTCCGGTACACCCACCCTTGAAAATATCTCCAGCAGAGCCTCTGCCACGGTCTCTGTGTCCACCTTACTCAATGCCACTGCTTCAGGATATCGAGTGGCATAATCCACCAGGGTCAAAATGTAGCGCTTACCGGACTCTCTTCTGGGTTCAATGGGCTCCACCAAATCCACTGCCACTCTCTGAAAGGGTGTATCAGTCAAGGAAACCTCACCTAATGATACTTTACCCACCTTCCCTTTGGGAAGTGTACTTTGGCAAATGTCACAGGATAAACAAAATCTTTTAACATCAGCCCCCATTCCAGGCCAAGTAAACTCCTGTTCTATCTTTCCCAAAGTTTTATCACTTCCCAAATGTCCTCCAAAAGGCGATTCATGGGCAATACTCATCACCATCTCTCTAAATTTCGTAGGTAAAACCAATTGTTTTATATCCTTCCCTTGAACACACTTTGTTCTAAATAACAAACCCTTTTCCACAGAGAAACTAGCTTTCTTAAAGGTTTGAAACCCAGAATGGTTATCTTGTGCATATTTGAGCCAACAGCGTAATTGTTCATCATCCTGCTGGGCCTCCTTCATGTCTTGTGCATCCAGTTGTAAGTTGTTCACAACCTTTAACTTCTTTGTGGTACGAGTTTTCTGGGATGTTGCCCTGGTTGGAACGGCATGGCTCTCTAGTAGACTTTCTAATTTTGTAGCACCTGCAATATTCCCACTTATTAATTCATAAACTGGATCATCCATGCAAACTGCCTCCACTTGTCCCGTGTAGTATGGAGTTTGAACTTCAAATTTTGCCAGCGGATGCTGTTCCACCCGTCCATTGACGAGTCTCATCTTCCTTTGCTGTCCCGTGAAGCACTCCTTCGGTACCAGTCCTTTCTTTACTACTACCGTACTGCATCCCATGTCGCGCAGTACATCCACCACATGTCCACACATAAACCCTTTGAAAACTGGTATCCTCGCTAAAGCACTCACTACGTCTACTGTCTGTCCACACAATTGATTCCTGGAAGTCTCGTCCTCACTGCCTGGGTTAGAATCAGTCTCTGTACAGAGATTCACTTGAGGTCGACTCCTGTAACCTGTACTCGCATTACATTGTCGTGCCTGATGACCTGGTTTCCCACATTTGAAACACAATCCTTTCTCTACAAATAATGTCCTCTTATTACTTTGTTCCTCACTCTGTTGCACTGCAGCATCAGGTTTCTTTACTCCTGAAGAGGAGCAGCATGGTGTACGGGCATTCTGTAGTAATCCACCATGAGCTCGGACAAAACTTCTGCGAGATTTATCATCTCCTGCAGGTTCTGTGGTGTTCATTCTCGTAGATATACCTGCAAGTTTTTTCCACAACAATCAAGAAATTGTTCTGCTACAATTAATTCACACACCCCTTCGAATGATTTATCTGTATTAGATAACTCTGTCCACCTGCTTAACAAATTTTGCAGCCTAGTTATAAATTGTGATACTTTCTCAAAACTTTGTGGTTTTGACGTACGAAATCTCTTCCAAAATCCTTCTTCCATGCACTCATATAGGTCCATAAGAGCAGTCTTAACACACCCATATGCACAGCTTCCTCCACACTGAGTCTAGAATACACCTCCAGTGCAAGGCACTTTAGATAGGAACTGAGTAACACTGCCCACCTATCCTCTGGCCATCCCACAGCCCTAGCAAAAATTTCAAATCGTCGTATATATGAATCCATGTCATCAGTTTTCTCGTCAAAAGGTGGCAGTGAAGGACCTTTAACTTGCATCTGTATAAGCGACGGCCCTAACACTTCCGCCACCCCCTCCTGAGTTGACTCAATAACCATCTGACCCCTAGTCTGAGCAAGTCACTCTTCCAAGTCCAATCGCTCTTTTAATTGTCTTAGCCTCTCTTGCTCCATTTCTAATTGGTCTTTGTCCTCCTGTCGTCATTCTGCCCTTTCTGCTCTCCTATTCTGTTCAACGTAACTTCTTTCAACTTCAATAAATTTTCTCAGCTCTTCTCCTTCAAATCCCAACTCCTTTCCTGAACTGACCAAAGTCCCAAGGACAGACATTTTGATGTTAATACTGTCAGCACTCAAACCCAACAAATCCTCTTTGTAAATTCTGGTATCCTGGCGAGGTCGCCATATGTCACCCCAAAGTGGGTGTCTCCAGATTCTTTAAACTAACTGTACAAATGACATACCAGAATGTACAAAGAAGGATACACAAAGAACCTTTGTATTTGCAATTAAAAATTTAATTCCGAATATCAAATTTAAAACCCATTTAAACTTACACAATTCCCTAATGGAACACATTTAGCTATATACGAAAGCATACAGTATATATCGGTATATATACATAAACCCCTCTCTACAACAGGGACTTAGCAACACACACACACACACACACACACACACACACACACACACACACACTTATACACAAGAGAAAGATATTTGTGAAGCACTAAATAAGAATTTCCAATTAGTTTTTACAGAAGAAAAAATTTTTGAGAGGGACTATGTGGAAGACGCATGTCCACACATACTACCAGATATACAAATAGCAGAAAAAGTAATACAGGAGGAGTTAAGTAGATTAGACAGAGGAAAAGCAAGTGGTCCTGATGAAATTTCATGTTGGGCATTACGAGAATGTGCAAAGGAGTTATGTAAACCATTATTTTTAATTTTCAAGAAATCCTTGAGTTAAGGTAAACTACCAGATATTTGGAAAAAAGCAAATATTGTCCCCTTATTCAAGAAAGGAAATAGACAAAATCCTCTCAACTACCGACCAGTATCACTGACCAGTGTTGTAAGCAAGGTATTAGAAAAACTTAGAAGAAAAGCTTGGGTAAATCATCTAGAAGAACACAGTATGATAACAGAAAGACAGTTTGGTTTCAGAAAAGGAAAATCATGTGTTACTAATCTGTTGAGCTACTATGACAGAGTAACAAACACAATACAGGAAAGGGAAGGATGGGTGGACAGTATCTATTTAGATTTCAAGAAAGCTTTTGACACAGTACCACACCAAAGACTTTTATGGAAACTGTACCATCAAGGAGGAATTCGAGGCAAACTGTTTTGTTGGATGCAAGACTTTCTCATAAAAAGAGAAATGAGGACAGTACTAAGAGGAAACTACTCATCATGGAAAGAAGTTACTAGTGGAGTACCACAGGGTTCAGTGCTGGCACCAATCATGTTTTTAGTGTATATAAATGATATAAACAGTAACACTGGAAATGAGAGCTATCTGAATATGTTTGCAGATGATGCCAAAATACAAAGGAGAATTACTAACACAGACTCTTGTAAAGAGCTACAAGAAGAATTAAATAAACTTCATGAATGGAGTAGTACATGGCAAATGGAATTCAATGTGGACAAGTGTCATGTAATCAAGTTTGGTAAAAGTGGAAAAAGAACTGATTGGGATTATAAGTTAGGAAACAAAACCCTATATACATCAGAAAGAGAGAAAGACCTAGGTGTGATTATCAATAACAGACTATCTCCGGCTGACCACATCAGCGAGAAGGTACGGAACATGTATACACTGCTTGCAAATATGAGAATAGCATTCACATACATAAATGAAGACATGCTAAGAAGGATAATAACATCATTCATTAGACCAACCCTGGAATATGCATCAGTAGTCTGGAGTCCTCATCTCAAAAAGCACATAGACAAGATTGAAAAAGTTCAAAGGGCCGCTACAAGATGGATACCAAGCTTAAGGGACCTAAGCTACGAAGAAAGACTAAATAAACTGAATCTACCAACACTACAGGAGAGAAGGAAAAGAGGTGACATGATAATGCTATATAAATGCATATCAGGAAAGGAGAAAATAGACATAAATGATTACTTAACATATGGAGAAGCATCAGCAAGAGGACACTGCAAAAAACTGCATAAGAAGAGAGGTGATAAAGACGTAAGGAAATTCAGTTTCCCAAACAGAGCAATTGATCAATGGAATGCACTACCGAATGAAATAGTGTGTGCCAAAACAATTCACAAATTTAAGGATATGTACGATAAATATGGTTTAAGACACGGAACAGTACGAGCTTGACTCATTCCTGTAAAGATACAATTAGGTAAGAACAATTAGGTAAGAACACACACACACAATAACCCCCCTGGGGCCTGAAACAGACTAATGGTGTACTGAACTCGTACACCTCGCAGGGTATCAGCTACCTTTAAACTACCAGAGTCTCGGACTCCGATACAGCCAAACCTAGACACAATAACATAGCATTTTAATACCAGAAAATATGTAAATAACCAAAAGGAATGTGCTACCTGAGCTCCACAACAACTGTGGCCCTTCCACCGCCTCCACTGAACACTGTTACTCGCACTGAGTTACTCGACTGCTTTATAATCTCAGCACTTAACTGGGCATCCCATCATACACCCAAGGTTCATCATAACACTAGCACCAGTAACGAGGCAGCAGGAGGCACGACACAGTCCAGGCAACAGCTGGTATGGAACTGCCAGGCCACTCTTCCTTCTCTCTCTCCTCAGCTCGGTAACTGGTTACCGAAATATATTTGTATACATACGAGATACACCAAATCATTAACTAATGGTTCATACTTTTGCTTGCATTAAACAATTCCGAATACACATATCTCATTAAACTAACGAAACAAACCATTTGACAATATGAACAGAACAATTACTAAAGACTTATTAATCATTATCAGCTATTCTTCAAATACCTGAACCATCCAGCTAAATTTGAAACAGGTACTCGACTCACATTCATAAAGCATACCGCCATAATTGAACCCTGGGAATATATATATGAAATAGTATCGAATTTATTAGACTACTCAAGAAAAAAAAAATCAAAAACAAAACCAGAGGAAAAGTTGCTAACACTAAGTTAAAGAAAACCGCCAGATGTTAGCAAGAATGAACGACAAATGACGTAGGTGTAAAGGCGTTACGAATACCTCCACAAACTTCACCCAGGCTCACCATGGGACGCCAACGCTCATGTCTTGAGAATATTTCACTGTTTAAATGTTTTTTTTTGTTTTTTTTTAATGTGTCCGACTCTGGGCAAAGGCGTCAGGGCCTATATCTCGGGGGCAGTAGCCTATCCCAAGGCTCAGTAGTCCTCCTACACCTCCACATGTCACCACTTCGGCGCTAACACCCACTGTCCATATTGAATACATGCTAGGGCTGTCTCATACAGGATGGTGTATTGGTATTAGTGGGGGTACTTTTACGACATGTCGGCGGGTCATCTGGTGGATCAGGAAAGTCTGCTTTTAGGAAATTCAGATCCTTAAACTGTTCCCCGCCCCAGCCGGGATTCGAACCTCGGTCCATCAGGACTGCAGGCCGCCTCTCTACCGATTCAGCCTAGTGCATCGCTGTTGGCACCTGTTAACAACATGTACTTAACTCCTTCGACCTGAGAGCGTATTTTTACCGTAATGTAGTCATACCTTTAGAGTGATGATTTCATTCATTGAGGAAAAAAACGTCTTGTAATGATGTTAATAAACGCTATACAAAGCCCAAGCAGCTCCAATATTCTCGTCAGATCTACATATTTTTTGACTTACCTACAGCTGCATAAGACATTTTTGTGGTTAAGAGATTGGCTGTATCAGCACGATGGAGCAATTTGTATTTTACCCTTAACGCCAGACGACTTTCTTATAGTGAAGGGGTAATGAACGCATTACTTGTTCCCTCTAATTCGAAAAATCTCACGAGTGCAGGCATAAATTTTCCCTCTGGAGTCGTACGAATAAATGGGTAGTCATCAATGTATCTAGTCCTCTCTGCTATAGAAATTCTGACACGAGTGACATAAAACCCTCTCAAGAAAGCAGCAGTCATATTAACTACATAAAGAATAGGGATTTTTCCACCACGGGACTCCTAAGTGTACCTTTAGTAAAATTATTTCAGCTTTTAAATGTAAGAATGGTTAAATGTTAGCCACTTTTAAAACAACGTATTCTTAAGATTCCAAGTGAGCGTTTTTTCCCGTAATTTTTGCAGTACCGCATGCAAATCCTTCTACATTTTCCAGACTCCAAGGGATTCTTTTTGTGGTGGAGAGAACTTTGCCATCTCTCACTCATTGTGTGAATACAAAAGAAACATTAACGCACTATATATACCAGCATCATTCTTTTACCTGCAGAGTCATTAACCTCTACCGTAAGGATGCGTTTTTTGTTTTATTCTTGTTACATTCACGTTTTTTTTTTTTTTTTTTTTTTTTTTCATCTGCTGAGAACCGTTCTGTACTGAAGGAAATAATGACTGCTGCATTCAACACTTCAATTGCAAAAAGTCTCTCTTAAGCTGAATTTTTAAAAAGTCATAGTAAAAAGAATAGTCCAAAGAAGACATACCGTAATCATATTCAAGTTGTTAAACTGTGGCTGTAAATGTATTTCTGACTGAGAACATCCACACCGGGCTCAAGCAGGCGCTAATGCCCACCGTCCTTACTGAAAATATAGTCTACAGTGTCACACAGGACTGATGTGATGGTTTTAGTGAGACTTCTTTTTAACATATTGGTGGGTTTTGTGATAAACAGTTTGTCTGTATTAAAGAAAATGCAACCATCAGACTGCCCTTTGCCACAGCCTTGATTCAAACTCACCACCATTGTAATAGCTTCATCACCACCACCTTCAACAAAACCAAAGTTAACGTGATTCGGGTACAACAAAATCCAATACCTAAACAAGTAAGTTGAAAGTATGAGGCAGTGACCCTACTTTCCTTCCTGCACAGATGATGGAGAAGAAGGAGGAGAAAAGAAGAAAAAGTCTTATTATTATTAAGCTGTGGTCTCTTGATATACAGAAAGACTGCGACAATTTTACTTTTGTGACTGAAATTTGCACCACGTAGAGTCGGAAAATCTGCCAGAGTATATTGGTAGTGTTTCACTCCGTAATGGAAATACAATGTCATGTTTACACCGCTAATATGGCCAGGTAAAATGTCAGAAATGTGGACATACAATTTTTTACCGCAGCAGAGGGGTTGAAGGGAGCCACACCGTCATTAAGTGCTGCCTGGGGAGCTGCAGGAGATGCCACTGGGGTCGATGCACACCATCTCACAGCAACCACACAGAAATTCATCATATATATATATATATATATATATATATATATATATATATATATATATATATATATATATATTGTTACATAGCCTATGATTTCATCATCCTTTATATAATTCTAACGTACAGTATGCTGCATGTTTGATCACGATTCGCCTCGTGGCTTCCATAGTGACCAGGCTTGCGTGTTCTACCTCACTCCTCCCTTCTCTCCCTTATAGTAGAGTAAGTCGTTCTTTCTGTTGTTCAGAGCAGGACTGTTAACTCTTCCTCCCCTGTGCCTTCATTTTCGCGTCCTTCTTGCAAGTTGTATGAAGCTCTGCCGGCCCCCTATATAATGAGCTCAGTCTCTGCATTAATTGCCACTTAGATCTACTCCTCATTTTGTTCACATCTCTGTCCTCCCCTGTATAGTGTATTATTATTTTTGTGAGTGATCAGGAAGTCTCCAGCCATCTAGCTGCTGTATAATTTGAGTATAAGTGTTGTTACCATTTTTCTTGTACTGCATGGCTTAAGGCGTTAATTCGTAGGCCTGGTAAGGTTTTTGTGATTCATTTAAAGTTTTTAATGTCAGCCAGTATTAGTAATATTTTGTATCTGTAATAATATTATATCTTACTTTAGCTGAGCATTATTCGGTTCTCTCATTTATCAGGACTGACTTAGATAAATTTATTCTTGCTAAATTCGTGTTAATAGAGGTTATTGCAGTTAACCATATATGTAACCTGTTTTGCCATTACATTATCCTTATGAGTCCTGAATGTTTAGTCGTTAGTTTGAGCATTAAACTTTAACTTGTAATTTTACCTAAGTCTTTTGTTTTGAACCTGGAAATTTGCGGGACAGTAGTAATTTTAGTATTCTCACTTGAAGTGCTCATTATCTCTCTCTCTTCCGTAACATAAATTTGGCAACCTCTTATCAGGATATTCAGGATATTATCATAAGGGTATTGCTTGATATTTTGTGACTGTGATTTATTCATGATGTCTACTATTACTACTCTTGATGAAGCCAAAGATTTTTTGTCAAATGTGCAAACAGTGTGTGATGTAGAAAACAGAACAAAGAATGAACTTAAGCTTGTTGCTCAACAATTGGGAATTGCTGTTCGCTCTCATCATTCTAAAGATCAAATTGTTGACATGATTAATAAAAGCTTGTTTAATGTAACTCCTCCAGATGAGCAAACGCAGATTGAAATAGCTAAGTTACAGCTAGCCCTGCAGGAGGCTCGTGCTAAGGAGGCTGAGTTTCAGGCTTTTGCTAAGGAGGCTGAGTTTCAGGCATGTGCTAAGGAGGCTGAGGCTAAGGAGGCTGAGTCTCAGGCTCATATTCAGGAGGAACAGGCATAGGCTCAGGCACAAATTGAACTTGCTAGGATTCAGGCAGACCATGAGTATCGCATGAAACAATGTGGAACTGGATCATCTAGCTCTGATGATTTTGATGTGGCTAAAAATGTTAAACTTGTCCCTCCTTTTAATGAATCTGATTTAACAAAGCATTTTCAGTTGTTTGAGAGGGTAGCTACAGGTTTTAATTGGCCCAAAAAGTATTGGCCAGTACTCCTTCAGAGTGTTCTCACCGGTAAAGCTCAAGTAACTTCTGAATCTTTGCCTCAGGATCAATCTGATGATTATGATGTAGTTAAGAGCTTGATTCTTAAGGCCTATGAGCTTGTTCCTGAAGCCTATAAAGTAAAATTTAGGACAACTTATAATCAAGATAAGCTATCCCATGTTGAGTATGCAAAAATCAAAAAGATCTGTTAGAGCAGTGGTTAAATTCTAAGAATGTAAATTCTGATTTTGATAAATTTAAGCACTGATGCTGCAGTTTTAGCTGATGAATATGTTCTTACTCACAAGAGATATTTTAAAGAAAAAAGGAAAGCTGAGAGTAAGTACGTTGCCTCTACTCAGAGTACAGGTAACAGGAAAGAGAATATAGATGATGTTTCTCAGGAAGTAAATACCAGCTCCACATCTAGATTTCAGAAAAGTAAATGTACTTATTGTAGTAAGCTTGGTCATACTACGGAGAAATGTTTCAGGAGACAGCGTGATGTGAACAAAAAGGAGTCTTTAAATATTCAGTCAAATGGTCTAGTATCCACCCTTGAGAGTTCCCAGAATTCTTTAACTGAGTTAACTGAACCTGCTTTGAGGGGTAAATTAAATTCTCATGATGAAGCTCCTCTTTTGAGCAGTAACGTGGGTGACACTCTCAAGAGTTCATGTGCTAATTTCCTGTCTGATGGTTTTGTCAGTCCTCTGGACAATAATGACATGAAATCAGTTAAAATATATCGTGATACAGGTGCTGGCCAGTCCCTTATGCTGACCAGTGTTCTAGGCTCTAAGGTTAATTCCTCTGATAAAACTGTAATCTTACAAGGTGTAGGGAATAATTACTTCTTTGTCCCTCTGTGCGGAGTGAATTTAGAGTCTGGTTTTGTTAATGGTTCCGTTATGGTTGGCTTGGTTGAGACACTCCCATGTCAGGTGTAACTTTCTTACTTGGAAATGATATTGGTGGAAGTCAAGTGTGTCCAGCTCCTCAGTTGTCTAGTGAACCAGTGACTGCGACCCAGGATTGTGATGTCCCTGATGTGTTCTCTGCATGTGCTGTCACTAGGGCTAAGTCTAAAGTTACTGGTGACTTAGAGGATAAAGATGATGATGATGTTATTCTAGCTGACACTTTTCTTGCTAATTTGGACCACTCACCAGATGAGGCAGTACCCCGTAGTGTTGATAATTTGTCTCGTCAAGAGTTGGTTGAGTTGCAGGTTGCTGACTCTGAATTGAAAGGTCTAGCTAACTCTGCTTGCAGTGAGGAAGAGTCAGCTGGTGCTTCTACTTGTTATTATATAAAGTCAGGAGTACTTACGAGAAAGTGGAGACCCCCAACAGCATCAGCCGACTGTGAATGGGAGGTTGTACATCAAGTTGTCATCCCTCGTGTTTGTAGGCAGGATATCATTAGGGTGGCTCATGATTCCAGTTTGGCAGGACACCTTGGAGTGAGGAAGACTGTGGCACGCATTTTGAAACACTTCTACTGGCCAGGTATCTTCAGAGATGTTTCCTGGTATTGTAAGTCTTGTCACACCTGTCAAGTTGTGGAGAAGTGTAATCAGACCGAGAAGGTTGCACCTCTAGTTCCCATTCCTCCTTTTGAGGCGCCATTCACCCGTGTGTTGGTGGATATTGTGGGCCCTCTTCCTAAGACTTCTTCAGGATTTTCTTATGTGTTGACCCTGATTGATATGGCTACTCGTTATCCTGAAGCCATTCCACTTAGAAATATCTCAGCAAAGAACGTGGTTAAGGAAATGCTAGGGTTCTTCACCAAGTTTGGTCTGCCCAAGGAGGTACAGTCAGACCGGGGAAGTAATTCATGTCAAATGTTTTCAAGCAGTCTCTGAAAGAGTTGGGCATCTCCCAGATCACGTCTTCAGCTTACCATCCCCAGACCCAAGGAGCGTTGGAGAGATATCATCAAACTCTCAAATCGATGCTCAGGAAATACTGTTTGAAACATCCGACAGACTGGGATAAAGGTCTTCCATTCGTATTTGCCGCAAGAGAATCTCCAAATGAATCACTGGGCTTCTCACCCTTTGAACTACTGTTTGGCCATGAAGTAAGAGGACCCCTTAAGCTACTCAAGGAATGCTGGCTGTCGGAGGAAGATGACGTCAACCTGCTGGAGTATGTGATGAAGTTCAAAGAACGGCTGTCCACTGCTTTACAGCTGGCGAGAGAGAATTTAGGAGCTGCTCAGGAGAAGATGAAGACTTGGTATGATAAGAAGTCCAGGTTACGCCACTTTCAGCCAGGAGATCAGGTTTTGATTCTGCTACCGGTGCATGGGCAACCTCTTCAAGCCAAGTTTAGTGGTCCTTATTTCGTGGAGAAGAAACTCAGTGATGTCAACTATGTCATTGCCACACCAGATCGTAGAAAGAACAAGCAACTTTGTCACATCAACATGCTAAAGTTATATACAGGCGGGACGAAAATAACCCAGTCTGCACTGTGGCTGTTCCACCCAAGTCTGCAAGTGAAGCTCTCCCATGCAGTATGAGCCTGAGTGATAGTTTGGGGAAGAATCCTGATATCATGAACGATCTCCAGACTAAGCTTTCTCATCTACCTCCCGAGGAAAGGCAGGAGTTTTCGGCATTACTGCAGGAGTACCTGCAAGTGTTCCGTGCCACTCTAGGAAGAACCACTGTGTTGATGCATGATGTCGATGTTGGAGACGCAAAGCCAATTAAACTGCCTTCTTACCGTGTGAACCCAGTGAAAGTTCCTCTCATCCAGAAGGAGCTTGGATACCTGTTGGACCAAAAGATGATTGAGCCCTGTCAGAGCGAGTGGAGTTCTCCTGTCACTCTAGTCCCTAAGCCAGGTGGGTCACAGCGGCTTTGCATCGACTACAGACGTGTTAATCAGATAACCAAAACAGACACTTACCCTCTCCCTCGCGTGGAAGATTGCATAGACAAGATCGGGAAGGCTAGGTACATAAGTAAGTTTGATTTGTTAAAGGGATACTGGCAAGTACCTATGACTGAATGTGCTAGGGAGATCTCATGTTTTGTAACACCAGGAAAGACTTTTACATGTTCTGTAATGCCATATGGTATGAAGAATGCACCAGCCACTCTTCAGAAGCTCATGAATGTTGTAACAGAGGGTTTGGCAGGGTGTGTTGTTAATATTGATGATGTATTAATCTTCAGTGACAACTGGAAAGATCACCTATGCCATGTCAGTAAATTTCTTGAGCATTTGGTTCAGGATTTATCAAAGTGTGAGTTTGGTCAAGCTAAAGTTCAGTACCTTGGGTACATAATTGGTGATGGACACGTCGCACCACCAGGAGCTAAGGTTCAGGTTATAAGTGATCTTCCCAGACCTAAAAGTAGGAAAGAGCTACAAAGATTTTTGGGAATGGTAGGTTATTAGAGGAGATTTGTTCTTAACTTTTCAATTCTTGTATCACCACTTACAGACCTACTGAAAAAGGGAGTTAAATTTGTCTGGACCAATAACTGTGAATCCTCTTTCAGTAAACTTAAAGCTATCCTATTAAGTCAGCCAGTGCTCGCTACTCCAAATTTTGCTAAGCCTTTTAAGATGGCTGTTGACGCAAGTGATACAGGAGCTGGGGCTGTTTTGCTGCAAGAGGATGATCAGGGTATTGAACACCTTGTATCTTATTACAGTAAGAAGTTCACTCCATCTCAAAAGAACTACTCAACTATTGAGAAAGAGCTTTTGGCCTTGATTTTGGGTTTACAGCATTTTTCATTTTATTTGTGTTCTGGTTTTGACCCCATAGTCATTAATACCAATCATAACCCACTGAAATTCCTTAGTAAGTTTAAAGATAAAAATCAGAGATTGACAAGATGGAGTCTACTTCTTCAGGAGTATTCATTAGACATACAACATGTCAAGGGGAAAGAAAATGTTATTGCAGATTGCTTATCTAGAATTTAGACAGATTGTTTTAGAGTAATAAATTTCCTTTGTAAATTTCTTTTTCTTTGTGGGGAGGTGTTACATAGCCTATGATTTCATCATCCTTTGTATAATTCTAACGTACAGTAGGCCTATGCTGCATGTTTGATCACGATTCGCCTCGTGGCTTCCATAGTGACCAGGCTTGTGTGTTCTACCTCACTCCTCCCTTCTCCCCCTTATAGTAGAGTAAATCGTTCTTTCTGTTGTTCAGAGCATGACTGTCAACTCCTCCTCCCCTGTGCCTTCATTTCCGCGTCCTTCTTGCAAGTTGTATGAAGCTCTGCCGACCCCCTATATAATGAGCTCAGTCTCTGTATTAATTGCCACTTAGATCTACTCCTCATTTTGTTCACATCTCTGTCCTCCCCTGTATAATGTATTATTATTTTTGTGAGTGCTCAGGAAGTCTCCAGCCATCTAGCTGCTGTATAATTTGAGTATAAGTGTTGTTACCATTTTTCTTGTATTGTATGGCTTAAGGCGTTAATTCGTAGGCCTGATAAGGTTTTTGTGATTCATGTAAAGTTTTTAATGTCAGCCAGTATTAGTAATATTTTGTTGTTGTTGTTGTTGTTGTTGATGATTCCTCATTCGAGGAGACCGGGCCTTGCTGTAGCCCGGTTGGTTGTGGTTGTCTTGAGTAATGTAAGGGGGAAGACAGGGCCTGGGGAATGCCCAGCACACACGCCCTGGCTGAGTTGCGGTGTGTAATATTTTGTATCTGTAATAATATTATATCTTACCTTAACTGAGCATTATTCGGTTCTCTCATTTATCAGGGCTGACTTAGATAAATTTGTTCTTGCTAAATTCGTGTTAATAGAGGCTATTTCAGTTAACCATATATGTAACCTGTTTTGCCGTTACATTATCCTTATGAGTCCTGAATGTTTAGTTGTTAGTTTGAGCATTAAACTTTAACTTGTAATTTTACCTAACTCTTTTGTTTTGAACCTGGAAATTTGCGGGACAGTAGTAATTTTAGTATTCTCACTTGAAGTGTTCATTATCTCTCTCTGTTCCGTAACAATATATATATATAATTTGTTTTAACATAAAATCAGGCTTAATTCCATTCATCAGCTGTAAGAATATAATATTAATTTACAGTATTTTTAATTTCTTTCCCTACTCATTCCTTACTTGAGTCTTTCAGTGTGAAGTCTCTCCAGAAACCTGAGACAGCAAATAAAATAATTGAGAATATTAACAGATTCCTTTGTACTATGTTAGTACAAGGTACTACTACTTCAGTATCACGTTCATGGCGCTACAAGCAGGTATGTTATTTCGGCAGTTTACCATGGGCAAGATCTGAATATGTGTGAGGGTCAGTGATTGGTTTGAAAACGTGTTTCAGATGGGGAACATTATGATGAAGTGAAAAGGAAGGGACTAGGGTAGCTATTGGAACTGTATGATGTGAAAGGAAGCTACCGATCATGGCGACAAACTGCGATGTTAACGAATCATTAGGTAGGATGGTTGCTTTGATTGACAGATTAACTTGAGGTAGACAAGTGTATAATTCATCTGTCCATTGTAATTCAGTGTTTGTGTGGATGGCGTTATAAGTAAAAGGAACTGATACTGGACGGTGAAAGATGGACTGTATTTACCTGCTGCTGTTTATAGTAATGAGGTGGATCTTTGTTGTTTATTAGAGAATTTTGTGGGTGTCCGTACACTATATACCATGCCTGTGGGTAAGTGAAGGCCTGAGTAAAGTAGTGTTTGTTTAGACATAAGGCAATTGAGTTACTAGCCTATATGCAAGTGACTGGAGATGCACATGGAGTGGTGCAAAATTTTCATCCCTGCGGTAAGAGATCTCACCAAAGCTGAATACTTACGTCTATCAATAATCCAGTTTTTTTTTTTTGCCCCATCACGATTGTAGGGCCAGGTGATCGGCCACTGAATCCTGACATTTGAGGTGAGGGTGACTAGCCTCGCTTGACCCGGAGTGACATGTAAGCAGAAGTAAAACAATCTTTCCTCAGATGTAAACCCTTCCAGGATCCATGTCTTTGGAGCATCTTAACTCACTTGACCACCAGGCGCCACCTAATGTCGCAAATGGCTTCTTGAATTGAACTGAACAGTGAATTCCTAGCGCCAGGCAACAAAGATCATAATGATGATACTAATTCAACCAACGATATATAACTAGCAATGGCTCAGAAACGGGGAAGATGTGGAAGTGGTCTCGGCGTTGAAGTGGTCTCGGCGTTGAAGTGGTCTTGGCGTTGAAGTGGTCTTGACGTTGAAGTGGTCTTGACATGGAAGAGGCCTTGGCGTTGAAGTGGCCTTAGCATTGAAGTGGTCTTGGCGCTGAAGTGGTCTTGGTTGTTGAAGTGGTCTCGGCATTGAAATGGTCTTAGCATTGATGTGGTCTTGGCGTTGAAGTGGCCTTGGCGTTGAAGTGATCTTGGCGTTGAAGTGGCCTTGGCGTTGACGTGGCCTTGGCGTTGAAGTGGTCTTAGCGTTGACGTGGCCTTGGTGGACAAGTGGCTTTGCGATGAAATGACTGATCAGTTGGTTAAAAGGCAAGACCGAGGAAGGGAGGAAGGGTCGACGTCACTGGGATGTCCTTAAACTATTCATCCCATGAAACTGACAGGAGTACTTTAGAGGGAAAATAAAGGCCGGAAGAAACACGGAAATATCAAAAGGACAGCAAAGGAGAAGAAGACAGGAGAGAAAGACTGGAGACAAAAGGGCCCCTTTGAGTCGCCTCTTATGACAAAGAGAGGTACTGGGGAGGTATTCTTTCTCTTACTCTCCAAGGGGCGTAAATGGCTTCTTGGGTTATACGAGCCAGGCCATTTGGTTGTCACTTGGTACAGTCTCTGATTGAGAAGTTACATATTTTGCACTTATCTCGGACGGCCCGAAATTTCCTTACCTCGTTTCTGGATTGTGCCAACCCCGTTTACTGTACGTCATTAAAACTCTAGACAGGATAATGATAACGATGATGATTCTGAAAACAGTAATAGGATTTTTCTGTGAAGCCTCTACAAATGTTAATTACCTTTTCATTCTGGTAATGATCTAAATCTAGGTCCCTGGAGTTGTTGGGAGAATTTGTTTGCGCAGATTTATTCAGGTCTGAGTCAAATAGGTTACACTGTTAAAAGATATCAGCATTAATTATTCCGTTTTTTTTTTTTTTACCCTTGAGGTACACATCTCTTTATGTGTGTTATTCCTTTTAGTTTCTAAATTTATACATTAGCTGCATGCAAGATATTGGGTATTGCGATATAAGAGGTTCACTAATCTCTGATATATATATATATATATATATATATATATATATATATATATATATATATATATATATATATATATATATCTTATGTATTACCATTACCCGCATTTCACCTTTGTATTACTTAAATAGTGCTGTCAAGTTTAATATGTGTTATTTTTGTTTCAGGTAAGTCGTGCAGTACCTGGTCTACAAATGTAAGTACCAGTTCTGTTCATTTCTTAGTTTGTTGTCTAATATCAATAGTTCGTTGTTCCACTGAAGTACTTCACATACCTTTTAATATTTGGATTATTTAATTTATATTTGTAAATCTGTTTCATTTTCTTGAAAGGGTGGTTCTTTGAGATTTTTTTCACTGACACCATTATTAGTTTTGTATTTGTTTCATTACTCATGTCAAAGGATATGAAGGACATTGCTTTTCACTCCATCACTTAAATAAATCCATTCGCTTAGACGTTCATCTGTTGTTACTCATATTTCGCTTCACTAGTAGAGTGTTACTTTACATAACAGTTTTCATCCGTGCTCACCGTCTTTCATAATTAGTACCACATCATCTTGCTCTACACTTCAAGATATATATATATATATATATATATATATATATATATATATATATACAGAGAGAGAAAGAGAGAGAGAGAGGGAGAGAGAGAGAGAGAAAGAGAGAGAGAGAGATGCTGCAATCTTTCTACCATGTTTTGTACAATATCAGCCATACTGCAATTATTTGATCAACACAACGCCTTTCACTGCAGAAAACGCCTTATTTATTACTCACCAGATGTTCTTACCTTGTAATACCATATCAGTTATTATTTATTTATATATACATAATTACATGGAACATAAGCAACCTTCTTCCACGATCGTCCGTGCACGTAATTCGATCAAATTTACTTTTTTTTTTTTTTTTTTTTTTTAGAATGGTACAGTCATTTTTTCGTCTTTACTGGTACAACTCCACCCACACAGGATTTCTGCATGTTTTCTACAAATAGTGACTTCACTGTCATGTTATTTCTACACACTGTATACCTCTGCACTACATGATGTCTTCCCATTCTACATTATCTCAGAGATATGAATTTATCACATCTTTATCTTAGGTACTAGCTAATACATCCTGTTTAGGTAGTCTGAGTATTCGTTTTATGGATGTGTTATGATAAGTATTATTGGAGGTATTCGTGTTCTATTGCTGCTATTTTTAGTAACAACACATTCATCCTTACCCCACCCTCACATCACTCCACTCTCACCCCACCTCATATCACTCCACCCTCACATCAGTTCACCCTCACCCCAGCCACACATCACTCCACCCTCACATCACTCCACCCTCTCACATTACTCCACCCTCATATCTCTCCACTCTCACCCCACCCTCTCGTCAATCCACCCTCACTCAACCCCCTGCACTCTTAGCTATCCCATTCCACTCACCCTACCTTCACTTTGCCTCGTCCACACTCAATCCACCCTTACTTCTTCCCCTCCACGCTCACGCCACCCTCACACCAGCCCCATTACTTCACTCTATCTCCACCTTCTCTCCCCCCTAGTCATACTGGTCGTAGTAGTAATTGTCATGATCGTTTGAGTGTGTGTGTGTGTGTGTGTGTGTGTGTGTGAGAGAGAGAGAGAGAGGGGGGGGGTGAGTGTATCTGGTCAGCAATAACTGCAGTACCTGTACATCGAGATGGGTTGTGATGTAGACTGTACAGTATACCCGCTGGTTATTGACACATTAAATTCGATGTCGTGTTTTCAAGTTTTGTTCGTGATAACTCCGAACAATTTTATATATTCGGTATAGGTAAACCTTTAGTAGTGATGGGATATGGTATGTGAAAGCTGTATCTAACTGCGCCAGTTCAGAAAGTACATCATAAAGTGAATTTAATCGTCTGGAAGCGAGAAGCATAAAATGGTAAGTACGTTATCGGACTGTAGATGTTCAAAGCAGTTCTATCAAAGACAAGGAAACATAGGAACATGTAGGTATTAATCATGCGGTACAAGATGTTAACCCTAAAGTGACTAAATGCCACTGAAGACTGAATAAAAGTGTATTGCGATAAGATAATAATTATAAATAAAATTTCTTAGTCATCAGAGAATATTTCGCAAAAGTTATATATAAGAAAGGAATGTGATGGAAGATGTGCAGGTCAGCGTTAAGATTCTGATCTATAGCGGTGCGATATCCAGTGGTTACACGCCATCACCACAACAACACGCTGCCCTCATAATGTGAACGACCCCAACCCTTTGATATACCACGGTTAAATCACAGATAACTCGTAAACCTTACAGCTCCTGATTTATTAACACCATAAAGAAAAATTGCACGACTTCTCTCCCTAATCCGGATCAACGGCCATGACTACAGGCGAACCCGCTGAGATGGATGACAGTGTTTGTGTGGTGGGGCGAGGAGCAGGAGGAAGGAGAGTTCAGTGCTGCTCAGAGGGAGGAGTGGCGACGCGGTGGCTCGGTAGGTTTAATAAATGCAGTCCTTACTAAGTCATGGATGTGTTCAAAATATCACAGATTCGGTGCTGTTATAGGTAGCCTTTTAGGATGTTCATTTTTGTTGTTAAATCTACACAATGAATCAAGAAGCAGTCTTTGTTAGTTGCGTTTCTGCTACATTGCTGGTTTCATAGTTTCCTCCAATTTAGTGTACCAGATGTATGAACTGTAAATTGGAGAAAACTGGCAAGTCACTGATACGTACACCATACCACTGTATATTACCTCTTTCTTTCGTTTCATACTCAATCTCTTAACTCATACGATCCATCAGTCAATTGATCTTTTTGGAGAAACTCATGCAGTAGTTCTTGATATCTCTAAAGCTTTCGACAGATTATGGCACCGTTCCCTGCTGTCCAAACTCCCTTGCTATGGACTAACGTCTTTTGTTCCTTTGATTTCTTCTTATCTTAGTGACAGGAAAATAAGAGTAAAAGTAGATGATGTATATTCAAATTTCCACTCAATTAACGCCGGCGTGCCGCAGGGATCAGTTCTGGCGCCAACCCTATTTCTGGTTCATATTAATGATCTCTTATCTGTCACTCACAATCCCATTCACTCATATGCAGATGACTCAACACTACATAGTTCATTCACACTCAGACATCCAATTACAAAGTCTAATATCTCTACCTCTCAACTCAGTACAGCCATCTCCATTAATCAAGATCTATCTACAATCAGTGAATGGGGACAAAACAACCTTGTCTCTTTTAATGCTAGTAAAACTAAATATATACAGTTTACTAATAGACAGATATTGCCAGATTCGTACATTACCTTCAGTGCTACTAATATTCCCATCTCCAAAAGTATTGAAATTCTTGGTGTCTCACTTAACAGTGCCCTCAGCTGGACCTCTCATGTCAGATCACTTGCTAAAACCGCCTCAAAGAAACTTGGATTATTGTACAGAGTCCGTAACTTCTTCGCCGATGAGCAGTTGGCTATAATTTATAAGAGTCATGTGCGCTCTCAGCTTGAATATTGCTCACCCTTGTGGGATGGTTGTGGAGAGGTTGCATTAAGACAACTAGACAAAATTCAGAATAAAGCTGTTAGAATCATTAACAACCCTGCCATTACATATAAACTACCTCCCTGCAAGTAAGAAGGAATGTTGCCTCCCTTGCATTATTTTACAGATATTTTTTTGGCAAATGCTCAGACGAAGTTGCGTCCATGGTGCCACCTCTCCATGCCTTCCCTCGTGCTACACGGGCATCTGGTAGCGCTCATGACTGGAATGTCACTCAACCATATTGCAGAACTTCTGCCTATCAGAATTCTTTCATTCCCCGAACTGCATCTCTCTGGAACTCGCTTCCCCAGAGTTGTTTTCCTCCAAATTTCAACCTACAACTGTTCAAGTCTAACTGTTACAGATATTTTATGAACAGAGGACACCAGTAATCTGGTGTATGGATTATTTTTTTTTCCCCTTTTGTTTTTCCTTCCTCCGTTCTGTTATCTAAAAAAAAAAAAAAAAAAAATGTGTCCTACCTTTAGCGACCATATCACTGTCTACTGATATTATCTCGTTTCACCCCGTTTCAGCCTCTGATTCTTATAGATATAATACCTTCCTCCAAACCTCACAGTGTATTTACACATGGAAAGATGTGATTCGGTATTAGTGTGAAAGGAGTCGATTAGTCACCATTAAAAAAAAAAAAAAAAAAAAAATCGTCTCACCTCTGTCAGGTATAACGCTGGACGAGTTCTTTTGAAAAGGGTTGTGCCATACCTGCCCTGCGCTGCCTTACCCTGCTGTAATTCGCACTGTAACGGTGCCTTCTTGTTAATCTGGCTGAACCCAATCACGTTGACTAAACCCGGTAGTGGTTTGTTCCGAGCAATCACATCTTCATTGTTTGCTTGATTTGAACTGTCTATCTCCCGTGCTGTATGCTGTATTTCTTGACTTGAGATCCTATATTATGCAAAAGTTTAATATTTTACCTTGTTTCACCGTGTCATATCCTCTTCCCTTATATATCTTGCGCATCCACTTTTGCCTTTACCCTTCACTTCCAAAGCATTTTGTAATCTTTTTCGCCACTTTTATACCCTGCAGTGTTTCATAAAGCCTTTTTCTATTCCCTCTTTATATTATTTCAGGCGTCCTTACATCGCCTTGGTCTTCGTCCTCTGTTCACTTTCCTAGCCACCGTCTGTCAGTTTGCAGATTCAAGCCCGTTCCCTCTACCTCATCTTTAACTTTCAGCATTATCGCACCTGCTCTCCCTGGAAGTGTCGGACGCTGTGTAACTGTTCCCTTTCCCTTCCATTGTCCTTTTTCTCTTTCCCATTTTTTGCCATAGCTGGCCATACCACCCTAGCCCTAATATTTCATAGTCTGTCTTTAGTATATTATCCTTTCGGTAAATTACAAATATACTGTAGTCTGTGCACACAACCTGTCTTTGCCACAGCATTATTTCATTCTTTTTTTCAGTCAATCCTTGACTATATACTCTCATGAAATTCCTTATTCTGAATTGCAGTGCAACTAAATCCTTCCAGATACCATGTCATCCTATTTATTATCTTCCCTACCATGTCCACTTTTTCATATTAACACTGCCTCTTCGAGTCTGTGATGTATATATACAAGTCCTCTCGTATGGCCCTGAAAATAATCCTATTGCATTCTAAATATTTTGTTGTTCATTGCAGTGACACATACACACACACACACACACACACACACACAGAGGGAGTCAATCGAGGCAGACGTGCGATATCGGCGCTCCGTACCGAACCAACACGGCCAGTGGCATTACCTAAATTAGTATCTCTGTATGAGTCAAGCTATGCACCAGGTTAGACTAAATGATTTTTCATTATTAAAAGGAAAAAAAATAATAAGTTTAAACAAGACTTGTTCAAACAGGAAAGAGAACCAAGACGAAAGAATGCACTGAGTCAGCTGAGGTTTGTTTAGACTACAACAACACGGGGATTGTAAGTTCATACTCTGTACTTTTAGTATTGCAAAATGGATACATACTTTAGTAAAGCAAATTTGGAAAAGAAAAGGGATAAAGGTAAAAAGCAAAATGATGATTTCTACCAAGAACTGGTTGAAGTGGAGACTCACAATAGACTGGTTGAACGTGTACACAAACTAGAAATGGCTTTCAAAAATGAAATTGATGAAATAAAGAAGCAGATGCACTTGCAAAAGGAAGAAATAGAAAAACTAGGAAGGGAGGCCAACAAGAAAGACACAACCATCAGTGAACTAACAGTGGAATTGAGTACACTTAGGAAGAAAATGAGTGAAATGGCAAGTACAGTAGTCAATCACGAGAGTGTTATGGAAGAGTTGAAAAATGACACAGAGACAATTAGACAAGTAAGCAGTCTTATAGACCAGAGCAGTGATATTGAGGAGAAGATAACACAGGTGAATGAAGCTGTGCAAAACTACAAAAATGATGTGGAAACCACGTATGCTGAAATGGTGAAAGTAAAGAAAGACTTAGAAACAAGGGTGGAGGAAAAAAACATTAAACAGGAAGTGAAAAGAATAATCCAAAACAATCCAAAGTTAGTCACAGATTCAGTAGATATAAACAAATAGTAATCACTGGTGTAGAAGAGGAAGAAGTAAAAAACAAGATCACAAGAGACAAAAAGGAGATGGCAAATGTAATGAGCTTACTGAAAGAAGTATCAGAGGAAATCTGTAGTAAAGACATAGAGGAACACAAAAGGTTAGGGAAATATGAGAAAAGCAAGACAAGACCTCTAAAGGTGACTTTCCAGAGTGTAAACACTGTGGAAGAGATACTAAAAAATGCAAAGAATCTTATGGAAAAAGAGGAGTTCAAAAATGTATGGATAAAAAAATGCCTAACACAAAAGGAACTGGAATTACTGAAAGAGAAAAGGGAGGAAGCAAAAACAAAAAATGAGGGAAGATCAGAAGAGGAGAAGAAGAAATTTTTTTACAAAGTAATAGGATTGCAGGTACGAAAGTGGTAAACAAACAGGATGGAAGAAAAAGGAGGAAAGTAGTAGAACCATGTCATGACAAGTATATAAACAAGATGATAAAGTTGATGTACTCAAATGTGGATGGAATGGTATCTAAATGATGAATGATTATGTCAGAGAAAATGAACCACAAATAATATGCCTAACTGAAACAAAATTAACACCAAGGATATCCAATGACATACTAAACTTAGAGGAATACAATATATGGAGAAGAGACAGAAATTTAAAAAAGGAGGAGGAATTATAATATTAACTAAGAAAAATCTAAAAGTCAATGAAATAAAACTAGATATACCATCACAAGTAGAACTGATTGCAGGAGAGATCAACACATCTGAAGGTAAAGTAATTGTAGCCAATTTGTACATGCCACCCAGATCAAACACATGGGAAAAGAGATGAATATGAGGACCTGGCAGAGAGTACAATTCAGAGTTTAAGATCATTACTACATAAAATGGAAGAGAAATCGGAAAGAATTATATTAACTGGGGATTTTAATACAAATATAAATTGGAGTACTCTAGATATAATTAGCCGAGAAAGCTGTTGGGACCAAAAGCTCCTGGATCTCGTACAAGAGTTTTTCCTAACGCAACATGTGAGGGAAACCACCAGAAAAAGAGGACTTGATGTACCTTCAGTGCTAGATCTAATATTTACTAGGCAAGAAAATGATATTGACAGTTTAATATATCACCCTCCACTCGGCAAAAGCGATCATGCAGTACTAAATTATAACTTCAGGATAGCATATGACATAGTAAACAGCAATGACAGTTACAAAAGAGCCTAAACTATAAAAATGGAAATTATCAAGACCTAAAGAAGTATTTCTTAGAAGTTGATTGGGAAAATGAGCTTAGAGGACAAGATTTAAATGCTGTATATAAAAAATTTTGTGAATTTTATGAAATAGGAGTCCAGAAGTACATCCCACAGCACAAAGAAGCAGATAAGAAAATACAGAAATGGTTCAATACAGAATGTAAAAAATCAAAAGAAAGAAGAGATTTGTTGTGGAATAGATACAGAAGACACAATAGTGAAAGGGCGTATAATAATTACAAACAGGCAAGAAACGATTATACAAGAATAAGGAGGGAAGCCCAAAAACAGTTTGAGGAGGATATCATAAATAAAAGTAGTGATCAACCAAAGCTGTTTTACAGCTATATCAGAAGCAAAACCAAAGTAAAAGATATAATACAATCAATTACGGATGAGAGAATCACTTATACACAAGAGAAAGATATTTGTGAAACACTAAATAAGAATTTCCAATTAGTTTTTACAGAAGAAAAAAATTTTGAGGGACTATGTGGAACATGCATGTCCACACTTACTACCAGATATACAAATAGTAGAAAAAGTAATACAGGAGGAGTTAAGTAAATTAGACAGAGGAAAAGCAAGTGGTCCTGATGAAATTTCATATTGGGTATTACGAGAATGTGCAAAGGAGTTAAGTAAACCATTATTTTTAATTTTCAAGAAATCCTTATGTCAAGGTAAACTACCTGATGTTTGGAAAAAAGCAAATATTGTCCCCTTATTCAAGAAAGGAAATAGACAAAATCCACTCAACTACCGACCAGTATCACTGACCAGTGTTGTAAGCAAGGTATTAGAAAAACTTATAAGAAAAGCTTGGGTAAATCATCTAGAAGAACACAGTATGATAACAGAAAGACAGTTTGGTTTCAGAAAAAGAAAATCATGTGTTACTAATATGTTGAGCTACTATGACAGAGTAACAAACACAGTACAGGAAAGGGAAGGATGGGTGGACAGTATCTATTTAGATTTCAAGAAAGCTTTTGACACAGTACCACACCAAAGACTTTTATGGAAACTGTACCATCAAGGAGGAATTCGAGGCAAACTGTTTTGTTGGATGCAAGACTTTCTCATAAAAAGAGAAATGAGAACAGTACAAAAAGGAAACTACTCATCATGGAAAGAAGTGACTAGTGGAGTACCACAGGGTTCAGTGCTGGCACCAATCATGTTTTTAGTGTATATAAATGATATAAACAGTGTTACATAGCCTATGATTTCATCACCCTTGGTGTAATTTTAACGCACAGTATGCTGCATGTTTGATCACGAGCGTGTTCTGCCTCAGTCCCCCCCTTCTACCGTTATAGTAGAGTATGTCGTCCTTTCTGTTATTCAGTGCGGGATTTTCAGCTCTTTGTCCCCATGGCTTCATTTGTGCGTCCTTCTTACAAGTTGTATCAAGCTCTGCTGGCCCCTGTATAATGAGCTCAGTCTCTGCATCATTGCCACTTAGATCTGCTCCTCATTTTGTTCACATCTCTGTCCTCCCCTGTACAGATATTATTATTGTGAGTGCTCAAGAAATCTCCAAACATCTAGCAGCTGTGTGTAATTTGAGTATAACTGTTGTATTTTTTCTTATACTGTGTAGCATAAGGTTAATTCTTAGGCCTAGTGAGGTTTTTGATTAATGTTGGGTTTTATGTCAGTCATTTTTGATAATAGTTTGTATCTGTAATAATTTATCTTGCATTACCTGAGCATTACCTGGTGTATTTTCATTTTATCAGGGCTGACTTAGATAAATTTACTCTCGCTAATTTCGTGTTAACAGAGGCTATTGCAGTTAACCATATATTTAACCTGTTTATTTGCCATTACATTATCCTTATGAGTCCTGAATGTTTTGTTGTTAGTTTGAGCATTAAACTTTAACTTGTAATTTTACCCAACTCTTTTGTTTTGAACCTGGAACTTTACGGGACAGTAGTGACTCTTAGTATTCTCACTTAAAGTGTATGTTATCTTTCTCTGTTCCGTAACATAAATTTGGCGACCTCGCCAGGATATTCAGGATATTATCATAAGGATATTGCTTGATATTTTGTGACTGTTACTTATTCATGATGTCTACTATTACTACACTTGATGAAGCCAAAGATTTTTTGTCAAATGTGCAAACAGTGTGTGATGTAGAAAACAGAACAAAGAATGAACTTAAGCTTGTTGCTCAACAGTTGGGAATTGCTGTTCGCTCTCATCATTCTAAAGATCAAATTGTTGACATGATTAATGAAAGCTTGTTTAATGTAACTCCTCCAAATGAGCAAACGCAGATTGAATTAGCTAAGTTACAGCTAGCCCTACAGGAGGCTAAGGCTAAGGAGGTGGAGTCTCGTGTTAAGGAGGCTGAATTTCAGGCCTGTTCTAAGGAGGCTGAGGCACAAGTTGAAATTGCTAGGATTCAGGCAGACCATGAGTATCGCATGAAACAAGGTGGAACTGGATCATCTAGCTCTGATGATTTTGATGTGGCTAAAAATGTTAAACTTGTCCCTCCTTTTAATGAATCTGATTTAACAAAGCATTTTCAGTTGTTTGAGAGGGTAGCTACAGGTTTTAATTGGCCTAAGGAGTATTGGCCAGTACTCCTTCAAACTGTTCTCACCGGTAAAGCTCAAGTAACTTATGCATCTTTGCCTCAGGATCAGTCTGATAATTATGATGTAGTTAAGAGCTTGATTCTTAAGGCCTATGAGCTTGTTCCTGAAGCTTATAGAGTAAAATTTAGGACAACTTACAAGCAAGATAAGCAATCCCATGTTGAGTATGCAAAAATCAAAGAAGATCTGTTGGAGCAGTGGTTAAATTCTAAGAATGTGGATTCTGATTTTGACAAATTTAAGCAGATGATTTTGCTGGAGGACTTCAAAAGGTGTATTTATAAAGATGTAAGCCTATATCTTGATGAGAAAAGGATACATAATTTGTCTGATGCTGCAGTTTTAGCTGATGAGTATGTTCTCACTCACAAGAGATATTCTAGAGAAAAAGGGAAAGCTGAGAGTAAGTACGTTGCCTCTACTCAGAGTACAGGTAACAGGAAAGAGAATAAAGATGATGTTTCTCAGGAAGTAAATACCAGCTTCACCTCTAGATTTCAGAAAAGTAAATGTACTTATTGTAGTAAGCTTGGTCATACTACGGAGAAATGTTTCAGGAGACAGCGTGATGTGAACAAAAGGAGTCTTTAAATATTCAGTCAATTGGTCTAGTGTCCACTCTTGAGAGTTCCCAGAATTCTTTAACTGAGTTAACTGAACCTGCTTTGAGGGGTAACTTAAATTCTCATGATGGAGCTCCTCTTTTGAGCAGTAACGTGGGTGACACTCTCAAGAGTTCATGTGCTAATTTCCTGTCTGATGGTTTTGTCAGTCCTCTGGACAGTAATGACAGGAAATCAGTTCAAATATATCGTGATACAGGTGCTTGCCAATCCCTTATGCTGACCAGTGTTCTAGGCTCTAATGTTAATTCCTCTGATGAAACTGTAATCTTACAAGGTGTAGGGAATAATTACTTCTCTGTCCCTCTGTGCAGAGTGAATTTAGAGTCTGGTTTTGTTAATGGTTCCGTTATGGTTGGGTTGGTTGAGACACTCCCAATGTCAGGTGTAGCTTTCTTACTTGGAAATGATATTGGTGGAAGTCAAGTGTGTCCAGCTTCTCAGTTGTCTAGTGAGCCAGTGGCTGTGTCCCAGGATTGTGATGTCCCTGATGTGTTCCCTGCATGTGCTGTCACTAGGGCTAAGTCTAAAGTTACTGGTGATTTAGAGGATAATGATGATGATGATGTTATCCTAGCTGACACTTTTCTTGCTAATTTGGACCACTCACCAGATGAGGCGGTGCCCCGTAGTGTTGATAATTAGTCTCGTCAAGAGTTGGTTGAGTTGCAGGTTGCTGACCCTGAGTTGAAAGGTCTAGCTAACTCTGCTTACAGTGAAGAAGAGTCAGCCGGTGCTTCTACTTGTTATTATGTAAAGTCAGGAGTACTTATGAGGAAGTGGAGACCCCCAACAGCATCAGCCGACTGTGAATGGGAGGTTGTACATCAAGTTGTCATCCCTCGTGTTTGTAGGCAGGATATCATTCGAGTGGCTCATGATTCCAGTTTGGCAGGACACCTTGGAGTGAGGAAGACTGTGGCACGCATTTTGAAACACTTCTACTGGCCAGGTATCTTCAGGGATGTTTCCTGGTATTGTAAGTCTTGTCACACCTGTCAAGTTGTGGGGAAGTGTAATCAGACCGAAAAGGTTGCACCTCTAGTTCCCATTCCTCCTTTTGAGGCGCCTTTCACCCGTGTGTTGGTGGATATTGTGGGCCCTCTTCCTAAGACTTCTTCAGGATTTTCTTATGTGTTGACCCTGATTGATATGGCTACTCGTTATCCTGAAGCCATTCCACTTAGAAATATCTCAGCAAAGAACGTGGTTAAGGAAATGCTAGGGTTCTTCACAAAGTTTGGTCTGCCCAAGGAGGTACAGTCAGACCGGGGAAGTAATTTCATGTCAAATGTTTTCAAGCAGTCTCTGAAAGAGTTGGGCATCACCCAGATCACGTCTTCAGCTTACCATCCCCAGACCCAAGGAGCGTTGGAGAGATATCATCAAACACTCAAATCGATGCTCAAGAAATACTGTTTGGAACATCAGAAAGACTGGGATAAAGGTCTTCCATTCGTTGTGTTTGCTGCAAGAGAATCTCCAAATGAATCACTGGGCTTCTCACCTTTTGAACTACTGTTTGGCCATGAAGTAAGAGGACCCCTTAAGTTACTCAAGGAATGCTGGCTGTCGGAGGAAGATGACGTCAACCTGCTGGAGTATGTGATGAAGTTCAAAGAACGGCTGTCCACTGCTTTACAGCTGGCGAGAGAGAATTTAGGAGCTGCTCAGGAGAAGATGAAGACTTGGTATGATAAGAAGTCCAGGTTACGCCACTTTCAGCCAGGAGATCAGGTTTTGATTCTGCTACCAGTTCATGGGCAACCTCTTCAAGCCAAGTTTAGTGGTCCTTATTTCGTGGAGAAGAAACTCAGTGATGTCAACTATGTCATCGCCACACCAGATCGTAGAAAGAGCAAGCAACTATGTCACATCAACATGCTAATGTTATATCACAGGCGGGACGAAAATAATCCAGTCTGCACTGTAGCTGTTCCACCCGAGTCTGCAAGTGAAGCCCTCCCATGCAGTATGAGCCTGAGTGATAGTTTGGGGAAGAATCCTGATATCATGAATGATCTCCAGACTAAGCTTTCTCATCTACCTCCCAAGGAAAGGCAGGAGTTTTCGGCATTACTGCAGGAGTACCCGCAAGTGTTCCATGCCACTCCAGGAAGAACCACTGTGTTGATGCATGATGTTGATGTTGGAGACGCAAAGCCAATTAAATTGCCTCCTTACCGTGTGAACCCAGTGAAAGTTCCTCTCATCCAGAAGGAGCTTGGCTACCTGTTGGACCACAAGATGATTGAGCCCTGTCAGAGCGAGTGGAGTTCTCCTGTCACTCTGGTCCCTAAGCCAGGTGGGCCACAGCGGCTTTGCATTGACTACAGACGTGTTAATCAGATAACCAAAACAGACACTTACCCTCTCCCTCGCGTGGAAGATTGCATAGACAAGATCGGAAAGGCTAGGTACATAAGTAAGTTTGATTTGTTAAAGGGATACTGGCAAGTACCTATGACTGAACGTGCTAGGGAGATCTCATGTTTTGTAATATTAGGAAAGACTTTTGCATGTTCTGTAATGCCATGTACAGATTGTTTTAGAGTAATAAGAAATTTCCTTTGTAAATTTCTTTTTTCTTTGTGGGGAGGTGTTACATAGCCTATGATTTCATCATCCTTTGTGTAATTTTAACGCACAGTATGCTGCATGTTTGATCACGAGCGTGTTCTGCCTCAGTCCCCCCCTTCTACCGTTATAGTAGAGTATGTCGTCCTTTCTGTTATTCAGTGCGGGATTTTCAGCTCTTTGTCCCCATGGCTTCATTTGCGCGTCCTTCTTACAAGTTGTATCAAGCTCTGCTGGCCCCTATATAATGAGCTCAGTCTCTGCATCATTGCCACTTAGATCTGCTCCTCATTTTGTTCACATCTCTGTCCTCCCCTGTACAGATATTATTATTGTGAGTGCTCAAGAAATCTCCAAACATCTAGCAGCTGTGTGTAATTTGAGTATAACTGTTGTATTTTTTCTTGTACTGTGTAGCATAAGGTTAATTCTTAGGCCTAGTGAGGTTTTTGATTAATGTTGGGTTTTATGTCAGTCATTTTTGATAATAGTTTGTATCTGTAATAATTTATCTTGCATTAACTGAGCATTACCTGGTGTATTTTCATTTTATCAGGGCTGACTTAGATAAATTTACTCTCGCTAATTTCGTGTTAACAGAGGCTATTGCAGTTAACCATATATTTAACCTGTTTATTTGCCATTACATTATCCTTATGAGTCCTGAATGTTTTGTTGTTAGTTTGAGCATTAAACTTTAACTTGTAATTTTACCCAACTCTTGTTTTGAACCTGGAACTTTACGGGACAGTAGTGACTCTTAGTATTCTCACTTAAAGTGTACGTTATCTTTCTCTGTTCCGTAACAACAGTAACACTGGAAATGAGAGCTATCTGAATATGTTTGCAGATGATGCAAAAATACAAAGGAGAATTACTAACACAGACTCTTGTAAAGAGCTACAAGAAGAATTAAATAAACTTCATGAATGAGGAGTAGTACATGGCAAATGGAATTCAATGTGGACAAGTGCCATGTAATCAAGTTTGGTAAAAGTGGAAAAAGACCTGACTGGGATTATAAGTTAGGAAATAAAACCCTAAACACATCAGAAAGAGAGAAAGACCTAGGTGTGATTATCAATAACAGACTATCTCCGGCTGACCACATCAGCGAGAAGGTATGGAACATATATACACTGCTTGCAAATATGAGAATAGCATTCACATACATAAATGAAGACATGCTAAGAAGTATAATAACATCATTCATTAGACCAACCCTGGAATATGCATCAGTAGTCTGGAGTCCTCATCTCAAAACGCACATAGACAAGATTGAAAAAGTTCAAAAGGGCCGCTACAAGATGGATACCAAGCTTAAGGGACCTAAGCTACGAAGAAAGACTAAATAAACTGAATCTACCAACACTACAGGAGAGAAGGAAAAGAGGTGACATGATAATGCTATATAAGTGCATATCAGGGAAGGAGAAAATAGACATAAATGATTACTTAACATATGGAGAAGCATCAGCAAGAGGACACTGCAAAAAACTGCATAAGAAGAGAGGTGATAAAGACGTAAGGAAATTCAGTTTCCCAAACAGAGCAACTGATCAATGGAATGCACTACCGAATGAAATAGTGTGTGCCAAAACAATTCACAAATTTAAGGATATGTACGATAAATATGGTTTAAGACACGGGACAGTACGAGCTTGACTCATTCCTGTAAAGATACAATTAGGTAAGAACAATTAGGTAAGAACACATCAAACAGTCTTCCCTTCCTTGCTACCTCATAACACCAGTAATTAACCATATCAGATAAGTGCTACCTGGCCACAGCCACCAAAGCCCCGCCTCACATATCTCACACCGCCCTCCACCCCACCACACCTGCCTGGGCGCTAACATGCTAGTGTGGAAGAGCACTGAAGAGGTGGATGGGAGGTGATGGTGGAGGAGGGGGGGAGAATACCTGCAGGCTGGTAATGGAGAGTTGGGTAACTGGTGAGGGAATAAATTTTGGGGTAAATTATTTCAGGTATAGCAAGACCTTAGCGATGTTGAAAAGATAGGGGAGGGGTTCTGGAAGTTGAGAAGTCTTGGAAGCAACAGACTTGGAGATTTAGTTAAACCTGGTTAGTATACAGGGGACAGGGTTTGGGAATGGTAAAACTTGGGGATGGTTGAAACTGAGATGAGATGATGGTAGAGAAGTGGGTAATTTGGAGTAGACAGGGATCTAGCTGAACATCAAAAGTGTAAGAGACGTACAGTGAGAACTGAATGACGACCAGTACGATGAGACAAGGGCCTGATCGAGTCAAGAAAAAAGTGTGGAGATGGACGAGTCGGAGTTTGATAATTTTGAAGTGGGTGAGGCGAGAGGTAAACCTGATAATAGCAAGAACGAATCTAATGGAAGCGTATGATGAAGGGAGGCTAGTGAGTTGCATAGTGGATGCTTGTAACCAGTATTGTCATCGAGGAGATGGATGGGAAGGTAATGGTGTTGGAAAGTAATAGGAGAGAGGTATGGATGATGATGGGATAGAGGCGTTTCGGAAGGAGATTGAGCTTAGTGGATCGAGCTGTAGGGAAACAATAATGGGTAAATTATTTATGGTGATGGCTGTGTCGGGAAATGGTGATTGTGTGAAAAAGGAATGTAGGCGAGGAGAAGAGTTGGCAGTGAGATGGTTATGAGGAAGTGGACACAGAAAAGGGATGAGAAGGTGGGTGTCTTTGGCGACATGAGGAAGTAGTGAATGCTGATGGAAAGGGGAAAACAAAAGAATTTTATCAGTGTGAGAAGATGGTGAGGTGATTTTATTTTTTAACCAATCGCCGGATGACTTGGTTGAACTGTAGAGCCCATAAGAGTAAAAGTAAAGAGTAGCACAATGGTAAGGCGAACAGATGAATATGTTTTATTAGTGAGGATAGATTATGGTAGTTCCTGTACGTAGGACTGTACGCTGTATGTTGTGTGGGTGCCTGAATGCACGTGTACTGTTGTGTGCTTATGTGCTTGTCCTTTGTGCGCGTGTGATTGCTTGTGATCATGGAGGCAAGAACGGGTTATGGATGTGTGCTTGTCCACGTTTGTGTGGACATTCGTCTATTCAGTTGCAGTACAAAATAAGGTATTATGCAGTATGCTTACCCATTGCCTTACCTCAAATGAGTACCACATTAAAATCCATACCCACCTTGACAACATACACACACAGTTAAATTAATAGCTGTGTCCATACACAATGACATATACGCACAGTTACGCAATTACACTGTTATGCTCGCACACAGCTACATAAACACATATCAGTGCACACAGACAACCACGCATGTACAGATACGCATACACACAGCAGCAGTATACACACAGCAGCAGTATACACACAGCACAAGCACGCACAGTAACATGGGCATACAGCCATATACACACACAAATCTACAGCCATTCATACAGCCCCATACATGTAGTTACATATTATATGCACTCATGTATACACAGCACAGAAATACGTACATACAGAGTTGCATACCTGCCACTACGGACACACATGACCTCATACACTGTTATATTCACATACAGCTACTGTCACACATACAACCACAAACATAAGTAGATACAGACACTGGACGATTAGCATAAAACACACACACACACACACACACACACACACACACACACACACACACACACACACACACACACACACACACACACACACACACACACACACACACACACACACACAAACACACACACACACACACACACACACACACACACACACACACACACACACACACACACACACACACACACACACACACACACACACACACACACTAACATGGGCAAACTAGCGAGGTAACACAATGACACCCACACAAAACGAGCGTATATATTTTATTGTGTGTGATTGCTTCAGCGGCACCAATCGTAGCAGTGACCTTCTCAGTCGTGCCTGCCGCCTTAGCCTTCGCCTTTGACTCCTCTCAGGTACAGTCAGGGACAAAGGCTCGTTAATATTTCATGTCTTCTACAGTAGAGTCAAAAGTTTGCCAGCTGTTCCACTAATTCCACTTAACATCTAAGGCATGTCCATCACCTCTCTTCCCTTACATTTCATATCAGTGAGTCATTTACTATTTGGAAAGAGAAATGTATCGAGTTTGTCTCTGTTTAGGAATATTTAGACAATCGAGCAAAATGAGAAGTAAAAATAATTTAAATATTACGCAAACTTGTATGCTTGACTTTATTGCCCAGCAAGTACGGTTACGGTCAGCAAAACATTTACACCTCTGGGGTTGCAGATGAAACAAGTGAAATTTCAACTCTTCCAACCTGCATTTATACTAATGATTAGGTTGGCAAGATCCCATTCGAATTCGACACCGTTTCATGACGGTGTAAAGGACTTACTGAGAACAGCTGCACCACACAACAAGTACAGACCCGGGTTGAGATTAATGCACAAACTTAATATCAATTCCCTGTCGTAGCTAAAGCTTGTTTTTGCAGTAGGGACAAGGACAGCACACAACCTTCCCATATCTTCTGTTCTTCCAGGTAAACCAAATATTAATTACAGCAGGAAAATGCATTTTTTTTTTTTTTTTTTTGTAAATCTGTCCCCTGGCAAACGTGTAAATTCTTTCAATGAGAGAGGTTTTTCTAGAGTTGAACAAATCTTACTGCGGCAGCCAGAATAAAATGTGTAAACAGTCATCGTAGGTAAAGATTACACTTTTGAAGGGCAGGTCTTCACTTGGGTATTATATTCAGCTGCCGCCAGACTATAATAATTGGCCGAAGGAAGCTTCGGCCGTTTATAATATTAAAATAGGTCGGTTGTTTTTAATCCCTTCTCCTGTACTGAGTGATCATCAGCTGAGTGAAATCGTCTGAGATCACACACAAAAAATCTCTCTTCCGTTTAAAAAAAAAAAAACATTTCTGTCCGTTACGATTCACAAAAAAGAAACTGTAAATAGGAGATTAAATGTTATACAGAAAAAACGCGAAGTAACTCGCCTATTGTATTCAGGTGAGTGTATGTATAGTAACCACCTGCACCCAGGCCAGGCGGTGTCCCATACATCAGGTGTATACATATTCAACGCCATCCTCTTGCACCATCCCATACCTTTTCGTTTTTTATCAGTGGATTAGTGGGAAACGAGAAGGCTAGAGAGGGGAGGTTAGCAGGTGAAAAGGAAGGTAGTGGTAGAAAATGGGTGTGTAATGTAGTGTGTTTGGAGGGTGTAAAGCACACGCCCAAGTTTTTTTATTAATGGGTCACATGGTCAGCAATCATTAAACTGTGGGTGAGGACTGAGCAGCTGCTGGATGTCAGAGAAACAGTTTTATCTTCTCGAAGTTAAACCCAAACACTGGTAATGGCGGGCCGGCATTTACTATCTATCTACTGCCAGACGCCTTAATCCCGTAAGGCACTTACAGTGTTCTGATATTCTAGCTGGTTATTGTCTGCTATTTTTGAAACTACAGTATCTTATTGACTTATCAATTTAATGAAAAATCTCAAACTGGACTCTGGGTTAGGGGGGTAATATTTGTCCAGGCGACGGCAAATTGGACTCTATGGTGTATAAGAATCTTTAACAAGCAGGCATGGTACATTCTTTCATTCACCCTATTGTTGTGCATGTCTGTGTAATTTTGTGTTGGTTTGTCCTTTAGGAATCTAAACCAAACTTTGGTATTAGTCTGTAAAATGACTCGGTTGTGCGTCGTTTTGTGCTTTAAGACTGGGAACTAGGAGTACTCCATATGTTTTAAATTCCTTAATGTATTTTAAGTTTGCATCTCCTCATAAACTCTTCCATCCCAACCTCCTCTCCCCCCTTCCACCGGCCTGACCACTTTCATCACCTGTGTCATACCCCGTGGTGGTGGCGAGCTTGTGATAACGGGTGTGGGGCAGTGCATTTACATGTCTGGACATCACCTGTCCATACCCCGTGGTGGTGGTGTCCTTGTGGTAGCGGGTGTGGGGCAGTGCATTTATCTGTTTGGGCATCACCAGCCCCCAGGATGCCATTGATTGGCAGGAAAAACAACAACAACAGGACCTGACGATAGTGGTCAAGTGATCAAGCTGTGGACTGCTGAGCGAAATTGTTAAAAAAAATCCTTACACCATCCATATAACTCAAAACATACATGTACACTGGATCACTACACCCTGTACACCCTCCAGTGGCTAACTTACACTATATACCTGTACATCAGCTGTTGATAAGAAGTACGGTTATGATGATAAGGATTTCTGTGGACCAGAAAAAAAAGGGTGGGGGGGGGAAGCGAATTAAGGTCCAGTTCATCATAATATTCACGGGAATATCCGTAATTAACAATCATATTGTTATTTACTGCCATCCACTCTCTGTCCACAGGTTCATTGTCTTTTTTTTTTTTTTTTTTTTTTTTTTTTTTTTAGTGGCCGCCAGCATAAAAGATGTGAGCAAACTTCTTTTCTTTGTAAGGATTTTAGAATGTTCTTTCAAAAGCCAGTAGACAAAAGATGATGAATAAATTTACAATTGAAGGCCTTTTTGGCGAGCCTTTCATCTAGGATATACATCGAGGGCAATTGATAACATCCAGTGAAAACAGCCATCAGAGTGTGTTTGTGGAAGACGGTGTGGGGTTAATAGGGAGGTTAGACTATTATTGTCCTGAATGAGATAGTTTGTCAAATAAAAATGAAGGAACTTCAGTGGTAAAAAAATCTGTAGGCCTTTGAGACCTAACTATGTGATCTGCAGCTTACTTAAGACAGAAGACAGTAAGAAAATCCTTGAGTTTGTTTTCTTTCCAGACGCCATGCTTGTCGCTTTAATGAGCGCTATTACCAGTTCGTGCCAACAGCTCGTTATTTATTCCAAAATGATTTCGTGTCCATAACCTTCAGAAGGCTTATCCGTCACTGCTGCCTCAGTGATTCCAGAGAAGACTAAGGCAGACGGGACTACGTACTTGTGCGTGATTTTCATCCTTACTGATAACTTTTAGTGAGTGTTCGTGACCCGGTGCCAGCATGCTGGGCCAAGAAGGGTCATGGGTCGAGTCATGGGTCGTGGCATCATAATGGACGACAAGGCGTCACTATTGTGTTGGTTGGCTTGAAAGACTTATGGTTTGTGTGTCTGGTGGTTCGTGGTGGTTGGTGGCTGCCTCCGGGCCACCTCCGCCACTGCTACCTTCCCGTCTTGGAAGCTGAGAGTGAGATTGTTCCTAAGCGACGGTGGGTGAGTGTGTGCGTGAATGTAGGGGGAGGAGGGGGGATGATAGAGTGTTGTGAAGGGTTCATTCAAGGGTGCTGATTCGTGTATCTGTATCTGCTTCAGTCCGTATAAAGTCCACAGGCAAGACTGACCATCCCCCACTCCCCTTCCTTATGCTATGCAGATATGAATCAGTATGGAACGTTCGTAGCTAGAGAAGTGCAAGTGTAAAGTTATACATTTGTCTGTATGTGTTAGAGACTTTGCACGTTATAGTACTGAGGTTACACTGTTATCATCAGTTACCAATCAGTACTGTATATAATAATGTAATGAAAGCACATATTTTTAATACCTGCTAAGGAGTGATTCGAAATCAGACTCAGAGCATCGCAGAGCATGAGAATAACGCAAGAGAAGCTGAGCTACCATGGCTCCTTGGTTCGTGTTCACATGGCAGTAACTGCAAATGGACTGATCTGCTTTTTTTTTTTCTTATGTGTACGAACTGAAAGAAATGGTCATCAGAGTAAACGTGTGTGTATGTGTATGTGTATGTGTGTGTGTGTGTGTGTGTGTGTGTGTGTGTGTGTGTGTGTGCGTGTGTGTGCGTGTGTGCGTGCGTGCGTGCATGTGCGGGTGCGTGTGTGTGTGGGTGGGAAAGAGGGAGGCAGTACATTAATACGTACTGTGGAAATTGGGTGCAGGACGTATTGTAGCTCAAGATACCACTATGGAAGTCACACCACATTCACCTGTACATGCTGTACATGATTCACCTGTATATAGACCGTTGTGGATACGGAATGTATTTACAAATGACAAAAGCCAATTGGGTCTGTGTAGGTTATCCACGGCGTTATTATATAATTGTTTGTCAAATGACATCGTTTAGGTTATAGTTCTAAGGTTCTAAGCACATGTTTACAACATCGATAATCGGCCATGATACTAAATGTACCCTATATTGAAGATAGATAGATAGGTAGATATAATTGAGAATCATAGCCAGGTTTAGTTTCCTTTTACAACACGTCCGTGTCACTTTTTAGGAAAGTAATCTTTGTATTTCTCTTTCATCACCACCGCACAAATTTACGGCATTTCTTCATACTCACTTAAAGGCCGCCGAAGGCGGCCTTTCTGCTCGATGTCAAAAGACCAGGAATGAGTCATGACTCGGGAACCAGAAGCCCGATTGGACTGGAAATTGTTTTATTCTTCAACTATGGCATTTTAATGGTACTTTCCTTTAACTTCAATGTTACGGTAACTTCATTGTCCACGAAGAAAGTGATCCGCCTAAAGGCCGCAGAGTAAAAGACCAGAAATGATTCGTAACTGGGGAAGCAGTGGCCCGATTGGACTGGAAACTGTTTTATTCTTCAAGTTAGTCATTTTTTTGGTACCTTGCTGTAACAAAAACTGCATTACAATGCGCCGTTTATGCTGTGTTACGGTCACAGATGGACAGACAAACCAACAAACATACAGAAACTGCATCTTTTAAAGATAGATACTGTATACATTTTTTTTGGAAAACGCAGACACCAGCTTTTATTTCCGTCTTTCACAGCATATGCATGTAAATATCCATCGTTGTTCATAATATGAAAAACAAAACAAGATGAGTAACATTATTTTGCAGCCACTTAATATCAATTTCTCATCGATAATTGCTTGCGTGTTCATGCCTGTTATCTTCCCTTATCTCTGCAAGTCTACGAGTTCTTATAAAAATACATGAGTTGATAAATGTGTGGCCAGAAAGTCGTCAACCGTGTCATGTAAACTTCCCCAGTGGGTGACCCTGGCTAACCTGCCTCTGCCTCACCACTTCCCAGGTCACGTGTGTTGCTGCAGTGTCTGGCGGAGAGAAGCAGCGGCATTATAGTTCCTGCACCTTAACTTGCCACAGATGATTGTATTATTAATGATTATTTCCCGTAGCCCAGTTGTTGATCAAGACATCATTACGGCTGTACACAAGATCAAAAAAGTATTGGCGCACATTTGGCTTGAAACAATTTGACGCCACGGACGACGGACTCTGGAAATGTTTAATTATTGTTCCCATGTTGTCAAAGATGCTTACATAAGTATGTCATAGATAGGTTTCATATGACATTTTATGGCTGATATTGTTACTGAAAGCATATTCAGATAATAATTTATTTATTTTCCAGGGACTACACAAGCAATATTGATCATTTCAGATATCATCGTACCCCTCCTGCGGGTTACTTTTTTGATCGTGTGTACATCCTTTCTGTGGCACTCTTTGTGATTAGCAGCATATTCTAGCATAAATATATACATACAGCTGAGTAATAACATTTAAGAGACTTGCAGTTTTAGCGAAGTTAAAATGGAAAGAATACCACTGGCACACAGTCATATTCTCGTCGACTTAGGAGGCCTTCATGCATTCAGTGGGGTAATATTTTTCATATTGGATTTTACTATCCTCTTTCATTAGTTGTTTTAGGTTAGGCAGGAGGGCAAGAGGGATCTAGAATTTTGAAAAATGATGAGTATTGCCATTACCACAGAACTGTTGTGTTAAAAGTTATAAAACATGGTGTTCTGTATGCAAATGTGATGTGTCGTGGGTGTGGGTTGGGGGATAAGGATGGAGGAATTTAAACTTCTGAATATCTCTTCGTTTTCGTCTTTAACACAGGTTTGATGTATGTGCAAAGAAGACAATGTATAAGTGGCCCGGTAACTGATATAATTATAACATCAGCAACTGTGATGCGTGTGTCTGGCTGGGGAGGGGGGTTAGAAGCTTGAGAAATGATAAACTTTGTCTTTTCCATAGGCCGCCTGTATTGTGGGTGTGATAATTAGCAGAACATAAGATGGCCCAGTGACTGTGGTATAAAGTGTACAAGCTGTGATGCAGTAGTGGAGGTAGCAAAGGCAACGGAATCAGCGGATTATTGACCTGCCACCAAAGCCATAGTATGCATTCGTGACCCAGAGGAGAATGGTGATGCCCTAACACACCGTCACCGTCTCCAGCAACACCAGCAGCACCACCCAGCACACCGTCATAGTCCCCAGCAGCACCACCCAACACACACCCATCGTCCTCAGAAACCCCAGCAGCACCACCCAGCACACAGCCACCATCCTCAGAAACCCCAGCAGCACCACCCTGCACTCAGCCATCGTCCCCAGCTACCCCAGCAGCACCACCCAGCACACATCCTCATCCCGAGAACTGCCGCTGACAACTACAACACAGTTTACGTCATCCAACTCACACGAGCCTGACCCAGCCAACATAACACGTCCTTGACAAGCCATCTTAATGGACGGTGAGAGGCGGCCTGTCTGCGGCATGGACACAATAACACGATAAGCCAACACATTTACCACTAAAATAATGACAGGATGGTGCTACTTAGACTGGACGAGTATTTCATCAGTGTCATATATTGCTCGATTGAATGCCATTTTGCCTGTTGAACTGCGCTTTCAGTCAGGAGTGGGACATTGCTGGGAGAAAATATAATGACCAACTTTATAACTACAGTATGCTGATATCCGACTCTCTCTCTCTCTCTCTCTCTCTTACTTTCGCTCCATTTGTCTATTTTATCAGTCTATCTATCTGTATCCAACAGTATATTTGATTATCTGTATGTCTACCCATGTATCAGTCAATCTTTGTCTAAACATGCCTGTCTGTCTGTCTGTCTGTCTTTATTGCTATCTATTTCTCTGTCTGTACCTGCCTTGATCTATTCGCTGCTAACAGTGCACAGAAACTACTAACAATATTTATTTGTATCAAGTGGACCTTGTTTACTTGCAGCCTGTGTATCCAACTTTCGAAAATATCTCCAGCATGTTCAGCCACTGTCTTGTAAAGATTGACTCTTAATTTAGTCCTTACTAATTGTTTTATTATTTGAGATGGAAAGAAATATAGTCATCTATTATTCATGCTGAATTAACCCACGATTATTTCTATCTGTACAAATTTACTCATTAATTTCTCGTTTGTTATTAATTTAGTTATTTTATGGAATTATTCTTTTTCGAATTATTTTAGATTAATTACTTTAATGAAATAATATTTATCGAATTCTCTTTGTGAAATGGCACCAGAAATAACATGAATGTGATCCATAAGCTCCCTCATCCACCTAAACTATACTGCCTACTTTAATTTGTCCTAAAATTGCCATCTCTTCTTGAATGTTTAGCTGTAACAAGATTTTTATACAATTGGGTGGATGATAGTCAAGAAAAAGTGTTGTGGAAACGATGGTGAGTTGTGTAAATCTGCCACTGATCTAGGGGAAATCAGCCCCAATAGGAAGAGAATTTCCGTCAAGTTAAGGTGGAGGAACTACAAGAAAATTGTGTTGACACAGAACATAGCCGTTCAGACATACAGCGTAGTAAAATGAACTGTGTTTAGTGTTAACCTTGTTGGCCGTCACAGTGGGGTTGGTGAGGACTCAGAATATGGAGTTTACTGTCACTGGCTGTCGTCTATGGTAATTAGGCTGAGCACGAAACCTGCACCAGATTTCATAAAGCTTAACCAGGTTTTACGATAGGGAATTCTCGAAAGTAGATGGTTATTGTTAGAAGCTATTCTACTTCGTTGTATGTTTTCACTATGTTATTTATCAGCTTTGGTTGTGAATTGATTAGCGATACAGGCGCACAGAGGAAAGTATGAACAAGGAAGCTGACACAAACAAAAAAGTTTATGAATACTTTCCCTGTGCTGAATATTTCCCCTGGACTCCCTCTCACAGTTTATCTTAGCAACCTCCTGCAGCTGAAAGTAATGTACCCACCCCCACTGCCTTTCATTCCCTTCACCCTTCACGTTCCCACCCTTCCACCATCCTCTCCTCCCTCTCACTTCTCTTCCTCCCCCCCTCCATCATCTTTCTTCCTTCCCTCACAGCTCATACATGGCCGTCACACAACTTTCACCCTCCACTCTTTTCATCCCCCTCACCCCTCATTTAGGACCCTCCCCTCCAGCACCGTTGCAACTCCCTAAACTCCTTTTGTACCCCCACAAGGCCTGTTCCCTCCGCTACCTTTCTTCCTTCCCAGTCCCTCCTTTCTTCTTCACCACTACCTTCCCTCTCAGCCCTCATGTGCCTCCCCCCCCCCCCCCCGACTCCCTGACTTCTCCATCACCCATCAGTCTTCGTCACATCTCATATACGTCCCATCACAGTCTAGATTTTCCATTTATGTTTCTTCTTCCTCCAAGCCTTCATTCCCATTTTCACCTGTCATATATGCTTCCACACAGTCTTCCCTTCCATCATCTTTACCATCCTTTCATCATCCCTCCCTCCTCCTCAACCCCTTCACTCCACCACCCTTTTTTTCTCCTGTTCACATCCCCTCCACCACCCCCTTTTTCTCCCCTTCACCTCACTTCCTCTCACCAGTCATATGTTTACACACGGCCTGCCCCCTTGTACACCTATTGCCTCTCTCTCCATATGTTTTCTCCAACTCTACCGTTCCCTTCATCACCCCTCCATCCCTCACACTCCTCAGATATTCCCTCGCATTCCCTCACAACATTTTCCTTTCCCCCTTCCAACTCTATTAATGTTACCTTCAACACAGTCTCTTCTCCTTCACCCCGTGTAAGGGGGAAACCCGGTAGTGCATAGGCAAGTATGTTCAACTTGAAACAGGAAGAACTCAAGTTCGATTCTTGGGCCGGTCAGACTGGTGGACTAAATTTGTTTCCCCTTTGTCCCTGTTCTTCCAGTAGTTTAGTTGTAGACCTGGATGTAAACTGACTACTACTGGTTCTTTTCAAGGAGAAGATTGTGATTTGACAAATATTGAGTGTGTAGGGGGGGGGGGAAGGGAGAAACCTGTACTGTACACAGGAAATTTACCAGATTGAGTGTGTACCTTAATGACCCTCGTGCAGTTGATAGGCAGAGATCCATTTCTCTCCTCCCCCTTCCTCTTCCATATATGACCCTATCACCGTCTTCCTCTCTCCCTCCTCTTCCACCCACTGGTACAGCACAACACACTGAAGCCAGTCGCTTTAGCCTAAGTCTCACACCCACCCATCCTGCCAGTCAACAACGCCGTCCCCCTCCCCCATTCCGTTCTCCCTGAGTTTTTATTTCTGAGGCGACTCTTTTGCCATCTCTCCACTCCACACCACCATCACCCACGTTATCTGATCCACCACCAAGATGATAATGGATAGAAGTTGTTCCAGTGCTTATTTTTTCCCTCCACACTATTGTACCTGTTGACTTGTATTTTCACTTTATGAGAAACAAGATTATAAAACATCGCATTTTCATATACATCAAGCTGGGCATTGCATTAGTGTCTGTCCAAATGTGAATAATATTTTTTGCTACACAGCCACAATTCTTCAAGATTCCTTTCACCAGGTAATGCTATACCACTATACTTCCTCCGCCTTATCTTGGCGGAGATTTCCGTCCTCTTGGAGTTTATTGCTTGTGTCTCAGTAGCAGAATACGCACAAAATTATCAGTTTTATAAGGTGGACATACTGCATCCATATAAATACTACACACACACACACACACACACACACACACACACACACACACACACACACACACACACACATTTAGTACAATGACGTACAGTATTTTTAGCCGTGCTTTTGCTGGCTTCATATAATTATTTATGAAAATAATTCACAACCTAGAGGTTCAAGTGTAAACCCTCATTAAGGCCTTCAGTACGAGGGTGCTGTCCTAAGTTAAATAAGTAATGGCGTCATTGGCCTGAAAAGGATATGATGATACCTGCCGACTCTGACCATGGCACCAGGATGAGCTGTTATGTCTCTTAATTAGCACAGCATTCATTAACTGGATCGAGTCTGCATGTGGTGTCAGTGGCTGGGGCTTGAAGGGGAAGGTAATGGTACAGGCCCATTATTGTCGCTCTGTTGCCGGGTTGGCCACTTTGTCTTCTGAGAGGTTTTAGACCACGTTAGGTTAGATTGTTAGGGCTAGGTTAGGTTCGCTTTGTTTATGTTCGTTTGTCAAGGTTTTGTTAGGTTAGCCCTTCGTATGCCAGGTGGGGTCAGATGGACCCCAACATATTTTTTTAATGATGCCATGTAGGCCCTTACTGTTTTAGGGATATGGTGAACCATGACTTTGTTTGTCATGGCCGATTGTATAAGCACAAAAGTTTTTAGTGAAAAGCTGTTTTAGTTCAGGAGTTTGGAAGGCGCCAAGTACAAGGAGGGTAGTGCAGTACCCCACCTAGCATTCCAGGTAACGCTTTTTTTTTTTTTTCATATTCTTGATATTATTCACCATGTCACTGAATGTTGAGACTTTTTACAGTCCTCTGGGGAGAATCGTACAAGATCCTCCCGTTGTTTATGCTGTTAATGGCATATTAATTGGCTTTACTGAATGTTTACTAAATTTGTAATCATTTTTCTGAATATAATGTAAATGCCAATCTTTTCCTGGACATCAGTAATGTCAGTCTAGTTTACTTCATTTGTAAATCATTCAGGGGTTTTCTGAAAATAAATGCTAATTTTGTCTATTTTCTGAACATCGATTCTACCTAATTTATTGAGAAATTTTATTTTCATGATTTTTTTTCTATGGTATTACTGTATAACTGATTATACAGTTATTTTATTATGTTCAGAGCATGCTGAATGAATAAGAATGACGTAACCTAAAAATATACACCACATTATCCATTACATGTGCAAGCTTCAATAAAATTTTTTAAAGAAACTCATAAAAATTTTACTAGAAAAAAAAGAAAAAGAAAAGGCTGTGCAGTGGATTGGCTGCACGTCCCGTGTCCTGGGCAACATATGTGCAAAGTTTAGCAATTGTAACTTTGTGCATATGACAGAAATCCACCAATTAAGTTGGGGTCTCTCAAGACCCCACATGGCGCTCGGGGTTACGAATTTTCACCTGGCGTACGAAAGGTAATGTTAGTTATGGTTTGGCTTTGTTGTTTAGGTTATGTTAGGTTAATCTTATTTGTTGGGGATAGGGTAAGCTACGTTAGTTTGTTAGGTTAGTCTGTTATGATTTAGTTTATGTTAGAATAGTTAAGCTATAGATAGATAGCTATAGATTGATAGATAGAATAGTTAAGAGTTGGGATGGGTTTGGATAAATGCGGTTAGTTTAGTCTGTTAGGGTTTGAACAGATTAGGTTGGGTTGGGTTAGTCTGCTAGAGTTAGGTTTGGTTCAGTTCAGTTAGGTTGATTTGTTAGGTTTAGGTTATGTCAGGTTAGGTATAGGTAAATGAGTAACATTCTGAGCATAGTACTGAGTGCGTTGTGCTGAAATGGCTGTATGGAAATATGCGACTGGGACATTGACTCGTAGCAAAGATTTTTACTCGCTTAATTAATCTATACATCTGTGTGTCTGTCGTGCCTTTTAGTGGACACTCGGCCACTTCATCATGCCTTTAGTCTTCACGTCCTTTCCCTGTCGCTGTCTTTGGATGGATGGAGGGAGAAACTTGTTAGCAATGATTAACGTCATTCAACCACTATTTTTTTGTTAGTTAATCCTGTTGACCCGCTGGAATTCGGCTTCCAGCACTAGAGTAAGAGCAAATAAAATATTCGCAGAGAATTTATCATTATTGCAGGACTGAGCTACGAAAAACAATGACATGAAAAGGTACGTCGTGGTACTTAAAGTACAATGGACCATCAATGTAATGTAAGAGACAGCGGAAGTAAGGGCAGCAGCAATTACTCATCTGCCAAAACTGTGTATTTATATGCATACCATGTGTCTCTGGTACAGTGAAAGACTAATAAATCTCAGTATATATTTACTCTCCGGTGTAACTGAATATTCTGGCGGTAATTGTTATGTCTATTGACGCCGACGTTCTTTCTCTTACACCATCTTGAACTGAAGCTAAGCAATTATGAAGAAGATATAGCAACTATCTTGCATACGACAAAGTTCTTCTACCCCTTTGACAGCAAAAATCATATATTTTTCTCTTATTCTGTTAAAAGATACAAGAGAGTTTCAGCTCAGAGAAGACTACCTCATCAGAAAAGTTACCAAATATCTTGGTTAACGTTCTGGGCGGGAATTAACCCAGCACTTGTTTGTAATTTACCTTAAAAAATGGCAGCACTAGTTTAAAAGAAAAAAAATCACTGAATAACCGGAAATGTATATAAATATATTTTTAATGGCGCTGTTGCCAATAATAATTTCACACATTTGGGGTTCCAACCAAATGAAGCAAGATTCTATCCCTTTCAGTCCGCTTGAATATTACTCGTTATTTTAGCAAGATCTCATCAGGTTTTTGACCCGGTTTTAAGACAGTACGAGGAAGAATATTCTTGCTGTCACCAGACGATTGAAAAAAACTTTGAAGTGTTCTATCCTCGATTAAGGACTGAAAACAGTCTCTGCTAACCCTCAGACGGTGATGGAAAGATGAGTGGCTGCATTTCTGTTATCTCCAGACGTTTTAATTTCATATATTTTGCATTTTTTCCTCTCAGAAGAGAAAAAATTGTTTCCACGATGCGTCTTATCGACAGTCTCGATATAATGGTATGAAAGTAAAGTGGCTTGTTTTTTTTTTTTGAGAGAAGTGTCGTGGTGAAGTAAGGAGGGCTATGCGACACAAAATTGGTGAGGCTTGAAGAATAAAATGTGGCATCAAAAGATGTTTAATTTGACGGTAATAGCATCAGATTCGCCACTGACAAGGTGGAAGTTTGGTGTGCTGTGCTTTGACCAAAGTATATTGACAGCAAAGTATTTTTTATTTGTATCCTTTGAGTTTGGGCGTGAGGTGTGACCGCAGTGAGGATGTTGGGTGAGGTGTGGTGTAGTGTGGCAGAGTGAAATGGGCTCAGAATTTCTTGGAACAATAATATTAACCTTTGTAGATATGTATGGAACGTTTGACATTTATGGTTGCGTCAGCTCTAGTATTTGGTTGAGGTTGCATTTTCAGTCGTGTTTTTTTTTTTTTTTTCTAGTTAACAAAAAAATATTAAATTCACCTTAAGGGTGGGTCACAGGACCAAGGTTAACACTGTCACCATTAATTTTCTGGTGTTCAGAACACCTCTGGTATTCTGTTCCGGCAGTTACCAGGCGACTTTATTCGGATGAGACTTTGTTATAGGAAACAATCATGAAACACTATAGTCTGACCACTCAGAAAATATTGTTTCGGGTCATTTGGCTAGATACACAGTGACTTAGAGGAGTTCATAACTGTTCTTATAAATATGAGTGCGAACCCAGCCCGCTGTACCATGGACTAATGGCCTCAAACGTACAGTCAGGGACAATGTTCGCCTACTATTCCAGTGCGTCCATTTCACACTCAGGGCATGTTCTTCACTTTCTTCTCTGCCTCATCATATCAAAAAGAATCATACAAGAACCTCCTTTAGCTGGGGAATATTAGCCAGTAAAGAAAAGTGAGAAACAGAGGAGGTAAAATATTAGGCTAACTTTTGCCCTCGACTATACCTGTGATGATCAGTGAGGTGTAAATTAGATCTACGCCAGACAAGTCAGTGTCCGCACCATCTCACATCCTGAACTGATAACCATGAAGCGGCTAATTACGAGCGACAGCGATTGGGAGGGCAGGGAGGAGAGAGGTATTGTGAGGGAAAGGCGATATTGGAGACAGAATAGCAAGGATGGACGGAAGGGGTATTGATGGCAGGAGGAAAAAGAGTAAGATTGAAAGAGGTGATGAAGGGGGAGGAGAGGAAGGCCATCAAAAGGAATTTCTTAAAAAGGAAGAAGGCAACAGCGAAAAAATATGGGGAGACAGAGACGGTCATATAGGATGGAAAATACAGGTAAGGGTCAGGCAATGATGGGAGGAGGAAAGAATGGCAAGATGGAAGGAAGTCATGAAGCTGGAGAAAGAAAATCGTAAGGCGATTGCTTAACCCTCTAACTGCTACGATTTATTTCGACTGCACATAATCGTCTAGTGTTGGCCTAAGTAAAATATTTCAGTGTTCTAGTAGCAGAGAAGGGGTTATTTAAGATTTTATTTTTTTTAAGCTTATAACTTAAAGTATATCAGTCGGTTCAACAAAATCTTCTGAGGTTAGCCAAAATATATTGCCCAAGGGCACCTATTTCAGTAAAAGTATTAATAGAAAGAAGGCAATGTGAGACAGGTAGTGATGATAGGAAATGGAGGTAAAATACAGGTATAGGAATTAGGCAATGCTCTGTCTATTCGTCTATCTACCCATAGCCAGAAGTCATAAACCCATAAGGGGTGACCGCTTGTTTTTGAGTTGTTTTACGGGAAGGGGCACTAACCCTCCGCCAACCCACTTCTTAACACGTGGTGAACACGTATGGGTTGGTAACATTGTTACCACACAGCGTTGTAAATGATTTCCTGGCTTATAGGAAACCATCACGCTCGTCACTCAGTGTAATGCCACCTGAGAAGGAATGAATAATGATAAAAGTGACAGGAAAGATGGGAGAAATAGGGAGAGAGGAGAGCAGGCACAGAAAGAGAATGATAAGAGTAAAGGAAGAAGTAGGTAGCACTACATCAAGCGAGTGGATGATTGTGAAAAATAAGAGAGGAGGGCAGACAGAAAGAGAATGATGAAGGAGAAGGAAGAAGTAGGCAGCACTTCATAAAGTGTGTGGATGATGGTTGATATCACCTACCACTAAAAGCAATGATGAGAAGAGAAACACGAAGTAATATGAAAGGAAGTTAAAGAGAAAGAATACCAGTGTCAAAAGATAGCTACTGGCAAGGAAGAAAGCAATACAGAAAATACCATGAAGGGCTGGTGGTGAAGGTGATGAAGGGAAGATGCAGATGGAGGTGAGGGGGGCAGTGGATGCAGTGAGAAGGGTTGGTGTAAGTTGGAATGGTGAACCTGAATAGGGATATCTTGTACACACACACACACACACACACACACACACACACACACACACACACACACACACACACACACACACACACACAGGGTGGAGGGAAGTGCGGTGACGGACACCTCACTGTCGTTTCAAGGAGGTACGTCCTGAAGGCTGAACAAGTTTACTCCTTAATTACAGAAGTCTAATAACATGACAGGAAAGCACACAGAGAGACAGACAGACACAGGGAGCATGTGTGCGTTTGTATGCGTGTGTGTGAGTGCGCGCGCGCGTGTGTGCTTTCGTGCGTGCGCGAGCCAGAGATAACTAAGACACGGACCAGGAGGCGATATATCGGACAAAGAGGGGCGGACGCAGACAAATGGACTGAAAAAACAAAAAAAACAAAAAAACACACAAGATGGATCTTTTTATGACGGCCTGTTGATTGCACCGCCGACAACCCGGACACTCCACTTGTTAAGTTAGAGAGAGAGAGAGAGAGAGAGAGAGAGAGAGAGAGAGAGGGAGAGAGAGAGAGACCAAAGGAAGAATGAGGGGTCTGATTAACCCCTACACCGCGGGCTTGTTTACCAATGACTTGCGTGTGCCGCGGGGTTATTTGGGCTCCGACAGACTCTCAAAAAATATTTGCCAAAAATCAGTTATTAGTCCTAGAATAATAAAATTACATATGCTTATGGCACATACCTTCAGCTTTCTCCTGGAATGATTGTTGAGCCTTCGTCGGTTACCGTAGGACTTGTGGAGACCTCTGAAGTAGGGTAACGAAGTCTCCACTTTACACTTCCCGACAACCCGTAATATGATTACCACAGCCAGATACAAACACTATAAACACTATTCTACAATTTTCAAGTAGTTTGGGATCCATACTAAAAAAAAAAACACTGTGAAAGCAATGGAAATTACGAGCGCGTCTGATCGTCGCACTGGCACTAGTTCGCTTTTGTTACTCTTGTCATTTATTATTCATAAAACCCCTCACACTTTATATTTCTATTACTATATAACACTAATATATATCTACAGTCTTTATCCATAAGTTTCCTTCAGTAGTATTAGTTTATTGTCACTGTAGGGATTCAATTTCTTTCAGTAAAATACGTAGCATTCACTTTCTCGTCCTGTATACTGGCATTGAGAGTGAATGTCACTTTCATCTTCACTCTCATAACTCATAGCATTCAGACATGCTAGAGTGAAACTTTCACTTTCATTACTCCTAGGGTATATACTCGTATTCTTATAATACTACTCATTTACATTTCTATTTACGTTCTCTATTTTATTTACGTTATTTACATTTCTATTTTATTTACACTGTGTTGTGCACTGTCACTTGAAACAACTTATAAAACTATTTTCCATTGTTCACGTATATTTACATTCATTACTTTCACTTGCTGTTTACACATTATTTACACATTATTTACAATTCCACTTGCACTGTTTTACTCAATAAAAAGATCGTAGTCACTCTTTTATCAATTGTCAGCCCTTTACCTCTTTCCACACGAGGTTTAGTAGGGGGTAAAGGTCACAGAGCCATTTGCATGGGGGTGAAAAAAGGCCTTGAAGTCAGCAAGAAGAAACATACGTCCCCTCACTTCGGAAGATGAGAGTAAACTGATAACGCAGGGCCAGCCTGGAGGCCTGTTTAGGGGTTATTCAGAGTTACCAATATTGGTTCTTGAAACAGCTAAGTCTAGCACTGATATGATTGGCAGGAAATCTAGACAATACATTATAAATTTGGTAGTTCCAGGTGAATGTAAATATCACTTAGGCTTCTCCCTTCCCTCCTTACATGTATATTTATTACGAAAATAGATTAGAGGCCTACTTAGGAGATATATAATCAGAGCTACCAATGTTAAATCTTGAAACAGCTTTGTGTAGCACTGATATGATTGGCAGGAAATCTAGACAATACATTATAAATTAGGTAGTTCCAGGTGAATGTAAATATCACTTAGGCTTCTCCCTTCCCTCCTTACATGTATATTTATTACGAAAATAGATTATACGGCATATTTCAAGGGAAAAAAACAGCGAAAATTAGCGAACGAGTGCACGTGAGGTGTTGTCAGGTGATAATTAGCCAATTCCAGGTGTATGGCACTCTCACTTACCTTATTTCTTTCTTGTATATATTATTTGGTATAAGAATACGACATAGGGCTTATTTATATGGATGAAATCAGTGAAAAATTCCAGGGAAGATTTACTTAGCGTAGCATGGCCGGGCAGGCGAGAGGATAGGGTAATGGAGGGGGGGTTGGGAGGGGAGTCAAGAACGGGGAGAAATGGCTAAATTGTCAACAATGGATGGGAGTACAGATGAGATTAGGAGTGCTGACTAGTGTTGGACATTGGCAGTACTGATAGATGATAGCAAGCCACTTGGAAGCCCGGGTGAATTCAAAATAACACAGAATCACAAAAGCGACGCCCCGCGGTATGATCCCTTGCTCCCAAGCGTCACGAAAGTGACGCCCCGCGGTTAAGGGGTTAACACGCATGTCGAAGTATATAGATAGGTTGAGTGTTACACATAGATAGACAGGTATGGTAGAGGCGGCAGTAACCATCTTCAACACAGGATTATACTACCCATTGCATTTGTGTGGCGTTGATATAACAGGCTCCCGTATGGGCTTGGTTCACGTTCTCACAAAATCCAGCATCCAAACCCTATATCAATATATTTATTGTCAGTGCGTGTTCCTCCCGCCCACAGTCGTACATACTGGACATCCCACTTCACCCTCCCACAAAATTCTTTTTTTTTTTTTTTTCTTTTTTCCGGGAAGGTCTAGGTTAGGGTGGTTTAGCTTGCGTTAGCTGCTAGGTTTTTGGTTAGGTTATAGTAGGTTAGATTAGGTCTTTTGGCATTAGGTTAGGTGACAAACAGTGACAGGGACCGAACACAAGCATCCACGCACACAAAGACACAAACTTTGTACTGTCAGCCTTTAACCCTCCAGCTGGAACGTTAGCATTTCGTGTTTTACTCTGGTTACTGTTTTATTCAGTTATGAAAAGCACTGTGCAGGTAAAAAATGGAGCAGTGCCACCTTTTGAGGGTGTGGTGGTATGTCCTTTTATGTGTTCTTGTTCGAAGTCATTCCAGGTTTAATGTATGACTTATTGACTTTCATTTACAGACACAACTATTACGCATAAATTAACCTCTGCACTTTCACCCAATACTGCTAAAGCCTTCCACACCTATACCCGTGTGTGAAGCATTGGGTGCGGATTGATTACTTCTTCACAGGAACAAAGTGATTTCCGGCAGCCCTACGTATCAGTTACCCTTCAGGACCCGCGAAACGTGACTTGGACGTGTAAAGTACAGTTTATATCCTAAGTTAGGTGTGTAGAAAAATCGGACACTAGAGTAATATGGTAGACATACAGACTGTGATGGGATGGCTATTAATTAGGTACTGTATTGTTGCTATTGTCAGACGATTTTCTTCAGCTAAGAAAACAGTCCAGCTAAAGCGTAAACCTACCTAATCTTTCATCTGTAAATAATCTTGTGTTATCCACGAGAATAGCATGGCATCAGAGAGAACCCCAGTGCAGCTACAAGTGACAAAACTGACTAAATCTTTTTTTTCCATATAATCATTCTGTCTCCATTTCTTCTCCAGCCATCCCTCATGAACCCTGCTGCTTCCCTCTTTATTATTTTTACTTGTATCATCATTTATTTAGTCTGGCATTATATTCCTTTTCACTTAATTGATGACCGACAGGCATGTTCTCAGGGGTAACATTAATTTGACCATAACTTTGTTTTCTTATACCTTCCTCAACATAAGTAATTAGTCACCAGCGTGGGAACGTGCTCTGTGGTTTGGTTGGAGGGAGTGGATAATGATGGAATGAAGAGGAAAGGCATTTGAATTTAATATGTTTTGCATTTAATATTATTGCCAGATCATTACAGTCGAAGAGATATGTGTGTAATACTTATGTCTGTCTGCCCGTCAGTCTTGTAAATAGGTAGGAAGACATAGATATACAGACACAGACAGATAGACAGATAGATAAATAATGTTTGTACCAGCATTCCTTACCGTGGTAGGGGTAGCACCCACTCCCGTGGCTGTATATCTGTACCAACACTCTTTACCCTCGTCCGAGCCACCCTTAATGACTAATCACATTCTTTACGGCGCATAAATCGGTTTCTAGTTCCTATTACATGTATTTTAGTGGCAAGGTCTGAGAGCACCTTCATGGGGCAGAGCTGATTGCTGTCCCGTGAACTACTTTGCATGTCTCGGTCAGAACGTATCGTCTAAATGTGGCAAAATCCAAATGCAGTGACACCCACGGCCAACTGTTCCCGCCTGTGATAACCATATAAGTGCCTGCTCCAGAATGTTTATCTGTGTATAAGTGACTGAACTCTCCCTCCTCTCCCTCCCTCCCTCCAGAGAAGGCAGCCCCCAAAAGCTGTAAAACATCCAAATGCAGGGAGGTGTCTGGCCGGGGCCAAAAACCTCCCTTTCTCCCTCTTCCCTCCCTCCTTCCATAGAGAGCGGACACCAAAGACTGAAAAACACCCAAGGGTGGGGCGTTGTCTGCCCGGAGCGAAAAAACTCCCTCTCTCCCTCCTGCCCTCCCTCAATAGAGAGTGGCCCCCAAAAGCTGTAAAACACCCAAGGGTGGGAAAGTGTGTGCCTGGGGAGAAAAAACTCTCTCCCTTCCTCACTCACTCCCTACTGAGAGAGCGGCCCCATAAACTGTAAAACACCCAAGGGCGGGGCAGTGTCTGCCTGGGGCCGAAAAACTATTTCCCTTCCTCCCTCCCTCCCTCCCTACCGAGAGAGCGGCCCTCAAAACCTTCAAAACACCCAAGGGCGGGGTGGTCTGTCCACTGGGCCAAAAAACTCCCTTCCTTCCACTCTCCCTCCCTACTGAGAGAGCGGCCCTAAAACTTTTAAAACACCCAAGGGCGGGGCGGTATGTGCCTAGAGCCAAAAAACTTTCTCCCTTCCTCCCTCCTTCCCTCCCTCCCTACCAAGAGAGCAGCCCCCAAAACCTTTAAAACACCAAAGGGCTGGGCATAGTGTGCCCGGGGCCTAAAAAACTCTCCCTTCCTCCCTCCCTCCCTACTGAGAGAGTGGCCCTAAAACCTTAAAAAACCCCAAGGGCGAGGCGGTGTGCCCCCAGGGCCAATAAAACTCTCTCACTTCCTCCCTCCCTCCGTACCAAGAGAGCCGCCCTCAAAACCTTTAAAAACCCCAAGGGTGGGGGAGTGTGTGCCCGGGGCCAAAAAACTCTCTCCCTTCCTCCCTCCCTCCGTACTGAGAGAGCGGCCCTCAAAACCTTTAAAACACCCAAGGACAGGGTAGTCTGTTCACGGGGCCAAAAAACTCCCTTCGTTCCTCTCTCTCTCCCTCCCAACTGAGAGAGCGACCCCCAAAACCTTTAAAACACCCAAGGGAGGGGCGGTGTGTGCCCGGGGCCAAAAAACTCTCTCCCTTCCTCCCTCCTTCCATCCCTCCCTCCTTCCCTCCCTCCCTTCTTCCCTCCCTCCCTACTGAGAGAGCGGCCCCTAAAACCTTTAAAACACCCAAGGGCGGGGCGGTGTGTGCCCGGGGCCAAAAAACTCTCTCCCTTCCTCCCTCCCTACCGAGAGAGCGGCCCTCAAAACCTTTAAAACACCCAAGGACGGGGTAGTCTGTTCACAGGGCCAAAAAACTCCCTTCCTTCCTCTCTCCCTCCCTCCCTACCGAGAGAGCGGCCCCAAAAACCTTTAAAACACCCAAGGGCGGGGCGGTGTGTGCCCAGGGCCAAAAAACTCTCTCCCTTCCTCCCTCCCTCCCTACGTAGAGAGCGGCCCATAAGACCTTTAAAACACCCAAGGGCGGGGCGGTGTGTGCCCGGGGCCTAAAAACTCTCTCCATTCCTTCATCCCTCCCTACCGAGAGAGCGGCCCCCAATCCTTTAAAACACCCATGGGTGGGGCAGTGTGTGTCCAGGGCCAAAAAACTCTCCCTTCCTCCCTCCTTCCCTCCCTCCCTACCAAGAGAGCAGCCCCCAAAACCTTTAAAACACCCAAGGGCTGGGCATTGTGTGCCCGGGGCCTAAAAAACTCTCCCCTCCTCCCTCCCTCCCTACTGAGAGAGCGGCCCTAAAACCTTTAAAACACCCAAGGGCGGGGCGGTGTGTGCCCGGGACCAAAAAACTCTCTCCCTTCCTCCCTCCCTCCCTACTTAGAGAGCGGCCCCCAAAACCTTTAAAACACCCAAGGGTGGGGCGGTGTGTGCCTGGGGCCAAGAAACTCTCTCCCTTCCTCCCTCCCTCCCTCCCTCCCTATTTAGAGAGCGGCCCCCAAAACCTTTGAAACACCCAAGGGTGGGGCGGTGTGTGCCCGGGGCCAAGAAACTCTCTCCCTTCCTCCCTCCCTCCCTCCCTACTTAGAGAGCGGCCCCAAAAACCTTTGAAACACCCAAAGGTGGGGGCGGTGTGTGCCCGGGGCCAAGAAACTCTCTCCCTTCATCCATCCCTCCCTCCCTACTTAGAGAGCAGCCCCCAAAACCTTTGAAACACCCAAAGGTGGGGGCGGTGTGTGCCCGGGGCCAAGAAACTCTCTCCCTTCCTCCCTCCCTCCCTACTTAGAGAGCGGCCCACAAAACCATTAAAACACCCAAGGGTTGGGCGGTGTGTGCCCGGGGCCAAGAAACTCTCTCCCTTCCTCCCTCCCTCCCTCCCTACTTAGAGAGCGGCCCCCAAAACCTTTGAAACACCCAAAGGTGGGGGCGGTGTGTGCCCGGGGCCAAGAAACTCTCTCCCTTCCTCCCTCCCTCCCTCCCTCCCTACTTAGAGAGCACCCCCCAAAACCTTTTAAACACCCAAGGGTGGGGCGGTGTGTGCCCGGGGCCAAAAAAAACTCTCTCCTTTCCTCCCTCCCTCCCTCCCTCCCTACTTAGAGAGCGTATCCGGACTCAATATTATAATTACAAATCATAATAGATAGATAGATAAATAGATAGATAGAGAGACAGATAGAAGCAGGGTGTCAGATGATGAGAAGGTATTGTGTCTGCGAGAATCGAGCAATGCTAAACATGCTTACACACTCTTAACTTAATGAATGCTCGATAGGCACACGACAGCGCCTAGTGACCATACACACACATACACATATACTCACACAGGCTTCTTAAACTTTCCCTCCACAAGTCTAATATATATACAACTCAACCACAAAGGAACCACAAAGTCTTTTATGACATTTGGTAGCAGCGAATCTGCGGACATCGTCTCCGAATTAAAAGCAAATATCTACAAAAGCAGGCGAGACTCTACAAGATTAGCTTCAGTTCTACATTGAATTCCTACAAAATACAGCCTACAATGCAAATAGCCTACAAGTTTACAAAACAACTCTATAATCTTCACATAACTTCAAGCAGCAGCAAGAAGAATATAAAACAAAGCAAGTAAAGAAGAGGAAAGACCAAAGCAACAAGCACACAAACCCCCACCACTCTCTCCCGCCTACCTCCATAGCTGACGCAGAGGTCAAGACACGCAGCAAAACACCAGAGCCACATTTATAACGCATCTTACTCATCTTCACTCAAGTTACTCACCGCTACTCGTTTACTTACCACAGCTACCAGTGTGGGAAGTTGACGTCACCATACGTGTGCTGAGACGACGCCAAGCCGTGTGTCTGACACCTCACAACACACCAATCAACCCGTGAAGAACAACGCTATCACCACGTGCAACACCACCCACACCATTCCCACCACGGTAAAAATTAGTGAGTTACATAGTTACTTTATTTATACAATACACAGTGATAGACAATAAGCTTCTGCACAAACATATAAAACGTGCTGTATAGTTACAACTTAAATACACATACTTACTTCAGTTATCTGCATAACTCAAACACTAAATAATCACCAACAATAAATATTCTACACAGTATATATTCATTCATTTATTATAACATTTATTTACTACCAACGAGTGTTACCATTTATACCTACATAAAATACGTGTTTCATACATACAACTATACATTATTATATCTACAAAGTGATAAAGAAAATATACCATCACAGTTACTCAGTGAGCAATTAAAAGAACTGTATTAAACATTTATTAATTAAAGCTGCCTAGTGGAAACATATAAATTAAGTTACAAGGTAAACTAGAAAAAAAAAAAAAATGGCCAACACAAATGACGTTAGCAAGAGTGAACATCTTCAACACAATCGTGAAGACAATGATTTCCACACAGTGCTGACACATATTACCCACGATAGGTACAAGTAAACAACAAATCAGTGTATATAGTTAATACTGTATATATGTATATATATTTTTTATATAAAATAACAAAATATGGGACTATATAATATCATTTTCAGTAATACCTGTGCAATATAAACTAAACTTTAAAAAAGTACCCCAAGGAAATTAGCCAGTAATTATGCAACCATGAACAACATGGAAAAAGCGTACACAAGCAAAGAAAAACAAACTATAGAAAATCAATACATACAAAAAAAAAAGGAAAGAAAGAAAGAAAAAGTAAGAAAGAAAAAAGAGAAATAGAGTAAGATCACATAACAAACAAATGAAAATAAGTGTAAGTGTTACTACATATGCCAAAATACCACATAAACTACAAACAAAAAAAGCAAATTGTTGTCTCCACAAGCAAGTGGCATGACACATCATCACTATCATCGACTGCAGCATATGTTAGGACTGCAATTACTACAATTATGTAACGACAAACGATTGCATTATGTTACACTTGCTACAATTATGTAACTACAAACGATATGTAACAATTATGTAACTCCATATTATAATTATGTAACGACAAACGATTGCGTTATGTTACACTAACTACAATTATGTAACTACAAACGATATGTAACAATTATGTAACGACAAACGATTGCATTATGTTACACTTTTCCAATTATGTAACAGTTGCATTAACAAGATGTAACTTTTATGTAACTTTAACTACAAGCAAGTGGCATGACACATCATCACTATCATCGACTGCAGCATATGTTAGGACTGCAATTACTACAATTATGTAACGACAAACGATTGCATTATGTTACACTTTTCCAATTATGTAACAGTTGCATTAACAAGATGTAACTTTTATGTAACTTTAACTACAATTATGTAACTACAAACGATATGTAACAATTATGTAACGACAAACGATTGCATTATGTTACACTTTGCCAATTAACAGTTGCATTAACAAGATGTAACTTTTATGTAACTTTAACTACAATTATAAGGCCAAGACACTTATGTAAGAGTTGCATTAACAAATGTAACTACAATTATAAGGCCAACACAGTTATGCATTTCACTACAATAACCCAAGTACATACTGTATTACAGTTAAATAATTTACTTTAATGCATTTATTCAAATATGTATACAACTTGTTTAAAATGTAATATTACTGAATAATCACTATTTACTATAAATATTATATGTATACAATATTCATACAATTATGTTACTTTTACAATATTATGTATTTCACTTAATTAGCTTATAAGTTCATTATTATGTGTATATAATATGTATTAATATGTTAGGACTATTAACTGTCGATGGTACGCCATTTTCGCGTGACCGAGCAGATATCTGGACTCCATATTATAATTACAAATCATAATAGATAGATAGATAAATAGATAGATAGAGAGACAGATAGAAGCAGGGAGTCAGATGATGAGAAGGTATTGTGTCTGCGAGAATCGAGCAATGCTAAACATGTTTACACACTCTTAACTCAAGGAATGCTTGATAGGCACATGACAGCGCCCAGTGACCATACACACACATACACACATACTCACACACAGGCTTCTAGAACTTTCCATCACAGGGAACACACGTGATACATCTTCTGTTTCACCAGAATTTAGGAAAGAGAGCTCAGAAGGAGGTTAGCCACAGAACAGGCAGGAGCAGAAGGAGAGAGGCCTTACAAGAGACAGGTCGCAGGGAGAAGGGCTTGGTAACTTGACAGAGAGACAGAGAGCGAGAAAGAGAGATAGCTAGCGGGACTGGACTCTATACTTCGCTCTGTGTGAGAGACTTGTTAATATTTCCAAGACAAATAAAAATAGTCCCATACTACTCTTTACCTCTCCTGTCACTATATGACAAATGGGAAAGAAAATTATCTACTACAAGCTACTCCAGTATAATACCCGCTCGTCCACAAGTCTAATATATATATATATATATAACTCAACCACAAAGGAACCACAAAGTCTTTTATGACAAGCGGCCCCCAAAACCTTTGAAACACCCAAGGGTGGGGCGGTGTGTGCCCGGGGCCAAGAAACTCTCTCCCTTCCTCCCTCCCTCCCTACTGAGAGAGCGGCCCTAAAACCTTTAAAACACCCAAGGGCGGGGCGGTGTGTGCCCAGGGCCAAAAAACTCTCTCCCTTCCTCCCTCCTTCCCTCCCTCCCTACCAAGAGAGCAGCCCCCAAAACCTTTAAAACACCCAAGGGCTGGGCATTGTGTGCCCAGGGCCTAAAAAACTCTCCCCTCCTCCCTCCCTCCCTATTGAGAGAGGGGCCTTAAACCTTTAAAACACCCAAGGATGGGGCGGTGTGTGCCCGGGGCCAAGAAAATCTCTCCATTCCTCCCTCTCTCCCTCCCTCCCTACTTAGAGAGCGGCCCCAAAAACCTTTAAAACACCCAAGGGCGGGGCGGTGTGTGCCCGGGGTAAAAAAAACTCTCTCCCTTCCTCCCTTCCTCCCTCCCTCCCTACTTAGAGAGCGGCTCCCAAAACCTTTGAAACACCCAAGGGTGAGGCGGTCGGTGCCCGGGGTAAAAAAAACTCTCTCCCTTCCTCCCTCTCTCCCTCCCTCCCTACTTAGAGAGCGGCCCCCAAAACCTTTAAAACACCCAAGGGCGGGGCGGTGTGTGCCCGGGGTCAAAAAAACTCTCTCCCTTCCTCCCTCCCTCCCTCCCTCCCTACTTAGAGAGCGACCCCCAAAACCTTTGAAACACCCAAGGGTGGGGCGGTGTGTGCCCGGGGCCAAGAAACTCTCTCCCTTCCTCCCTCCCTCCCTACTTAGAGAGCAGCCCCCAAAACCTTTAAAACACCCAAGGGCGGGGCGGTGTGTGCCCGGGGCCAAGAAACTCTGTCCCTTCCTCCCTCCCTCCCTCCCTCCCTACTTAGAGAGCACCCCCCCAAAACCTTTGAAACACCCAAGGGTGGGGCGGTGTGTGCCCAGGGTCAAAAAAAACTCTCTCTCTTCCTCCCTCCCTCCCTCCCTACTTAGAGAGTGGCTCCCAAAACCTTTGAAACACCCAAGGATGGGGCGGTATGTGCCCGAAGCCAAGAAACTCTCTCCCTTCCTCCCTCCCTCCCTACTTAGAGAGCGGCCCCAAAAACCTTTAAAACACCCAAGGGCGGGGCGGTCTGTGCCCAGGGCCAAAAAACTCTCTCCCTTCCTCCCTCCTTCCCTCCCTCCCTACCAAGAGAGCAGCCCCCAAAACCTTTAAAACACCCAAGGGCTGGGCATTGTGTGCCCGGGGCCTAAAAAACTCTCCCCTCCTCCCTCCCTCCCTACTGAGAGAGCGGCCATAAAACCTTTAAAACACCCAAGGGTGGGGCGGTGTGCGCCCGGGGCCAAGAAACTCTCTCCCTTCCTCCCTCCCTCCCTCCCTCCCTACTTAGAGAGCGACCCCAAAAACCTTTAAAACACCCAAGGGCGGGGCGGTATATGCCCGGGGCCAAGAAACTCTCTCCCTTCCTCCCTCCCTCCCTCCTTCCCTACTTAGAGAGCGGCCCCAAAACCTTTAAAACACCCAACGGCTGGGCAGTGTGTGCCCGGAGCCAAAAAAACTCTCTCCCTTGCTCCCTCCCTCCCTCCTTACTTAGAGAGCAGCCCCTTAAACCTTTGAAACACCCAAGGGTGGGGCGGTGTGTGCCCGGGGCCAAGAAACTCTCCCCCTTAATCCCTCCCTCCCTACTTAGAGAGCGGCCCCCAAAACCTTTGAAACACCCAAGTGTGGGGCGGTGTGTGTCCGGGGCCAAGAAACTTTTTCCCTTCCTCCCTCCCTCCCTACTTAGACAGCGGCCCCCAAAACCTTTGAAACACCCAAGGGTGGGGCTCTGTGCGCCCGAGGCCAAAAAAACTCTCTCCCTTCCTCCCTCCCTCACTCCCTCCCTCCCTACTTAGAGAGCGACCCCCAAAACCTTTGAAACACCCAAGGGTGGGGTGGTGTGTGCCCGGGGCCAAGAGACTCTCTTCCTTCCTCCCTCCCTCCCTCCTTCCCTACTTAGATAGCAGCCCCCAAAACCTTTGAAACACCCAAGGGTGGGGCGGTGTGTGCCCGGGGCGAAGAAATTTCTCCCATCCTCCCTCCCTCCCTACTGAGAGAGCGGCCCTAAAACCTTTAAAACACCCAAGGGCGGGGCGGTGTGTGCCCAGGGCCAAAAAACTCTCTCCCTTCCTCCCTCCCTCCCTACTGAGAGAGCGGCCCCAAAACCTTTAAAACACCCAAGGGCGGGGCGGTGTGTGCCCAAGGCCAAAAAACTCTCTCCCTTCCTCCCTCCTTCCCTCCCTCCATACCAAGAGACCAGCCCCCAAAACTTTTAAAACACCCAAGGGCTGGGCATTGTGTGGCCGGGGCCTAAAAAACTCTCCCTCCTCCCTCCCTCCCTACTGAGAGAGCGGCCTTAAAACCTTTAAAATGCCCAAGGGTGGGGCAGTGTGTGCCCAGGGCCAAGAAACTCTCTCCCTTCCTCCCTCCCTCCCTCCCTCTCTACTTAGAGAGCGGCCCCCAAAACCTTTAAAACACCCAAAGGCGGGGCGGAGTGTGCCCGGGGCCTAAAAAACTCTCCCCTCAACCCTCCCTCCCTACTTAGAGAGCGGCCCCCAAAACCTTTAAAACACCCAAGGGCGGGGCAGTGTGTGCCTAGGGCCAAAAAAACTCTCTCCCTTCCTGCCTCCCTCCCTCCCTCTCTACTTAGAGAGCGGCTCCCAAAACCTTTAAAACACCCAAGGGCGGGGCGGAGTGTGCCCGGGGCCTAAAAAACTCTCCCCTCCTCCCTCCCTCCCTACTTAGAGAGCGGCCCCCAAAACCTTTAAAACACCCAAGGGCGGGGCAGTGTGTGCCTAGGGCCAAAAAAACTCTCTCCCTTCCTGCCTCCCTCCCTCTCTCCCCACTTAGAGAACGGCCCCAAAAACCTTTGAAACACCCAAGGGTGTGGCGGTGTGTGTCCGAGGCCAAAAAAACTCTCTCCCTTCCTTCCTCCCTCCCTCCCTCCCTACTTAGAGAGCACCCCTCAAAACCTTTGAAACACCCAAGGGTGGGGCGGTGTGTGCCCGGGGCGAAGAAACTCTCTCCCTTCCTCCCTCCCTCCCTACAGAGAGAGCGGCCCTAAAACCTTTAAAACACCCAAGGGCGGGGCAGTGTGTGCCCAGGGCCAAAAAACTCTCTCCCTTCCTCCCTCCCTCCCTACGTAGAAAGCGGCCCCAAAAACCTTTAAAACACCCAAGGGCGGGGCGGTGTGTGCCCAGGGCCAAAAAACTCTCTCCCTTCCTCCCTCCTTCCCTCCCTCCCTACCAAGATAGCAGCCCCCAAAACCTTTAAAACACCCAAGGGCTGGGCATTGTGTGCCTGGGGCCTAAAAAACTCTCCCCTCCTCCCTCCCTCCCTTCTGAAAGAGCGGCCCTAAAACCTTTATAACACCCAAGGGTTGGGCGGTGTGTGCCCGGGGCCAAGAAACTCTCTCCCTTCCTCCCTCCCTCCCTCCCTCCCTCCCTACTTAGAGAGCTGCCCCCAAAACCTTTAAAACATCCAAGGGTGGGGCGGTATGTGCCCGGGGCCAAGAAACTCTCTCCCTTCCTCCTTCCCTCCCTCCCTCCCTACTTAGAGAGCGGCCCCCAAAACCTTTAAAACACCCAAGGGTGGGGCGGTGTGTGCCCGGGACCAAGAAAACTCTCTCCCTTCCTCCCTCCCTACTTAGAGAGCGGCCCCAAAAACCTTTGAAACACCCAAGGGTTGGACGGTGTGTGCCCGGGGCCAAGAAACTCTCTCCCTTCCTCCCTCCCTACCGATAGAGGGACCCTCAAAGCCTTTAAAACACCCACGGGCGGGGCGGTGTGTGTCTGGGGCCAAGAAGCTCCCTCCTTGCCTCTCTCCTCTCCATATCTCCCTCTCCCCCCTCCCTCCCTCCCTTGTCTCCGTCTCTTCCTATCCTCCCTCCTTCTCTCCCTCCCTCCCTCCCTCCAGAAAGAACGGCCCCTAAATCCTGCAAAACACCCAAGGCTGGGGCGGTGTGTGCCTTGGTCCTGGATTGACTTAGCCTCCAGGATGAGGTGGCCATTGAGGATGTTGGTTTGGGCGGCATTCACCTCCATCACCTCCATCTCTCTCACCTTCACCTCCCTCACCTCCGTCATCCCCCCTCACCTCCTTCACCGCCCTCACCTCTTTCACCTCCTGCATCCCCCTCACCTCCCTCAACCCACTCACCCCCTTTATCCCCCTCACCCCCTTCATCGCCCTCACCCCCTTCATCCCCCTCACCCCCTTCATCGCCCTCACCTCCTCCATCCCCCTCACCTCCCTTATCTTCCTTACCTCCCTCATCCCCCTCACCTCCTCCTTCCCCCTAACTTCCCTCATCCCCTTCACCTCCTCCACCCCCTTCACCTCCTTCACCCCCTCATCCCCCTCACCCCCTCCACCCCCTTCACCTCCTCCACCCCCTCATCTTCCTCATCCCCCTCATCTTCCTCATCCCCCTCACCTCCTCCATCCCCCTCACCTCCTCCATCCCCGTCACCTCCTTCATCCCCCTCACCTCCTTCATAAACCTCGTCACCTCCTTCACCCCCTCACCTCCTTCACCCCCTCACCTTCATCACCCCCTCACCTTCATCACCCCCTCACCTCCTTCACCCCCTCACCTCCTTCACCCCCATCACCTCCTTCACCCCCTCATCTCATTCACCCCACTCACTTCCTTCACCCCCTCACCTCCTTCACCCCCTCACCTCCTTCACCCCCCTCACTTCCTTCACCCCTCTCACTTCCTTCACCCCCCTCACCTCCTTCACCCCCTCACCTCCTTCACCCCCCTCACCTCCTTCACCCCCCTCACATCCTTCACCCCCCTCACCTCCTTCGCCCCCCTCACTTCCTTCATCGCCCTCACCTTCACCGCCCTCACCTCCTTCACCCCCCTCACCTCCTTCACCCACCTCACCTCCTTCATCGCCCTCACCTTCACCCCCCTCACCTCCTTCACCCCCCTCACTTCCTTCACTCCCCTCACGTCCTTCACCCCCCTCACTTCCTTCATCGCCCTCACCTTCACCACCCTCACATTCTCGTTCTCCTTTTCTTTTTTTGGTCAGATTCCATTTTAGTACATTGTTGCTGCTAAATTTGGAATCTTTGACATTTAGGTTTTTAAGGCCTATTTTTTTGAAATTACTAATAATGTGGGATTATTTTCTCTCTCTCTCTCTCTCTCTCTCTCTCTCTCTCTCTCTCATTACTCGAATTTTTCACTTTTACAGGTCTCTTTTTTTTTTTTTTTTTATCTTCTGTTTCTTTTCATTCGTTCTTAACATCTTTCAGTTTTTCCTTTTTTTTTTTTTTTTCAATAAATTCACCTTTTCCTCATTATCTGTTTTCCCCTCTTCTCGTAATCTACCTCTTACGTAAATTAAACTTTCATATCTGTCTCTGTTTTCTGTATTACAATTTATTTTGACATCGTTCTTAGTCTATCTATCTATTGCCAGACACCATAGTCCCGTACAGGGTGGCCATTTGACACTGAGTTAGTTGTTTTACAGGGAGGGGCACCAACCCTCCACCAACCAACTTGTTGACACATAGGGAGCACGTATGGTTATATGGTTACCACCCAGCCCTTTTGTATTTTCATCATTTTGTATTGAGTGTAAAGATTAATGTGGGAGTGATTTTGTGAGTGCTAGTAAGTGGATCTGATGGTGATGGAGTGGCTAGGGAGTGATAGTGAAAGTGAAAGTGTAGTGAGAGTGATAATTGTGGCTGTGATGGTGATGGAGTGGCTAGGGACTTATAATGATAGTGAAGGTGTAGTGAGAGTGATAAGTGTGTGTGATAGTGATGGAGTGGCTAGGGGATGATGGTGATAGTGAAAGCGTAGTGAGAGTGATAAGTGTGGCTGTGATGGTGATGTAGTGGCTTGGAAGTGATCGTGATAGTGAAAGTGTAGTGAGAGTGATTCAGTGTGGCTGTGATTGTGATGGAGTGGCTTGGGAGTGATGGTGATAGTGAAAATGTAGTTAGAGTGATTCAGTGTGGCTGTGATAGTGATGGAGTGGCTAAGAAGTGATGGCTATAATGAAAGTGTAGTGACAGTGTTTCAGTGTGGCTGTGATTGTGGAGTGGCTACGGAATGATAGTGAAGGTGTAGTGACAGTGATTGTGCCTGTGATAGTGATGGAGTGGCTAGGGAGAGATGGTGATAGTGAAAATGTAGTTAGAGTGATTCAGTGTGGCTGTGATAGTGATGGAGTGGCTAGGGAGTGATGGTGATAGTGAAGATGTAGTGAGGGTGATATGGTGTGCCTGTGATAGTGATGGAGTGGCTAGGGAGAGAAGGTGATAGTGAAGATGTAGTGAGGGTGATATGGTGTGCCTGTGATAGTGATGGAGTGGCTAGGGAGAGATGGTGATAGTGAAGGTGTAATGAGAGTGATTCAGTGTAGTTGTGATAGTGATGAAGTGGCTAGGAGGTGATGGTGAAATGAAGGTGTAGTGAGAGTGATTCAGTGTGGCTGTGATAGTGATGGAATGGCTCAGGAGTGATAGTGAAGGTGTTGTGAGAGTGATTGTGCTTGTGGTAGTGATGGAGTAGCTAAGGAGTGACAGTGAAGGTGCAGTGAGTGAGTAACTGTGGCTGTGATAGTGATGGAGTGGCTAAGGAGTGATAATGAAGTACTGGTGCCACTCATACCAGGTGTCCATTTAGTCTTTACGGGTTGGTAGGTAAAGTAAGTGCCAATAATACGTAAAATAATAAGTAAAATAAGTACCAGAATAAGTACCAAGGGAGGTAACTGTGGTAACCTTAAGTGGTGGCGTCTTCGTCGTGGGTCCACCCCCCAGAGGCTGTCGAAGCGGACGGGGAGGACAGCAGGGAGGGCAAACCACCGCAAACACCCCGTCCGAGTACCTGGGAGTGGCTTCGGTCGCCCGGGTAAGTATCACGTTTCTCAGCACAACAAATACAACAACACTTTTTTTCACACCAAGAAATGACTCCCCAGTGGTAATTTCTCAAAGACTTCTATTCGGTGACATCGAGTACAATGCAGGACCCATCAACAAATACACCTCCCGATCATCATCACTACCAAAACCAGAATCACCCCAGCTGGCCACACACACACACATACACTAATTATAAGAGAGCCAACTGGGAGGCCTTCACAACTGAAACTGAACAACACTTTGAGACGTTAAACAGTACACTCATCACAAACATCAACATCGCTGTGCAAATTTTCATTACAATAATTCAAAATGCGGACAAAAGACACATCCCTAGAGGCAACAGAAAGAGATATAATCTCAGTTTCACACCAGAAATTCGAGACCTAATCAGTCAACGCGATGCACTGCAACTCCCCAACACCCCATACACAAGACACTGTACAACAAATAAACAATAAAATATCAGAACAGCAAACACTAAATCGGAATAATTATCCCCAAACACTTGATCACAAAACAATCACCAGCAAACTCTATGAAACACTAAACAGCATCATATTCTCCAGCAGCAACACCACACAACCACACGCTGCCATCACTACAACAGACACCATACCCTCAAACAAACAACAAGCAAACACACTCTCATCAATCACTTTTCACACGTCAGTCATCTAAACCTCCGTCGCGACGACTGACGTGTCATCTGATGCAAGAACAGTTCCCCACAGACCCAGATGTCGCACCTTTCACCTACAACCAGACGAAGCACATCATTAGCATCCTTAAGCACTCATCTACCTGTGGCCCAGACAACATAAACAACACACCTTAAACACCATGGACCACAAGGCATACAAGCACTCCCCAGTATATCAAACCACAGCTTCTCACACATGACCCCCCACATTTGGAAGCATGGTATTATCATCACTACCCCGAAACCCACAAAGACCTCACGTTACCTTACTGACACCGCCCCATCACACTCCTCTGCACCCCCTCCAAAGTCACTGAACGACTGGTATTACAATTAGTAACACCTCACATCCCCCTAGCACCATCACAACATGGTTTTAGGCCACTACACTCCACAAACACACTTCTTATTGACCTTACCCAGAGAGTTTTTAATGGCATCAGTTCAGCTAGGCCAGAACACTCCTAGTCACACTATACAGTAGCAAAGTTTTTGATGTCATCCCCCACCACAACCTTACAAACTAAATATTCAGCAGAAACATGCGCAATAACACAAAAGGATGGCAGGCAAACTATTTAGCTGGCAGATGTGCACATGATACATTTGCCGGTCAGTCACTGAACATCAGGAACTTAACAAACGGCATCCCTCAAGGATATGCTTTGTCCCCTACACTCTTTAACCTATACATGCACGACATACCCACACCTCACACACCATATGTACACATAGCTTCCTATGCAGACGACATGACACTAACATGTACACACCAAAACGCAAACACAGCCACACACATCCTCCAGTCTTACCTCAACACACTACGTGAATGGTTCATCACGAACAGACTCAAAGTAGCCCAAGCAAAATCTAGTGACCCCTCTCACAAAGTGGACAGCAGAAAAGAGTCATATTCCACACTTAGCCTAATCATAAACAATACCCCCCTACCACACACACACAGACACACAGACACACACACACACACACACACACACACACACACAGACACACACACACACACACAGACACACACACACACAGACACACACACACACACACACACACACACACACACACACACACACACACACACACACACACACCAACTTATTATAACATTCAATACAACAATGTCATTTAAACAACACATCACAAACATTAAAAATAAATTAACCCCAAGACTCAACGCCCTAAGTTCACTTGCCTATACAACATTCGGACACAACAAAGAAACCACCACCACAGCATACAATGTATACCGTACCTTAAGTGATGAACTATGTAAAGACCTGCTTGGGCTTCTAACCTCATTGAAATACCCTACAACACCCTGCAGACCATATAGACTGCACAGCTACTGCACCTACAGACCATGTACACACAGCAATAAAACTATCGTTACAGGGGGGTCCGATGTGTTTCATACTGAACAACCTGGCTGTCTCGCTAGGGTTGGTAAGCCTGACAGTGGGTGAGTTGCCAACTAGGACGAGGTAGAAATATGCATGGGAGAAGCAATGGATATAGCTTATAATAAATATGCAACAAACACACGCAGGGATACCAATGGAGGAGGCTGTTATCAAAAACCTTCATTCGTGTGTCATTTTATATCGCGCAGAAGGTGTAACGATAGTTTTTTTGTTGTGTGTACACCAAGAAACCAAAGTCCTCAAAGTCAAGGATCATCTAGACATGAGAGGCACACAAGTTCTTGCCACAGCCTCTACAAACTCACACCATCCACTACACGACATGGTAGCGCACACACAAACACACACACACACATACACACACACACACCAAGAAACATCAAAACACCCAGCACACGATATCATACACAAATTCTGTCATGTCTCCACCCTCGTCCGCCTCAAACAATCTTCCAGGAGCATATCCATGCTCAGATCACTCAGTGCTCAGTTCAGTCACTCTAAGACGACACACAGCTCCTTGCACGACCTTCTGATATCCACCCTTTTGAATCCTACCTTCCTCGCAAGGACAGGGTCCACCTGGCCAGGCTGAGGTGTGGGCGTCATCCAGCCTCTTGAGTTATCAGAAAAGGCTGGATGACTCCGTTGCTGATGACTGTCCAGGATGCAACACAGCACCCCATACTATTAAGCACATATGGAAAACTGCATTGCACATAACCGCCTGCTCGAACAACACAACACACACTCCTTGAGAGCTCTGTGGGGAAGCCCGGTCTCGGCCATGGCCTTCCTTAGGGACTCGGAGGTGTTCGTCCAGACTGCTTGGGGAACACCTATTACTACTGCAGCCTCTGTTGACGGCTGGGAGGGGGGGGTATAAGGCATTGTTTCACTTGTGTTTTTGCTTCTGTCTATAACCTCTACCTACATCTTGTATGAAGGCCGCTGCACTGAGTTCCGTAGGCCTACATTTATGTGATTTGTTCCTTTATCTTAAAAGCTACTCGAAGAAAGTATTGAAAGATTCTTTTAACACCTTCATGTTTGCTAATGTATATTTCATAGCTGAGAATCAAGACTGAAGTATAATTAACACTGTGGTTCTTGGATGTTATTGATTACGTAACGTTCATCTATGAGTTTTACAGCCCATATTTTGAGGGGCGACACTTCATGCTAGCCCTTCACCTGCTATAAACTCTGTTAAACTGGAGGGAGACTCAAGAGCGAAGGATTGTTAGCTCTCATCATGAACAACAACAACATAAACCTAATTCCAGGTAACAATCCAAACTGTTCAAAATGTTGTAATATCGCTTGTCAGTTTTCAGAATCAAAGATACTCCATATCAGTTCAGTTATAGATAAGAATGTTTACAGTATAAACCTAGAGAACATCAATTTGTTCTCTTGCTAGAGAGAGTGTTATCTGGAAAGAAACTACCCCACCTCCTTTACCCTCTCCCTTACATTTGCCTGGCGTCACTTGCTGTGCAACTGCAAAACTGAAACTGTACCTTTTTAATGTTTGACTTTTTAGCCTGACTGACCAGGAGAGCACCCAAATATTCCTTTAAACTACGGTAAGCACAATCGAAGTCCCTATTTTTAGATCAACCTAAGGAATAATCTGGGGTAATGCTCCAATGAGTCACCAACCCTCTGTATCAAAGGTGAAGATCAAGGCAACGAGATACAGAGCACCAACCAGAAACGAATCACAGCTTCTTCTTAATAATTACTTTAGCACAGGTGTGGGGCGTGGCGTCGTCTTAACAATCAAACAATGCTGTCTGGCACCAAATGCTGCTTGCCTTGCAGATAGGTGGCTGTCTTCTCGTTAACATGGATTTCGTACCACCACTTCCTCAGAAACTTATTTATCTTGGTAAACTCCATGTTTTTTACTGCACTCATATTAAACATATAATACAGAATATTAGAATCTAATATGCAAAGTAAATCGCAGAAGTAGTGATGCCACGAAATCTTTTGTACCAATGAAAAGTATCTATCTATATACCTAGGCTGCTTCCCCCGAGGAAAGGGAGGTAGCCAAGACAGGACGACACACTCCCCATTTACTCATCCATTCAAACACATTCATTCGCATCTTAACCCCAAAGGGGAGAACGGACAGATCCTCACCGCACCACACTGCACAAGGATCAACTGCGCAATGCAATCAGTGACATCCGCAGCAGGGCCCGACAGCAGAACTGGTTTACCCCTGCCACATCATAACAGACCCATTCCCTTACCCGCACCTGACATGACCAGCTGATCAGACCAAATGCGGGAGAATATCCCGTCAGGGCTGCGTCATCACTTATTCATTCACAATTTCTCTCCATTTATTTCTGTCACGCACCAATGAAATACGGGACTAAATCGCTGTGTAATCCTGTTGGAGGTGTTACATAGCCTATGATTTCATCATCCTTTGTATAATTCTAACGTACAGTATGCTGCATGTTTGATCACGATTCGCCTCGTGGCTTCCATAGTGACCAGGCTTGCGTGTTCTACCTCACTCCCCCCTTCTCCCCCTTATAGTAGAGTAAGTCGTTCTTTCTGTTGTTCAGAGCAGGATTGTCAACTCTTTTTCCCCTATGGCTTCATTTGCGCGTCCTTCTTACAAGTTTTATCAAGCTCTGCCGGCCCCTATATAATGAGCTCAGTCTCTGCATTAATTGCCACTTAGATCTACTCCCCATTTTGTTCACATCTCTGTCCTCCCCTGTATAGTGTATTATTATTTTTGTGAGTGCTCTGGAGGGCTCCAGCCATCTAGCTGCTGTATAATTTGAGTATAAGTGTTGTTACCATTTTTCTTGTACTGTATGGCCTAAGGTGTTAATTCGTAGGCCTGGTAAGGTTTTTGTGATTCATGTAAAGTTTTTAATGTCAGCCAGTATTAGTAATATTTTGTATCTGTAATAATATTATATTTTACTTTAACTGAGCATTATTCGGTTCTCTCATTTATCAGGGCTGACTTAGATAAATTTGTTCTTGCTAAATTCGTGTTAATAGAGGCTATTGCAGTTAACCATATATGTAACCTGTTTTGCCATTACATTATCCTTATGAGTCCTGAATGTTTAGTTGTTAGTTTGAGCATTAAACTTTAACTTGTAATTATACCTAACTCTTTTGTTTTGAACCTGGAACTTTGCGGGACAGTAGTGATTTTAATATTCTCACTTGAAGTGTTCATTATCTCTCTCTGTTCCGTAACATAAATTTGGCGACCTCTTATCAGGATATTCAGGATATTATCATAAGGATATTGCTTGATATTTTGTGACTGTGATTTATTCATGATGTCTACTATTACTACTCTTGATGAAGCCAAAGATTTTTTGTCAAATGTGCAAACAGTGTGTGATATAGAAAACAGAACAAAGAATGAACTTAGCTTGTTGCACAACAATTGGGCATTGCTGTTCGCTCTCATCATTCTAAAGATCAAATTGTTGACATGATTAATAAAAGCTTTTTTAATGTAATTCCTGCAGATGAGCAACAGCAGATTGAAATAGCTAAGTTACAGCTAGCCCTGCAGGAGGCTCGTGCTAAGGAGGCTGAGTCTCAGGCTCGTATTCAAGAGGCACAGGCACAAATTGAAATTGCTAGGATTCAGGCAGACCATGAGTATCGCATGAAACAAAGTGGAACTGGATCATCTAGCTCTGATGATTTTGATGGGCGGTGTGTGCCCGGGGCCAAAAAAACTCTCTCCCTTCCTCCCTCCCTCCCTCCCTACTTAGAGAGCGGCTCCCAAAACCTTTGAAACACCCAAGGGTGGGGCGGTATGTGCCCGGGGCCAAGAAACTCTCTCCCTTCCTCCCTCCCTCCCTACGTAGAGAGCGGCCCCCAAAACCTTTAAAACACCCAAGGGCAGGGCGGTGTGTGCCCAGGGCCAAAAAACTCTCTCCCTTCCTCCCTCCTTCCCTCCCTCCCTACCAAGAGAGCAGCCCCCAAAACCATTAAAACACCCAAGGGCTGAGCATTGTGTGCCCGGGGCCTAAAAAACTCTCCCCTCCTCCCTCCCTCCCTACTGAGAGAGCAGCCCTAAAACCTTAAAAACACCCAAGGGTGGGGCGGTGTGTGCCCGGGGCCAAGAAACTCTCTCCCTTCCTCCCTCCCTCCCATCCTCCCTACTTAGAGAGCGGCCCCCTAAACCTTTAAAACACCCAAGGGCGGGGCGGTATGTGCCCGGGGCCAAGAAACTCTCTCCCTTCATCCATCCCTCCCTCCTTCCTTACTTAGAGAGCGGCCCCAAAACCTTTAAAACACCCAAGGGCAGGGCGGTGTGTGCCCGGGGCCAAAAAAAACTCTCTCCCTTCCTCCCTCCCTCCCTCCCTACTTAGAGAGCGGCCCCCAAAACCTTTGAAACACCCAAGGGTGGGGCGGTGTGTGCCCGGGGCCAAGAAACTCTCCCCCTTCCTCCCTCCCTCCCTCTCTCCCTACTTAGAGAGCGGCCCCCAAAACCTTTGAAACACCCAAGGGTGGGGCGGTGTGTGCCCGCGGCCAAGAAACTCTCTCCTTTCCTCCCTCCCTCCCTACTGAGAGAGCGGCCCTAAAACCTTTAAAACACCCAAGGGCGGGGCGGTGTGTGCCCAGGGCCAAAAAACTCTCTCCCTTCCTCCCTCCCTCCCTACGTAGAGAGCGGCCCCCAAAACCTTTAAAACACCCAAGGGCGGGGCGGTGTGTGCCCGGGGCCAAGAAACTCTCTCCCTTCCTTCCTCCCTCCCTACTTAGAGAGCACCCCCCAAAACCTTTGAAACACCCAAGGGTGGGGCGGTGTGTGCCCGGGGCCAAGAAACTTTCTCCCTTCCTCCCTCCCTCCCTACAGAGAGAGCGGCCCTAAAACCTTTAAAACACCCAAGGGCTGGGCATTGTGTGCCCGGGGCCTAAAAAACTCTCCCCTCCTCCCTCCCTCCCTACTGAGAGAGTGGCCTTAAAACCTTGAAAACGCCCAAGGGTGGGGCATTGTGTGCCCAGGGCCAAGAAACTCTCTCCCTTCCTCCCTCCCTAAATTCCTCCCTACTTAGAGAGCGGCCCCCAAAACTTTTAAAACACCCAAGGGCGGGGCGGTGTGTGCCCGGGGCCTAAAAAACTCTCCCCTCCTCCCTCCCTCCCTACTTAGAGAGCGGCCCCAAAAACCTTTAAAACACCCAAGGGCGGGGCGGTGTGTGCCTGGGACCAAAAAAAGTCTCTCCCTTCCTGCCTCCCTCCCTCTCTTCCCACTTAGAGAGCGGCCCCCAAAATCTTTGAAACACCCAAGGGTGGGGCGGTGTGTGCCCGGGGCCAAGAAACTCTCTCCTTTCCTCCCTCCCTCCCTACTGAGAGAGCGGCCCTAAAACCTTTAAAACACCCAAGGGCGGGGCGGTGTGTGCCCAGGGCCAAAAAACTCTCTCCCTTCCTCCCTCCCTCCCTACGTAGAGAGCGGCCCCCAAAACCTTTAAAACACCCAAGGGCGGAGCGGTGTGTGCCCAGGGCCAAAAAACTCTCTCCCTTCCTCCCTCCTTCTCTCCCTCCCTACCAAGAGACCAGCCCCCAAAAACCTTTAAAACACCCAAGGGCTGGGCATTGTGTGCCCTGGGCCTAAAAAACTCTCTCCCTCCCTCCCTACTGATAGAGCGGCCTTAAAACCTTTAAAATGCCCAAGGGTGAGGCAGTGTTTGCCCAGGGCCAAGAAACTCTCTCCCTTCCTCCCTCTCTCCCTTCCTCCCTACTTAGAGAGCGGCCTCCAAAACCTTTAAAACACCCAAGGGCGGGGCGGTGTGTGCCTGGGGCCAAAAAAACTCTCTCCCTTCCTGCCTCCCTCCCTCTCTTCCCACTTAGAGAGCGGCCCCCAAAACCTTTGAAACACCCAAGGGTGGGGCGGTGTGTGCCCGAGGCCAAAAAAACTCTCTCCCTTTCTCCCTCCCTCCCTCCCTCCCTCCCTACTTAGAGAGCACCCCCCAAAACCTTTCAAACACCCAAGGGTGGGGCGGTGTGTGCCCGGGGCCAAGAAACTCTCTCCCTTCCTCCCTCCCTCCCTACAGAGAGAGCGGCCCTAAAACCTTTAACACACCCAAGGGCGGGGCAGTGTGTGCCCAGGGCCAAAAAACTCTCTCCTTTCCTCTCTCCCTCCCTACGTAGAGAGCGGCCCCTAAAACCTTTAAAACACCCAAAGGCGGAGCGGTGTGTGCCCAGGGCCAAAAAACTCTCTCCCGTCCTCCCTCCTTCCCTCCCTCCCTACCAAGAGAGCAGCCCCAAAAACCTTTATAACACCCAAGGGCTGGGGATTGTGTGCCCGGGGCCTAAAAAACTCTCCCCTCCTCCCTCCCTCCCTACTAGGAGAGCGGCCCTAAAACCTTTAAAACACCCAAGGATGGGGCAGTGTGTGCCCGGGGCCAAGAAACTCTCTCCCTTCCTCCCTCCCTCCCTCCCTCCCTACTTAGAGAGTGGCCCCCAAAACCTTTAAAACACCCAAGGGTGGGGCGGTGTGTGCCCGGGGCCAAAAAAACTCTCTCCCTTCCTCCCTCCCTCCCTCCCTTCCTACTTAGAGAGCGGCCCCCAAAACCTTTGAAACACCCAAGGCTTGTTCGGTGTGTGCCCGGGGCCAAGAAACTCTCTCCCTTCCTCCCTCCCTACCGAGAGAGGGGCCCTCAAAGCCTTTAAAACACCCAAGGGCGGGGCGGTGTGTGTCTGGGGCCAAGAAGCTCCCTCCTTGCCTCTCTCCTCTCCATATCTCCCTATCCCCCCTCCCTCCCTCCCTTGTCTCCGTCTCTTCCTATCCTCCCTCCTTCTCTCCCTCCCTCCCTTCCTCCAGAAAGAACGGCCGTCAAATCCTGCAAAACACCCAAGGGTGGGGCGGTGTGTGCCTTGGTCCTGGATTGACTTAGCCTCCAGGATGAGGTGGCCATTGAGGATGTTGGTTTGGGCGGCCTTCACCTCCATCACCTCCATCTCTCTCACCTTCACCTCCCTCACCTCCGTCATTCCCCCTCACCTCCTTCACCGCCCTCACCTATTTCACCTCCTGCATCCCCCTCACCTCCCTCAACCCCCTCACCCCCTTTATCCCCCTCACCCACTTCATCCCCCTCACCTCATTCATCCCCCTCACCCCCTTCATCCCCCTCACCCCCTTCATCGCCCTCACCTCCTCCATCCCCCTAACCTCCCTTATCTTCCTTACCTCCCTCATCCCCCTCACCTCCTCCTTCCCCCTATCTTCCCTCATCCCCCTCACCTCCTCCACCCACTTCACATCCTTCACCCCCTCATCCCCCTCACCTCCTCCACCCCCTTCACCTCCTCCACCCCCTTCACCCCCTCATCTTCCTCATCCCCCTCACCTCCTCCATCCCCGTCACCTCCTCCATCCCCGTCACCTCCTTCATCTCCCTCACCTCCTTCATCTCAATCACCTTCTTCATCCCCCTCACCTCCTTCACCCCCTCACCTCCTTCACCCCCTCACCTCCTTCACCCCCTCACCTCCTTCACCCCCTCACCTCCTTCACCCCCATCACCTCCTTCACCCCCTCATCTCATTCACCCCCTCACTTCCTTCACCCCCTCACCTCCTTCACCCCCCTCACCTCCTTCACCCCCCTCACTTCCTTCACCCCCCTCACTTCCTTCACCCCCCTCACCTCCTTCACCCCCTCACCTCCTTCACCCCCCTCACTTCCTCCACCCCCCTCATCTCCTTCACCCCCCTCACGTCCTTCACCCCCCTCACTTCCTTCACCCCCTCACCTCCTTCACCCCCTCACCTCCTTAACCCCCCTCACTTCCTTCACCCCCCTCACTTCCTTCACCCCCCTCACCTCCTTCACCCCCTCACCTCCTTAACCCCCCTTACGTCCTTCACCCCCCTCACCTCCTTCACCCCCCTCACCTCCTTCACCCCCCTCACTTCCTTCACCCCCTCACCTCCTTCACCCCCCTCACTTCCTTCACCCCCCTCACTTCCTTCACCCCCCTCACCTCCTTCATCGCCCTCACCTTCACCGCCCTCACATTCTCGTTCTCCTTTTCTTTTTTGATCAGATTCCAATTTAGTACATTTTTGCTGCTAAATTTGGAATCTTTGACATTTAGGTTTTTAAGGCCTATTTTTTTGAAATTACTAATAATGTGGGATTATTTTCTCTCTCTCTCTCTCTCTCTCTCTCTCTCTCTCTCTCATTACTCGAATTTTTCACTTTTACAGGTCTCTCTTTTTTTTTTTATCTTCTGTTTCTTTTCATTCGTTCTTAACATCTTTCAGTTTTTCCTTTTTTTTTTTTTTTTTTCAATAATTTCACCTTTTCCTCATTATCTGTTTTCCCCTCTTCTCGTAATCTACCTCTTACGTAAATTAAACTTTCATATCTGTCTCTGTTTTCTGTATTACAATCTATTTTGACATCGTTCTTAGTCTATCTATCTATTGCCAGACACCATAGTCCCGTACAGGGTGGCCATTTGACACTGAGTTAATTGTTTTACAGGGAGGGGCACCAACCCTCCACCAACCAACTTGTTGACACATAGGGAGCACGTATGGTTATATGGTTACCACCCAGCCCTTTTGTTTTTTCATCATTTTGTATTGAGTGTAAAGATTAATGAGGGAGTGATTTTGTGAGTGCTAGTAAGTGGATCTGATGGTGATGGAGTGGCTAGGGAGTGATAGTGAAAGTGAAAGTGTAGTGAGAGTGATAATTGTGGCTGTGATGGTGATGGAGTGGCTAGGGACTTATAATGATAGTGAAGGTGTAGTGAGAGTGATAAGTGTGTGTGATAGTGATGGAGTGGCTAGGGGATGATGGTGATAGTGAAAGCGTAGTGAGAGTGATAAGTGTGGCTGTGATGGTGATGTAGTGGCTTGGAAGTGATCGTGATAGTGAAAGTGTAGTGAGAGTGATTCAGTGTGGCTGTGATGGTGATGGAGTGGCTTGGGAGTGATGGTGATAGTGAAAATGTAGTTAGAGTGATTCAGTGTGGCTGTGATAGTGATGGAGTGGCTAAGAAGTGATGGCTATAATGAAAGTGTAGTGACAGTGTTTCAGTGTGGCTGTGATTGTGGAGTGGCTACGGAATGATAGTGAAGGTGTAGTGACAGTGATTGTGCCTGTGATAGTGATGGAGTGGCTAGGGAGAGATGGTGATAGTGAAAATGTAGTTAGAGTGATTCAGTGTGGCTGTGATAGTGATGGAGTGGCTAGGGAGTGATGGTGATAGTGAAGATGTAGTGAGGGTGATATGGTGTGCCTGTGATAGTGATGGAGTGGCTAGGGAGAGATGGTGATAGTGAAGATGTAGTGAGGGTGATATGGTGTGCCTGTGATAGTGATGGAGTGGCTAGGGAGAGATGGTGATAGTGAAGGTGTAATGAGAGTGATTCAGTGTAGTTGTGATAGTGATGAAGTGGCTAGGAGGTGATGGTGAAATGAAGGTGTAGTGAGAGTGATTCAGTGTGGCTGTGATAGTGATGGAATGGCTCAGGAGTGATAGTGAAGGTGTTGTGAGAGTGATTGTGCTTGTGGTAGTGATGGAGTAGCTAAGGAGTGACAGTGAAGGTGCAGTGAGTGAGTAACTGTGGCTGTGATAGTGATGGAGTGGCTAAGGAGTGATAATGAAGTACTGGTGCCACTCATACCAGGTGTCCATTTAGTCTTTACGGGTTGGTAGGTAAAGTAAGTGCCAATAATACGTAAAATAATAAGTAAAATAAGTACCAGAATAAGTACCAAGGAGGTAACTGTGGTAACCTTAAGTGGTGGCGTCTTCGTCGTGGGTCCACCCCCAGAGGCTGTCGAAGCGGACGGGGAGGACAGCAGGGAGGGCAAACCACCGCAAACACCCCGTCCGAGTACCTGGGAGTGGCTTCGGTCGCCCGGGTAAGTATCACGTTTCTCAGCACAACAAATACAACAACACTTTTTTTCACACCAAGAAATGACTCCCCAGTGGTAATTTCTCAAAGACTTCTATTCGGTGACATCGAGTACAATGCAGGACCCATCAACAAATACACCTCCCGATCATCATCACTACCAAAACCAGAATCACCCCAGCTGGCCACACACACACATACACTAATTATAAGAGAGCCAACTGGGAGGCCTTCACAACTGAAACTGAACAACACTTTGAGACGTTAAACAGTACACTCATCACAAACATCAACATCGCTGTGCAAATTTTCATTACAATAATTCAAAATGCGGACAAAAGACACATCCCTAGAGGCAACAGAAAGAGATATAATCTCAGTTTCACACCAGAAATTCGAGACCTAATCAGTCAACGCGATGCACTGCAACTCCCCAACACCCCATACACAAGACACTGTACAACAAATAAACAATAAAATATCAGAACAGCAAACACTAAATCGGAATAATTATCCCCAAACACTTGATCACAAAACAATCACCAGCAAACTCTATGAAACACTAAACAGCATCATATTCTCCAGCAGCAACACCACACAACCACACGCTGCCATCACTACAACAGACACCATACCCTCAAACAAACAACAAGCAAACACACTCTCATCAATCACTTTTCACACGTCAGTCATCTAAACCTCCGTCGCGACGACTGACGTGTCATCTGATGCAAGAACAGTTCCCCACAGACCCAGATGTCGCACCTTTCACCTACAACCAGACGAAGCACATCATTAGCATCCTTAAGCACTCATCTACCTGTGGCCCAGACAACATAAACAACACACCTTAAACACCATGGACCACAAGGCATACAAGCACTCCCCAGTATATCAAACCACAGCTTCTCACACATGACCCCCCACATTTGGAAGCATGGTATTATCATCACTACCCCCAAACCCACAAAGACCCCACGTTACCTTACTGACACCGCTCCATCACACTCCTCTGCACCCCCTCCAAAGTCACTGAACGACTGGTATTACAATTAGTAACACCTCACATCCCCCTAGCCCCATCACAACATGGTTTTAGGCCACTACACTCCACAAACACTCTTCTTATTGACCTTACCCAGAGAGTTTTTAATGGCATCAGTTCAGCTAGGCCAGAACACTCCTAGTCACACTATACAGTAGCAAAGTTTTTGATGTCATCCCCCACCACAACCTTACAAACTAAATATTCAGCAGAAACATGCGCAATAACACAAAAAGATGGCAGGCAAACTATTTAGCTGGCAGATGTGCACATGATACATTTGCCGGTCAGTCACTGAACATCAGGAACTTAACAAACGACATCCCTCAAGGATATGCTTTGTCCCCTACACTCTTTAACCTATACATGCACGACATACCCACATCTCACACACCATATGTACACATAGCTTCCTATGCAGACGACATGACACTAACATGTACACACCAAAACGCAAACACAGCCACACACATCCTCCAGTCTTACCTCAACACACTACGTGAATGGTTCATCACGAACAGACTCAAAGTAGCCCAAGCAAAATCTAGTGACCCCTCTCACAAAGTGGACAGCAGAACAGAGTCACATTCCACACCTAGCCTAATCATAAACAACACCCCCCTACCACACACACACACACACACAGACACACACACACACACACACACACACACACACACCAACTTATTATAACATTCAATACAACAATGTCATTTAAACAACACATCACAAACATTAAAAATAAATTAACACCAAGACTCAACGCCCTAAGTTCACTTGCCTATACAACATTCGGACACAACAAAGAAACCACCACCACAGCATACAATGTATACCGTACCTTAAGTGATGAACTATGTAAAGACCTGCTTGGGCTCATTGAAATACCCTACAACACCCTGCAGACCATATAGACTGCACAGCTACTGCACCTACAGATCATGTACACACAGCAAAAAAACTATCGTTACAGGGGGGTCCGATGTGTTTTATAATGAACAACCTGGCTGTCTCGCTAGGGTTGGTAAGCCTGACAGTGGGTGAGTTGCCAACTAGGACGAGGTAGAAATATGCATGGGAGAAGCAATGGATATAGCTTATAATAAATATGCAACAAACACACGCAGGGATACCAATGGAGGAGGCTGTTATCAAAAACCTTCATTCGTGTGTCATTTTATATCGCGCAGAAGGTGTAACGATAGTTTTTTTTTTGTGTGTTCACCAAGAAACCAAAGTCCTCAAAGTCAAGGATCATCTAGACATGAGAGGCACACAAGTTCTTGCCACAGCCTCTACAAACTCACACCATCCACTACACTACATGGTAGCGCACACACAAACACACACACACACATACACACACACACACACACACCAAGAAACATCAAAACACCCAGCACACGATATCATACACAAATTCTGTCATCTCTCCACCCTCGTCCGCCTCAAACAAGCTTCCAGGAGCATATCCATGCTCAGATCACTCAGTGCTCAGTTCAGTCACTCTAAGACGACACACAGCTGCTTGCACGACCTTCTGATATCCACCCTTTTGAATCCTACCTTCCTCGCAAGGACAGGGTCCAACTGGCCAGGCTGAGGTGTGGGCGTCATCCAGCCTATTGAGTTATCAGAAAAGGCTGGATGACTCCATTGCTGATGACTGTCGAGGATGCAACACAGCACCCCATACTATTAAGCACATATGGAAAACTGCATTGCACATAACCGCCTGCTCGAACAACACAACACACACTCCTTGAGAGCTCTGTGGGGAAGCCCGGTCTCGGCCATGGCTTTCCTTAGGGACTCGGAGGTGTTCGTCCAGACTGCTTGGGGAACACCTATTACTACTGCAGCCTCTGTTGACGGCTGGGGGGGGAGGTATAAGGCATTATTTCACTTGTGTTTTTGCTTCTGTCTATAACCTCTACCTACATCTTGTATGAAGGCCGCTGCACTGAGTTCCGTAGGCCTACATTTATGTGATTTGTTCCTTTATCTTAAAAGCTACTCGAAGAAAGTATTGAAAGATTTTTTTAACACCTTCATGTTTGCTAATGTATATTTCATAGCTGAGAATCAAGACTGAAGTATAATTAACACTGTGGTTCTTGGATGTTATTGATTACGTAACGTTCATCTATGAGTTTTACAGCCCATATTTTGAGGGGCGACACTTCATGCTAGCCCTTCACCTGCTATAAACTCTGTTAAACTGGAGGGAGACTCAAGAGCGAAGGATTGTTAGCTCTCATCATGAACAACAACAACATAAACCTAATTCCAGGTAACAATCCAAACTGTTCAAAATGTTGTAATATCGCTTGTCAGTTTTCAGAATCAAAGATACTCCATATCAGTTCAGTTATAGATAAGAATGTTTACAGTATAAACCTAGAGAACATCAATTTGTTCTCTTGCTAGAGAGAGTGTTATCTGGAAAGAAACTACCCCACCTCCTTTACCCTCTCCCTTACATTTGCCTGGCGTCACTTGCTGTGCAACTGCAAAACTGAAACTGTACCTTTTTAATGTTTGACTTTTTAGCCTGACTGACCAGGAGAGCACCCAAATATTCCTTTAAACTACGGTAAGCACAATCGAAGTCCCTATTTTTAGATCAACCTAAGGAATAATCTGGGGTAATGCTCCAATGAGTCACCAACCCTCTGTATCAAAGGTGAAGATCAAGGCAACGAGATACAGAGCACCAACCAGAAACGAATCACAGCTTCTTCTTAATAATTACTTTAGCACAGGTGTGGGGCGTGGCGTCGTCTTAACAATCAAACAATGCTGTCTGGCACCAAATGCTGCTTGCCTTGCAGATAGGTGGCTGTCTTCTCGTTAACATGGATTTCGTACCACCACTTCCTCAGAAACTTATTTATCTTGGTAAACTCCATGTTTTTTACTGCACTCATATTAAACATATAATACAGAATATTAGAATCTAATATGCAAAGTAAATCGCAGAAGTAGTGATGCCACGAAATCTTTTGTACCAATGAAAAGTATCTATCTATATACCTAGGCTGCTTCCCCCGAGGAAAGGGAGGTAGCCGAGACAGGACGACACACTCCCCATTTACTCATCCATTCAAACACATTCATTCGCATCTTAACCCCAAAGGGGAGAACGGACAGATCCTCACCGCACCACACTGCACAAGGATCAACTGCGCAATGCAATCAGTGACATCCGCAGCAGGGCCCGACAGCAGAACTGGTTTACCCCTGCCACATCATAACAGATCCATTCCCTTACCCGCACCTGACATGACCAGCTGATCAGACCAAATGCGGGAGAATATCCCGTCAGGGCTGCGTCACCACTTACTCATTCACAATTTCTCTCCATTTATTTCTGTCACGCACCAATGAAATACGGGACTAAATCGCTGTGTAATCCTGTTGGAGGTGTTACATAGCCTATGATTTCATCATCCTTTGTATAATTCTAACGTACAGTATGCTGCATGTTTGATCACGATTCGCCTCGTGGCTTCCATAGTGACCAGGCTTGCGTGTTCTACCTCACTCCCCCCTTCTCCCCCTTATAGTAGAGTAAGTCGTTCTTTCTGTTGTTCAGAGCAGGATTGTCAACTCTTTTTCCCCTATGGCTTCATTTGCGCGTCCTTCTTACAAGTTGTATCAAGCTCTGCCGGCCCCTATATAATGAGCTCAGTCTCTGCATTAATTGCCACTTAGATCTACTCCCCATTTTGTTCACATCTCTGTCCTCCCCTGTATAGTGTATTATTATTTTTGTGAGTGCTCTGGAAGTCTCCAGCCATCTAGCTGCTGTATAATTTGAGTATAAGTGTTGTTACCATTTTTCTTGTACTGTATGGCCTAAGGTGTTAATTCGTAGGCCTGGTAAGGTTTTTGTGATTCATGTTAAGTTTTTAATGTCAGCCAGTATTAGTAATATTTTGTATCTGTAATAATATTATATTTTACTTTAACTGAGCATTATTCGGTTCTCTCATTTATCAGGGCTGACTTAGATAAATTTGTTCTTGCTAAATTCGTGTTAATAGAGGCTATTGCAGTTAACCATATATGTAACCTGTTTTGCCATTACATTATCCTTATGAGTCCTGAATGTTTAGTTGTTAGTTTGAGCATTAAACTTTAACTTGTAATTATACCTAACTCTTTTGTTTTGAACCTGGAACTTTGCGGGACAGTAGTGATTTTAGTATTCTCACTTGAAGTGTTCATTATCTCTCTCTGTTCCGTAACATAAATTTGGTGACCTCTTATCAGGATATTCAGGATATTATCATAAGGATATTGCTTGATATTTTGTGACTGTGATTTATTCATGATGTCTACTATTACTACTCTTGATGAAGCCAAAGCTAAAGATTTTTTGTCAAATGTGCAAACAGTGTGTGATGTAGAAAACAGAACAAAGAATGAACTTAGCTTGTTGCACAACAATTGGGCATTGCTGTTCGCTCTCATCTTTTTAAAGATCAAATTGTTGACATGATTAATAAAAGCTTGTTTAATGTAATTCCTGCAGATGAGCAAAAGCAGATTGAAATAGCTAAGTTACAGCTAGCCCTGCAGGAGGCTCGTGCTAAGGAGGCTGAGTCTCAGGCTCGTATTCAAGAGGCACAGGCACAAATTGAAATTGCTAGGATTCAGGCAGACCATGAGTATCGCATGAAACAAAGTGGAACTGGATCATCTAGCTCTGATGATTTTGATGGGCGGTGTGTGCCCGGGGCCAAAAAAACTCTCTCCCTTCCTCCCTCCCTCCCTCCCTACTTAGAGAGCGGCTCCCAAAACCTTTGAAACACCCAAGGGTGGGGCGGTATGTGCCCGGGGCCAAGAAACTCTCTCCCTTCCTCCCTCCCTCCCTATGTAGAGAGCAGCCCCCAAAACCTTTAAAACACTCAAGGGCAGGGCGGTGTGTGCCCAGGGCCAAAAAACTCTCTCCCTTCCTCCCTCCTTCCCTCCCTCCCTACCAAGAGAGCAGCGTCCAAAACCTTTTAAACACCCAAGGGCTTTCCATTGTGTGCCCGGGGCCTAAAAAACTCTCCCCTCCTCCCTCCCTCCCTACTGAGAGAGCAGCCCTAAAACTTTAAAAACACCCAAGGGTGGGGCGGTGTGTGCCCGGGACCAAGAAACTCTCTCCCTTCCTCCCTCCCTCCCTCCCTCCCTACTTAGTGAGCGGCCCCCTAAACCTTTAAAACAAGCAAGGGCGGGGCGGTATGTGCCCGGGGCCAAGAAACTCTCTCCCTTCATCCATCCCTCCCTCCTTCCCTACATAGAGAGCGGCTCCAAAACCTTTAAAACACCCAAGGACAGGGCGGTGTGTGCCCGGGGCCAAAAAAAACTCTCTCCTTTCCTTCCTCCCTCCCTCCCTACTTAGAGAGCGGCCCCCAAAACCTTTGAAACACCCAAGGGTGGGGCGGTGTGTGCCCGGGGCCAAGAAACTCTCCCCCTTCCTACCTCCCTCCCTACTTAGAGACGGCCCCTAAAACCTTTGAAACACCCAAGGGTGGGGCGGTGTGCCCGGGGCCAAGAAACTCTCTCCCTTCCTCCCTCCCTCCCTCCCTCCCTACTTAGATAGCAGCCCCAAAAACCTTTGAAACACCCAAGGGTGGGGCGGTGTGTGCCCGGGGGCCAGAAACTCTCTCCTTTCCTCCCTCCCTCCCTACTGAGAGAGCGACCCTAAAACATTAAAAACACCCAAGGGCGGGGCGGTGTGTGCCCAGGCCTAAAAAACTCTCTCCCTTCCTCCCTCCCTCCCTACGTAGAGAGCGGCCCCCAAAACCTTTAAAACACCCAAGGGCGGGGCGGTGTGTGCCCAGGGCCAAAAAACTCTCTCCCTTCCTCCCTCCTTCCCTCCCTCCCTACCAAGAGACCAGCCCAAAAAAACCTTTAAAATACCCAAGGGCTGGGCATTGTGTGCCCGGGGCCTAAAAAACTCTCCCCTCCTCCCTCCCTCCCTACTGAGAGGGCGGCCTTAAAACCTTTAAAACGCCCAAGGGTGGGGCAGTGTGTGCCCAGGGCCAAAAAACTCTCTCCCTTCATCCATCCCTCCCTCCTTCCCTACTTAGAGAGCGGCCCCAAAACCTTTAAAACACCCAAGGGCAGGGCGGTGTGTGCCCGGGGCCAAAAAAAACTCTCTCCCTTCCTCCCTCCCTCCCTCCCTACTTAGAGAGCGGCCCCCAAAACCTTTGAAACACCCAAAGGTAGGGGCGGTGTGTGCCCGGGGCCAAGAAACTATCTCCCTTCCTCCCTCCCTCCCTACTTAGAGAGTACCCCCCAAAACCTTTAAAACACCCAAGGGCAGGGCGGTGTGTGCCCGGGGCCAAAAAAAACTCTCTCCCTTTCTCCCTCCCTCCCTCCCTACTTAGAGAGCGGCCCCCAAAACCTTTGAAACACCCAAGGGTGGGGCTGTGTGTGCCTGGGGCCAAGAAACTCTCCCCCTTCCTCCCTCCCTCCCTACTTAGAGAGCGGCCCCCAAAACCTTTGAAACACCCAAGGGTGGGGCGGTGTGTGCCCGGGACCAAGAAACTCTCTCCCTTCCTCCCTCCCTCCCTCCCTCCCTACTTAGATAGCAGCCCCAAAAACCTTTAAAACACCCAAGGGTGGGGCGGTGTGTGCCCAGGGCCAAAAAACTCTCTCCCTTCCTCCCTCCCTCCCTATGTAGAGAGCGGCCCCCATAACCTTTAAAACACCCATGGGTGGGGCGGTGTGTGCCCAGGGCCAAAAAACTCTCTCCCTTCCCCCCTCCTTCCCTCCCTCCCTACCAAGAGACCAGCCCCCAAAAACCTTTAAAACACCCAAGGGCTGTGCATTGTGTGCCCGGGAAATAAAAAAACTCTCCCCTCCTCCCTCCCTCCCTACTGAGAGAGCGGCCTTAAAATCTTTAAAACGCCCAAGGGTGGGAGTGTGTGCCCAGGGCCAAGAAACTCTCTCCCTTCCTCCCTCCCTCCCTCCCTCCCTACTTAGAGAGCGGCCCCCAGAACCTTTAAAACACCCAAGGGCGGGGCGGTGTGTGACTGGGGCCAAAAAAACTCTCTCCCTTCCTGCCTCCCTCCCTCTCTCCCCACTTAGAGAGCGGCCCCCAAAACCTTTGAAACACCCAAGGGTGGGGCGGTGTGTGCCCGAGGCCAAAAAAACTCTCTCCCTTTCTCCCTCCCTCCCTCCTTCCCTACTTAGAGAGCGGCCCCAAAACCTTAAAAACACCCAAGGACAGGGCGGTGTGTGCCCCGGGCCAAAAAAAACTATCTCCCTTCCTCCCTCCCTCCCTCCCTACTTAGAGAGCGGCCCCCAAAACCTTTGAAACACCTAAGGGTGGGGCGATGTGTGCCTGGGGCCAAGAAACTCTCCCCCTTCCTCCCTCCCTCTATTTGGAGAGCGGCCCCCAAAACCTTTGAAACACCCAAGGGTGGGGCGGTGTGTGCCCGGGGCCAAGAAACTCTCTCCCATCCTCCCTCCCTACTTAGATAGCAGCCCCCAAAACGTTTGAAACACCCAAGGGTGGGGCGGTGTGTGCCCGGGGCCAAGAAACTCTCTCCTTTCCTCCCTCCCTCCCTACTGAGAGAGCGGCCCTAAAACCTTTAAAACACCCAAGGGAGGGGCGGTGTGTCCCCAGGGCCAAAAAACTCTCTCCCTTCCTCCCTCCCTCCCTACGTACAGAGCGGCCCCCAAAACCTTTAAAACACCCAAGGGCGGGGCGGTGTGTGCCCAGGGCCAAAAAACTCTCTCCCTTCCTCCCTCCTCCCCTCCCTCCCTACCAAGAGACCAGCCCCAAAAAAACTTTAAAACACCCAGGGGCTGGGCATTGTGTGCCCGGGGCCTAAAAAACTCTCCCCTCCTCCCTCCCTCCCTACTGAGAGAGCGGCCTTAAAACCTTTAAAACGCCCAAGGATGGGGCAGTGTGTGCCCAGGACCAAAAAACTCTCTCCCTTCCTCCCTCCCTCCCTACTTAGAGAGTGGCCCCCAAAACCTTTAAAACACTCAAGGGCGGGGCGGTATGTGCCTGGGGCCAAGAAACTCTCTCCCTTCATCCATCCCTCCCTCCTTCCCTACTTAGAGAGCGGCCCCAAAACCTTTAAAACACCCAAGGGCAGGGCGGTGTGTGCCCGGGGCCAAAAAAAACTCTCTCCCTTCCTCCCTCCCTCCCTCCCTACTTAGAGAGCGGCCCCAAAAACCTTTGAAACACCCAAGGGTGGGGCGGTGTGTGCCTGGGGCCAAGAAACTCTCCCCCTCCCTCCCTACTTAGAGAGCGTCCCCCAAAACCTTTGAAACACCCAAGGATGGGGCGGTGTGTGCCCGGGGGCAAGAAACTCTCTCCCTTCCTCCCTCCCTCCCTACTTAGATAGCAGCCCCAAAAACCTTTGAAACACCCAAGGGTGGGGCGGTGTGTGCCCGGGGCCAAGAAACTCTCTCCCTTCCTCCCTCCCTCCCTACTGGGAGAGCGGCCCTAAAACCTTTGAAACACCCAAGGGTGGGGCGGTGTGCCCGGGGCCAAGAAACTCTCTCCCTTCCTCCCTCCCTCCCTCCCTCCCTACTTAGATAGCAGCCCCAAAAACCTTTGAAACACCCAAGGGTGGGGCGGTGTGTGCCCGGAGTTCAGAAACTCTCTCCTTTCCTCCCTCCCTCCCTACTGAGAGAGCGACCCTAAAACATTTAAAACACCCAAGGGCGGGGCGGTGTGTGCCCAGGGCTAAAAAACTCTCTCCCTTCCTCCCTCCCTCCCTACGTAGAGAGCGGCCCCCAAAACCTTTAAAACACCCAAGGGCGGGGCGGTGTGTGCCCAGGGCCAAAAAACTCTCTCCCTTCCTCCCTCCTTCCCTCCCTCCCTACCAAGAGACCAGCCCCAAAAAACCTTTAAAATACCCAAGGGCTGGGCATTGTGTGCCCGGGGCCTAAAAAACTCTCCCCTCCTCCCTCCCTCCCTACTGAGAGGGCGGCCTTAAAACCTTTAAAACGCCCAAGGGTGGGGCAGTGTGTGCCCAGGGCCAAAAAACTCTCTCCCTTCATCCATCCCTCCCTCCTTCCCTACTTAGAGAGCGGCCCCAAAACCTTTAAAACACCCAAGGGCAGGGCGGTGTGTGCCCGGGGCCAAAAAAAACTCTCTCCCTTCCTCCCTCCCTCCCTCCCTACTTAGAGAGCGGCCCCCAAAACCTTTGAAACACCCAAAGGTGGGGGCGGTGTGTGCCCGGGGCCAAGAAACTATCTCCCTTCCTCCCTCCCTCCCTACTTAGAGAGTACCCCCCAAAACCTTTAAAACACCCAAGGGCAGGGCGGTGTGTGCCCGGGGCCAAAAAAAACTCTCTCCCTTTCTCCCTCCCTCCCTCCCTACTTAGAGAGCGGCCCCCAAAACCTTTGAAACACCCAAGGGTGGGGCTGTGTGTGCCTGGGGCCAAGAAACTCTCCCCCTTCCTCCCTCCCTCCCTACTTAGAGAGCGGCCCCCAAAACCTTTGAAACACCCAAGGGTGGGGCGGTGTGTGCCCGGGACCAAGAAACTCTCTCCCTTCCTCCCTCCCTCCCTCCCTCCCTACTTAGATAGCAGCCCCAAAAACCTTTAAAACACCCAAGGGTGGGGCGGTGTGTGCCCAGGGCCAAAAAACTCTCTCCCTTCCTCCCTCCCTCCCTATGTAGAGAGCGGCCCCCATAACCTTTAAAACACCCATGGGTGGGGCGGTGTGTGCCAAGGGCCAAAAAACTCTCTCCCTTCCCCCCTCCTTCCCTCCCTCCCTACCAAGAGACCAGCCCCCAAAAACCTTTAAAACAAACAAGGGCTGCGCATTGTGTGCCCGGGGAATAAAAAAACTCTCCCCTCCTCCCTCCCTCCCTACTGAGAGAGCGGCCTTAAAATCTTTAAAACGCCCAAGGGTGGGAGTGTGTGCCCAGGGCCAAGAAACTCTCTCCCTTCCTCCCTCCCTCCCTCCCTCCCTACTTAGAGAGCGGCCCCCAGAACCTTTAAAACACCCAAGGGCGGGGCGGTGTGTGACTGGGGCCAAAAAAACTCTCTCCCTTCCTGCCTCCCTCCCTCTCTCTCCACTTAGAGAGCGGCCCCCAAAACCTTTGAAACACCCAAGGGTGGGGCGGTGTGTGCCCGAGGCCAAAAAAACTCTCTCCCTTTCTCCCTCCCTCCCTCCTTCCCTACTTAGAGAGCGGCCCCAAAACCTTAAAAACACCCAAGGACAGGGCGGTGTGTGCCCCGGGCCAAAAAAAACTATCTCCCTTCCTCCCTCCCTCCCTCCCTACTTAGAGAGCGGCCCCCAAAACCTTTGAAACACCCAAGGGTGGGGCGATGTGTGCCTGGGGCCAAGAAACTCTCCCCCTTCCTCCCTCCCTCTATTTGGAGAGCGCCCCCAAAACCTTTGAAACACCCAAGGGTGGGGCGGTGTGTGCCCGGAGCCAAGAAACTCTCTCCCATCCTCCCTCCCTACTTAGATAGCAGCCCCCAAAACGTTTGAAACACCCAAGGGTGGGGCGGTGTGTGCCCGGGGCCAAGAAACTCTCTCCTTTCCTCCCTCCCTCCCTACTGAGAGAGCGGCCCTAAAACCTTTAAAACACCCAAGGGAGGGGCGGTGTGTCCCCAGGGCCAAAAAACTCTCTCCCTTCCTCCCTCCCTCCCTACGTACAGAGCGGCCCCCAAAACCTTTAAAACACCCAAGGGCGGGGCGGTGTGTGCCCAGGGCCAAAAAACTCTCTCCCTTCCTCCCTCCTCCCCTCCCTCCCTACCAAGAGACCAGCCCCAAAAAACCTTTAAAACACCCAGGGGCTGGGCATTGTGTGCCCGGGGCCTAAAAAATTCTCCCCTCCTCTCTCCCTCCCTACTGAGAGAGCGGCCTTAAAACCTTTAAAACGCCCAAGGGTGGGGCAGTGTGTGCCCAGGACCAAAAAACTCTCTCCCATCCTCCCTCCCTCCCTACTTAGAGAGTGGCCCCCAAAACCTTTAAAACACTGAAGGGCGGGGCGGTATGTGCCTGGGGCCAAGAAACTCTCTCCCTTCATCCATCCCTCCCTCCTTCCCTACTTAGAGAGCGGCCCCAAAACCTTTAAAACACCCAAGGGCAGGGCGGTGTGTGCCCGGGGCCAAAAAAAACTCTCTCCCTTCCTCCCTCCCTCCCTCCCTACTTAGAGAGCGGCCCCCAAAACCTTTGAAACACCCAAGGGTGGGGCGGTGTGTGCCTGGGGCCAAGAAACTCTCCCCCTTCCTCCCTCCCTCCCTCCCTCCCTACTTAGAGAGCGTCCCCCAAAACCTTTGAAACACCCAAGGATGGGGCGGTGTGTGCCCGGGGGCAAGAAACTCTCTCCCTTCCTCCCTCCCTCCCTACTTAGATAGCAGCCCCAAAAACCTTTGAAACACCCAAGGGTGGGGCGGTGTGTGCCCGGGGCCAAGAAACTCTCTCCCTTCCTCCCTCCCTCCCTACTGAGAGAGCGGCCCTAAAACCTTTAAAACACCCAAGGGCGGGGCGGTATGTGCCCAGGGTCAAAAAACTCTCTCCCTTCCTCCCTCCCTCCCTACGTAGAGAGCGGCCCCCATATCCTTTAAAACACCCAAGGGCGAGGCGGTGTGTGCCCAGGGCCAAAAAACTCTCTCCCTTCCTCCCTCCTTCCCTCCCTCCCTACCAAGAGACCAGCCCCCAAAAACCTTTAAAACACCCAAGGGCTGGGCATTGTGTGCCCGGGGCCTAAAAAACTCTCCCCTCGTCCCTCCCTCCCTACTGAGAGAGCGGCCTTAAAATCTTTAAAACGCCCAAGGGTGGGAGTGTGTGCCCAGGGCCAAGAAACTCTCTCCCTTCCTCCCTCCCTCCCTCTCTCCCTACTTAGAGAGCGGCCCCCAAAACCTTTAAAACACCCAAGGGCGGGGCGGTGTGTGCCCAGGGCCTAAAAAACTCTCTCCTCCTTCCTCCCTCTCTACTTAGAGAGCGGCCCCCAAAACCTTTAAAACACCCAAGGGCGGGGCGGTGTGTGCCTGGGGCCAAAAAAACTCTATCCCTTCCTGCCTCCCTCCCTCTCTCCCCACTTAGAGAGCAGCCCCCAAAACCTTTGAAACACCCAAGGGTGGGGCGGTGTGTGTCCGAGGCCAAAAAAACTCTCTCCCTTTCTCCCTCCCTCCCTCCCTCTCTCCCTACTTAGAGAGCGGCCCCCAAATCCTTTGAAACACCCTAAGGTGGGGGCGGTGTGTGCCCGGGGCCAAGAAACTCTCTCCCTTCCTCCCTCCCTCCCTACTTAGAGAGCACCCCCCAAAACCTTTGAAACACCCAAGGGTGGGGCGGTGTATGCCCGGGGCCAAGAAACTCTCTCCCTTCCTCCCTCCCTCCCTTCAGAGAGAGCGGCCCTAAAACCTTTAAAACACCCAAGGGCTGGGCATTGTGTGCCCGGGGCCTAAAAAACTCTCCCCTACTCCCTCCCTCCCTACTGGGAGAGCGGCCCTAAAACCTTAAAAACACCCAAGGGTGGGGCGGTGTGTGCCCGGGGCCAAGAAACTCTCTCCCTTCCTCCCTCCCTTCCTCCCTCCCTACTTAGAGAGCGGCCCCCAAAACCTTTAAAACACCTAAGGGTTGGGCGGTGTGTGCCCGGGGCCAAGAAACTCTCTCCCTTCCTTCCTCCCTACCGAGAGAGGGGCCCTCAAAGCCTTTAAAACACCCACGGGCGGGGCGGTGTGTGTCTGGGGCCAAGAAGCTCCCTCCTTGCCTCTCTCCTCTCCATATCTCCCTATCCCCCCTCCCTCCCTCCCTTGTCTCCGTCCGTTCCTATCCTCCCTCCTTCTCTCCCTCCCTCCCTCCCTCCAGAAAGAACGGCCCCCAAATCCTGCAAAACACCCAAGGGCGGGGCGGTGTGTGCCTTGGTCCTGGATTGACTTAGCCTCCAGGATGAGGTGGCCATTGAGGATGTTGGTTTGGGCGGCCTTCACCTCCATCACCTCCATCTCTCTCACCTTCACCGCCCTCACCTCCGTCATCCCCCCTCACCTCCTTCACCGCCCTCACCTCTTTCACCTCCTGCATCCCCCTCACCTCCCTCAACCCCCTCACCCCCTTTATCCCCCTCACCCCCTTTATCCCCCTCACCCACTTCATCGCCCTCACCCCCTTCATCCCCCTCACCCCCTTCATCTCCCTCACCTCCTCCATCCCCCTCACCTCCCTTATATACCTTACCTCCCTCATCCCGCTCACCTCCTCCTTCCCCCTAACTTCCCTCATCCCCTTCACCTCCTCCACCCCCTTCACCTCCTTCACCCCCTGATCCCCCTCACCTCCTCCACCCCCTTCACCTCCTCCACCCCCTTCACCTCCTTCACCCCCTCATCTTCCTCATCCCCCTCACCTCCTCCATCCCCCTCACCTCCTCCATCCCCGTCACCTCCTTCATCCCCCTCACCTCCTTCACCCCCTCACCTCCTTCACCCCCTCACCTCCTTCACCCCCATCACCTCCTTCACCCCCTCATCTCATTCACCCCCCTCACTTCCTTCACCCCCTCACCTCCTTCACCCCCCTCACCTCCTTCACCCTCCTCACTTCCTTCACCCCCTCACCTCCTTCACCCCCTCACCTCCTTCACCCCCCTCACTTCCTTCACCCCCCTCACCTCCTTCACCCCCCTCACTTCCTTCACCCCCTCACTTCCTTCACCCCCCTCACCTCCTTCACCCCCCTCACTTCCTTCATCCCCCTCACTTCCTTCATCCCCCTCACCTCCTTCACCCCCTCACCTCCTTCATCCCCATCACCTCCTTCACCCCGTCATCTCATTCACCCCCCTGACTTCCTTCGCCCCTTCATCTCCTTCAACCCCCTCACCTCCTTCACCCCCCTCACTTCCTTCACCCCCCTCACTTCCTTCACCCCCCTCACTTCCTTCACCCCCCTCACTTCCTTCACCCCCCTCACCTCCTTCATCGCCCTCACCTTCACCGCCGTCACATTCTCGTTCTCCTTTTCTTTTTTGATCAGATTCCAATTTAGTACATTTTTGCTGCTAAATTTGGAATCTTTGACATTTAGGTTTTTAAGGCCTATTTTTTTGAAATTACTAATAATGTGGGATTATTTTCTCTCTCTCTCTCTCTCTCTCTCTCTCTCTCTCTCTCTCTCTCTCTCATTACTCGAATTTTTCACTTTTACAGGTCTCTTTTTTTTTTTATCTTCTGTTTCTTTTCATTCGTTCTTAACATCTTTCAGTTTTTCCTTTTTTTTTTTTTTTTTTTCAATAAATTCACCTTTTCCTCATTATCTGTTTTCCCCTCTTCTCGTAATCTACCTCTTACGTAAATTAAACTTTCATATCTGTCTCTGTTTTCTATATTACAATCTATTTTGACATCGTTCTTAGTCTATCTATCTATTGCCAGACACCATGGTCCCGTACAGGGTGGCCATTTGACACTGAGTTAGTTGTTTTACAGGGAGGGGCACCAACCCTCCACCAACCAACTTGTTGACACATAGGGAGCACGTATGATTATATGGTTACCACCCAGCCCTTTTGTTTTTTCATCATTTTGTATTGAGTGTAAAGATTAATGAGGGAGTGATTTTGTGAGTGCTAGTAAGTGGATCTGACGGTGATGGAGTGGTTTGGGAGTGATAGTGAAAGTGAAAGTGTAGTGAGAGTGATAATTGTGGCTGTGATGGTGATGGAGTGGCTAGGGGATGATGGTGATAGTGAAAGCGTAGTGAGAGTGATAAGTGTGGCTGTGATGGTGATGTAGTGGCTTGGAAGTGATCGTGATAGTGAAAGTGTAGTGAGAGTGATTCAGTGTGGCTGTGATGGTGATGGAGTGGCTTGGAAGTGATGGTGATAGTGAAAATGTAGTGAGAGTGATTCAGTGTGGCTGTGATAGTGATGGAGTGGCTAAGAAGTGATGGCTATAATGAAAGTATAGTGACAGTGTTTCAGTGTGGCTGTGATTGTGGAGTGGCTACGGAATGATAGTGAAGGTGTAGTGAGAGTGATTGTGCCTGTGATAGTGATAGAGTGGCTAGGGAGTGATGGTGATAGTGAAGATGTAGTGAGGGTGATTCAGTGTGGCTGTGATAGTGATGGAGTGGCTAGGGAGAGATGGTGATAGTGAAGGTGTAGTGAGAGTGATTGTTCCTATGATAGTGATGGAGTGGCTAGGGAGTGATGGTGATAGTGAAGATGTAGTGAGGGTGATATGGTGTGCCTGTGATAGTGATGGAGTGGCTAGGGAGAGATGGTGATAGTGAAGATGTAGTGAGGGTGATATGGTGTGCCTGTGATAGTGATGGAGTGGCTAGGGAGAGATGGTGATAGTGAAGGTGTAATGAGAGTGATTCAGTGTAGTTGTGATAGTGATGAAGTGGCTAGGAGGTGATGGTGAAATGAAGGTGTAGTGAGAGTGATTCAGTGTGGCTGTGATAGTGATGGAATGGCTCAGGAGTGATAGTGAAGGTGTTGTGAGAGTGATTGTGCTTGTGGTAGTGATGGAGTAGCTAAGGAGTGACAGTGAAGGTGCAGTGAGTGAGTAACTGTGGCTGTGATAGTGATGGAGTGGCTAAGGAGTGATAATGAAGTACTGGTGCCACTCATACCAGGTGTCCATTTAGTCTTTACGGGTTGGTAGGTAAAGTAAGTGCCAATAATACGTAAAATAATAAGTAAAATAAGTACCAGAATAAGTACCAAGGGAGGTAACTGTGGTAACCTTAAGTGGTGGCGTCTTCGTCGTGGGTCCACCCCCCAGAGGCTGTCGAAGCGGACGGGGAGGACAGCAGGGAGGGCAAACCACCGCAAACACCCCCGTCCGAGTACCTGGGAGTGGCTTCGGTCGCCCGGGTAAGTATCACGTTTCTCAGCACAACAAATACAACAACACTTTTTTTCACACCAAGAAATGACTCCCCAGTGGTAATTTCTCAAAGACTTCTATCCGGTGACATCGAGTACAATGCAGGACCCATCAACAAATACACCTCCCGATCATCATCACTACCAAAACCAGAATCACCCCAGCTGGCCACACACACACATACACTAATTATAAGAGAGCCAACTGGGAGGCCTTCACAACTGAAACTGAACAACACTTTGAGACGTTAAACAGTACACTCATCACAAACATCAACATCGCTGTGCAAATTTTCATTACAATAATTCAAAATGCGGACAAAAGACACATCCCTAGAGGCAACAGAAAGAGATATAATCTCAGTTTCACACCAGAAATTCGAGACCTAATCAGTCAACGCGATGCACTGCAACTCCCCAACACCCCATACACAAGACACTGTACAACAAATCAGGAACTTAACAAACGGCATCCCTCAAGGATATGCTTTGTCCCCTACACTCTTTAACCTATACATGCACGACATACCCACATCTCACACACCATATGTACACATAGCTTCCTATGCAGACGACATGACACTAACATGTACACACCAAAACGCAAACACAGCCACACACATCCTCCAGTCTTACCTCAACACACTACGTAAATGGTTCATCACGAACAGACTCAAAGTAGCCCAAGCAAAATCTAGTGACCCCTCTCACAAAGTGGACAGCAGAACAGAGTCACATTCCACACCTAGCCTAATCATAAACAACACCCCCCTACCACACACACACACACACACACACACACACACACACACACACACACACACACACACACACACACACACACACACACACACACACACCAATTTATTATAACATTCAATACAACAATGTCATTTAAAACAACACATCACAAACATTAAAAATAAATTAACACCAAGACTCAACGCCCTAAGTTCACTTGCCTATACAACATTCGGACACAACAAAGAAACCACCACCACAGCATACAATGTATACCGTACCTTAAGTGATGAACTATGTAAAGACCTGCTTGGGCTCATTGAAATACCCTACAACACCCTGCAGACCATATAGACCACAGCTACAGCACCTACAGACCATGTACACACAACAAAAAAACTATCGTTACAGGGGGGTCCGATGTGTTTCATACTGAACAACCTGGCTGTCTCGCTAGGGTTGGTAAGCCTGACAGTGGGTGAGGTACCAACTAGGACGAGGTAGAAATATGCATGGGAGAATCAATGGATATAGCTTATAATAAATATGCAACAAACACATGCAGGGATACCAATGGAGGAGGCTGTTATCAAAAACCTTCATTCGTGTGTCATTTTATATCGCGCAGAAGGTGTAACGATAGTTTTTTTGTTGTGTGTTCACCAAGAAACCAAAGTCCTCAAAGTCAAGGATCATCTAGACATGAGAGGCACACAAGTTCTTGCCACAGCCTCTACAAACTCACACCATCCACTACACTACATGGTAGCGCACACACAAACACACACACACACATACACACACACACACACACCAAGAAACATCAAAACACCCAGCACACGATATCATACACAAATTCTGTCATCTCTCCACCCTCGTCCGCCTCAAACAAGCTTCCAGGAGCATATCCATGCTCAGATCACTCAGTGCTCAGTTCAGTCACTCTAAGACGACACACAGCTGCTTGCACGACCTTCTGATATCCACCCTTTTGAATCCTACCTTTCTCGCAAGGACAGGGTCCAACTGGCCAGGCTGAGGTGTGGGCGTCATCCAGCCTCTTGAGTTATCAGAAAAGGCTGGATGACTCCGTTGCTGATGACTGTCCAGGATGCAACACAGCACCCCATACTATTAAGCACATATGGAAAACTGCAATGCACATAACCGCCTGCTCGAACAACACAACACACACACTCCTTGAGAGCTCTGTGGGGAAGCCCGGTCTCGGCCATGGCTTTCCTTAGGGACTCGGAGGTGTTCGTCCAGACTGCTTGGGGAACACCTATTACTACTGCAGCCTCTGTTGACGGCTGGGGGGGGAGGTATAAGGCATTGTTTCACTTGTGTTTTTGCTTCTGTCTATAACCTCTACCTACATCTTGTATGAAGGCCGCTGCACTGAGTTCCGTAGGCCTACATTTATGTGATTTGTTCCTTTAGCTTAAAAGCTACTTGAAGAAAGTATTGAAAGATTTTTTTAACACCTTCATGTTTGCTAATGTATATTTCATAGCTGAGAATCAAGACTGAAGTATAATTAACACTGTGGTTCTTGGATGTTATTGATTACGTAACGTTCATCTATGAGTTTTACAGCCCATATTTTGAGGGGCGACACTTCATGCTAGCCCTTCACCTGCTATAAACTCTGTTAAACTGAAGGGAGACTCAAGAGCGAAGGATTGTTAGCTCTCATCATGAACAACAACAACAACAACAACAACATAAACCTAATTCCAGGTAACAATCCAAACTGTTCAAAATGTTGTAATATCGCTTGTCAGTTTTCAGAATCAAAGATACTCCATATCAGTTCAGTTATAGATAAGAATGTTTACAGTATAAACCTAGAGAACATCAATTTGTTCTCTTGCTAGAGAGAGTGTTATCTGGAAAGAAACTACCCCACCTCCTTTACCCTCTCCCTTACATTTGCCTGGCGTCACTTGCTGTGCAACTGCAAAACTGAAACTGTACCTTTTTAATGTTTGACTTTTTAGCCCGACTGACCAGGAGAGCACCCAAATATTCCTTTAAACTACGGTAAGCACAATCGAAGTCCTTATTTTTAGATCAACCTAAGGAATAATCTGGGGTAATGCTCCAATGAGTCACCAACCCTCTGTATCAAAGGTGAAGATCAAGGCAACGAGATACAGAGCACCAACCAGAAACGAATCACAGCTTCTTAATAATTACTTTAGCAAAGGTGTGGGGCGTGGCGTCGTCTTAACAATCAAACAATGCTGTCTGGCACCAAATGCTGCTAGCCTTGCAGATAGGTGGCTGTCTTCTCGTTAAGATGGATTTCGTAGCACCACTTCCTCAGAAACTTATTTATCTTGGTAAACTCCATGTTTTTTACTGCACTCATATTAAACATATAATACAGAATATTAGAATCTAATATGCAAAGTAAATCGCAGAAGTAGTGATGCCACGAAGTCTTTTGTACCAATGAAATCTATCTATCTATATACCTAGGCTGCTTCCCCCGAGGAAAGGGAGGTAGCCGAGACAGGACGACACACTCCCCATTTACTCATCCATTCAAACACATTCATTCGCATCTTAACCCCAAAGGGGAGAACGGACAGATCCTCACCGCACCACACTGCACAAGGATCAACTGCGCAATGCAATCAGTGACATCCGCAGCAGGGCCCGACAGCAGAACTGGTTTACCCCTGCCACATCATAACAGACCCATTCCCTTACCCGCACCTGACATGACCAGCTGATCAGACCAAATGCGGGAGAATATCCCGTCAGGGCTGCGTCATCACTTATTCATTCACAATTTCTCTCCATTTATTTCTGTCACGCACCAATGAAATACGGGACTAAATCGCTGTGTAATCCTGTTGGAGGTGTTACATAGCCTATGATTTCATCATCCTTTGTATAATTCTAACGTACAGTATGCTGCATGTTTGATCACGATTCGCCTCGTGGCTTCCATAGTGACCAGGCTTGCGTGTTCTACCTTACTCCCCCCTTCTCCCCCTTATAGTAGAGTAAGTCATTCTTTCTGTTGTTCAGAGCAGGATTGTCAACTCTTTTTCCCCTATGGCTTCATTTGCGCGTCCTTCTTACAAGTTGTATCAAGCTCTGCCGGCCCCTATATAATGAGCTCAGTCTCTGCATTAATTGCCACTTAGATCTACTCCCCATTTTGTTCACATCTCTGTCCTCCCCTGTATAGTGTATTATTATTTTTGTGAGTGCTCTGGAAGTCTCCAGCCATCTAGCTGCTGTATAATTTGAGTATAAGTGTTGTTACCATTTTTCTTGTACTGTATGGCCTAAGGTGTTAATTCGTAGGCCTGGTAAGGTTTTTGTGATTCATGTAAAGTTTTTAATGTCAGCCAGTATTAGTAATATTTTGTATCTGTAATAATATTATATTTTACTTTAACTGAGCATTATTCGGTTCTCTCATTTATCAGGGCTGACTTAGATAAATTTGTTCTTGCTAAATTCGTGTTAATAGAGGCTATTGCAGTTAACCATATATGGAACCTGTTTTGCCATTACATTATCCTTATGAGTCCTGAATGTTTAGTTGTTAGTTTGAGCATTAAACTTTAACTTGTAATTATACCTAACTCTTTTGTTTTGAAACTGGAACTTTGCGGGACAGTAGTGATTTTAGTATTCTCACTTGAAGTGTTCATTATCTCTCTCTGTTCCGGAACATAAATTTAGCGACCTCTTATCAGGATATTCAGGATATTATCATAAGGATATTGCTTGATATTTTGTGACTGTGATTTATTCATGATGTCTACTATTACTACTCTTGATGAAGCCAAAGATTTTTTGTCAAATGTGCAAACAGTGTGTGATGTAGAAAACAGAACAAAGAATGAACTTAGCTTCTTGCACAACAATTGGGCATTGCTGTTCGCTCTCATCATTCTAAAGATCAAATTGTTGACATGATTAATAAAAGCTTGTTTAATGTAATTCCTGCAGATGAGCAAAAGCAGATTGAAATAGCTAAGTTACAGCTAGCCCTGCAGGAGGCCCGTGCTAAGGAAGCTGAGTCTCAGGCTCGTATTCAAGAGGCACAGGCACAAATTGAAATTGCTAGGATTCAGGCAGACCATGAGTATCGCATGAAACAAAGTGGAACTGGATCATCTAGCTCTAATGATTTTGATGGGCGGTGTGTGCCCGGGGCCAAAAAAACTCTCTCCCTTCCTCCCTCCCTCCCTCCCTACTTAGAGAGCGGCTCCCAAAACCTTTGAAACACCCAAGGGTGGGGCGGTATGTGCCTGGGGCCAACAAACTCTCTACCTTCCTCCCTCCCTCCCTACGTAGAGAGCGGCCCCCAAAACCTTTAAAACACCCAAGGGCAGGGCGGTGTGTGCCCAGGGCCAAAAAACTCTCTCCCTTCCTCCCTCCTTCCCTCCCTCCCTACCAAGAGAGCAGCCTCCAAATCCTTTAAAACACCCAAGGGCTGGGCGTTGTGTGCCCGGGGCCTAAAAAACTCTCCCCTCCTCCCTCCCTCTCTACTGAGAGAGCAGCCCTAAAACCTTAAAAACACCCAAGGGTGGGGCGGTGTGTACCCGGGACCAAGAAACTCTCTCCCTTCCTCCCTCCCTCCCTCCCTCCCTACTTAGAGAGCGGCCCCCAAAACCTTTAAAACACCCAAGGGCGGGGCGGTATGTGCCCGGAGCCAAGAAACTATCTCCCTTCATCCATCCCTCCCTCCTTCCCTACTTAGAGAGCGGCCCCAAAACCTTTAAAACACCCAAGGGCAGGCCGGTGTGTGCCCGGGGTAAAAAAAAACTCTCTCCCTTCCTCCCTCCCTCCCTCCCTACTTAGAGAGCGGCCCCCAAAACCTTTGAAACACCCAAAGGTGGGGGCGGTGTGTGCCCGGGGCCAAGAAACTCTCTCCCTTCCTCCCTCCCTCCCTCCCTCCCTACTTAGAGAGTACCCCCCAAAACCTTTAAAACACCCAAGGGCAGGGCGGTGTGTGCCCGGGCCCAAAAAAAACTCTCTCCCTTCCTCCCTCCCTCCCTCCCTACTTAGAGAGCGGCCCCCAAAACCTTTGAAACACCCAAGGGTGGGGCGGTGTGTGCCTGGGGCCAAGAAACTCTCCCCCTTCCTCCCTCCCTCCCTCCCTCCCTACTTAGAGAGCGGCCCCCAAAACCTTTGAAACACCCAAGGGTGGGGCGGTGTGTGCCCGGGAACAAGAAACTCTCTCCTTTCCTCCCTCCCTTCCTCCCTCCCTACTTAGATAGCAGCCCCCAAAACCTTTGAAACACCCAAGGGTGGGGCGGTGTGTGCCCGAGGCCAAGAAACTCTCCCTTCCTCCCTCCCTCCCTACTGAGAGAGCGGCCCTAAAACCTTTAAAACACCCAAGGGCGGGGCGGTGTGTGCCCAGGGCCAAAAAACTCTCTCCCTTCCTCCCTCCCTCCCTACGTAGAGGGCGGCCCCCATAACCTTTAAAACACCCAAGGGCGGGGCGGTGTCTGCTCACTGCCAAAAAACTCTCTCCCTTCCCCCCTCCTTCCCTCCCTCCCTACCAAGAGACCAGCCCCCAAAAACCTTTAAAACACCCAAGGGCTGGGCAATGTGTGCCCGGGGCCTAAAAAACTCTCCCCTCCTCCCTTCCTCCCTACTGAGAGAGCGGCCTTAAAATCTTTAAAACGCCCAAGGGTGGGAGTGTGTGCCCGGGGCCAAGAAACTCTCTCCCTTCCTCCCTCCCTTCCCTCCCTCCCTACTTAGAGAACGGCCCCCAAAACCCTTAAAACACCCAAGGGCGGGGCGGTGTGTGCCCGGGGCCTAGAAAACTCTCTCCTCCTCCCTCCCTCTCTACTTAAAGAGCGGCCCCCAAAACCTTTAAAACACCCATGGGCGGGGCGGTGTGTGCCTGGGGCCAAAAAAACTCTCTCCCTTCCTGCCTCCCTCCCTCTCTCCCCACTTAGAGAGCGGCCCCCAAAACCTTTGAAACACCCAAGGGTGGGGCGGTGTGTGCCCGAGGCCAAAAAAACTCTCTCCCTTTCTCCCTCCCTCCCTCCCTCTCTCCCTACTTAGAGAGCGGCCCCCAAAACCTTTGAAACACCGAAAGGTGGGGGCGGTGTGTGCCCGGGGCCAAGAAACTCTCTCCCTTCCTTCCTCCCTCCCTACTTAGAGAGCACCCCCCAAAACCTTTGAAACACCCAAGGGTGGGGCGGTGTGTGCCCGGGGCCAAGAAACTCTCTCCCTTCCTCCCTCCCTCCCTACAGAGAGAGCGGCCCTAAAACCTTTAAAACACCCAAGGGCTGGGCATTGTGTGCCCGGGGCCTAAAAAACTCTCCCCTCCTCCCTCCCTCCCTACCGGGAGAGCGGCCCTAAAACCTTAAAAACACCGAAGGGTGGGGCGGTGTGTGCCCGGGGCCAAGAAACTCTCTCCCTTCCTCCCTCTCTCCCTCCCTCCCTACTTAGAGAGCGGCCCCCAAAACCTTTAAAACACCCAAGGGTGGGGCGGTGTGTGTCCGGGGCCAAAAAAAACTCTCTCCCTTCCTCCCTCCCTCCCTCCCTCCCTACTTAGAGAGCGGCCCTCAAAACCTTTGAAACACCTAAGGGTTGGGCGGTGTGTGCCCGGGGCCAAGAAACTCTCTCCCTTCCTCCCTCCTACCGAGAGAGGGGCCCTCAAAGCCTTTAAAACACCCACGGGCGGGGCGGTGTGTGTCTGGGGCCAAGAAGCTCCCTCCTTGCCTCTCTCCTCTCCATATCTCCCTATCCCCCCTCCCTCCCTCCCTTGTCTCCGTCTCTTCCTATCCTCCCTCCTTCTCTCCCTCCCTCCCTCCCTCCAGAAAGAACGGCCCCCAATTCCTCCAAACACCCAAGGGCGGGGCGGTGTGTGCCTTGGTCCTGGATTGACATAGCCTCCAGGATGAGGTGGCCATTGAGGATGTTGGTTTGGGCGGCCTTCACCTCCATCACCTCCATCTCTCTCACCTTCACCGCCCTCACCTCCGTCATGCCCCCTCACCTCCTTCACCGCCCTCACCTCTTTCACCTCCTGCATCCCCCTCACCTCCCTCAACCGCCTCACCCCCTTTATCCCCCTCACCCACTTCATCGCCCGCACCCCCTTCATCCCCCTCACCCCCTTCATCGCCCTCACCTCCTCCATCCCCCTCACCTCCCTTATCTTCCTTACCTCCCTCATCCCCCTCACCTCCTCCTTCCCCCTAACTTCCCTCATCCCCTTCACCTCCTCCACCCCCTTCACCTCCTTCACCCCCTCATCCCCCTCACCTCCTCCACCCCCTTCACCTCCTCCACCCCCTTCACCCCCTCATCTTCCTCATCCCCCTCACCTCCTCCATCCCCATCACCTCCTCCATCCCCCTCACCTTCTTCATCCCCCTCACCTCCTTTATCCCCCTCACCTCCTTCACCCCCTCACCTCCTTTACCCCCATCACCTCCTTCACCCCCATCACCTCCTTCACCCCCTCATCTCATTCACCCCCCTCACTTCCTTCACCCCCTCACCTCCTTCACCCCCCTCACCTCCTTCATCCTCCTCACTTCCTTCACCCCCCTCACCTCCTTCACCCCCTCACCTCCTTCACCCCCCTCACTTCCTTCACCCCCCTCACCTCCTTCACCCCCCTCACTTCCTTCACCCCCCTCATTTCCTTCAACCCCCTCATCTCCTTCACCCCCCTCACCTCCTTCACCCCCCTCACTTCCTTCATCCCCCTCACCTCGTTCACCCCCTCACCTCCTTCACCCCCTCACCTCCTTCACCCCCTCACCTCCTTCACCCCCTCATCTCATTCACCCCCCTCACTTCCTTCACCCCTCACCTCCTTCACCCCCCTCACCTCCTTCACCCCACTCACTTCCTTCACCCCACTCACTTCCTTCACCCCCTCACCTCCTTCATCCCCCTCACCTCCTTCCTCGCCCTCACCTTCACCCCCCTCACCTCCTTCACCCCCCTCACTTCCTTCACCCCCCTCACTTCCTTCACCCCCCTCACTTCCTTCATCGCCCTCACCTTCACCACCCTCACATTCTCGTTCTCCTTCTCTTTTTTTGGTCAGATTCCAATTTAGTACATTTTTGCTGCTAAATTTGGAATCTTTGACATTTAGGTTTTTAAGGCCTATTTTTTTGAAATTACTAATAATGTGGGATTATTTTTTTCTCTCTCTCTCTCTCTCTCTCTCTCTCTCTCTCTCTCTCTCTCTCTCTCTCTCTCTCTCTCTCTCTCTCTCTCTCTCTCTCTCTCTCTCTCTCTCTCTCTCATTACTCGAATTTTTCACTTTTACAGGTCTCTTTTTTTTTTTTTATCTTCTGTTTCTTTTCATTCGTTCTTAACATCTTTCAGTTTTTCCTTTTTTCTTTCTTTTTTTCAATAAATTCACCTTTTCCTCATTATCTGTTTTCCCCTCTTCTCGTAATCTACCTCTTACGTAAATTAAACTTTCATATCTGTCTCTGTTTTCTGTATTACAATTTATTTTGACATCGTTCTTAGTCTATCTATCTATTGCCAGACACCATAGTCCCGTACAGGGTGGCCATTTGACACTGAGTTAGTTGTTTTACAGGGAGGGGCACCAACCCTCCACCAACCAACTTGTTGACACATAGGGAGCACGTATGGTTATATGGTTACCACCCAGCCCTTTTGTATTTTCATCATTTTGTATTGAGTGTAAAGATTAATGTGGGAGTGATTTTGTGAGTGCTAGTAAGTGGATCTGATGGTGATGGAGGGGCTAGGGAGTAATAGTGAAAGTGAAAGTGCAGTGAGAGTGATAATTGTGGCTGTGATGGTGATGGAGTGGCTAGGGACTTATAATGATAGTGAAGGTGTAGTGAGAGTGATAAGTGTGTGTGATAGTGATGGAGTGGCTAGGGGATGATGGTGATAGTGAAAGCGTAGTGAGAGTGATAAGTGTGGCTGTGATGGTGATGTAGTGGCTTGGAAGTGATCGTGATAGTGAAAGTGTAGTGAGAGTGATTCAGTGTGGCTGTGATGGTGATGGAGTGGCTTGGGAGTGATGGTGATAGTGAAAATGTAGTTAGAGTGATTCAGTGTGGCTGTGATAGTGATGGAGTGGCTAAGAAGTGATGGCTATAATGAAAGTGTAGTGACAGTGTTTCAGTGTGGCTGTGATTGTGGAGTGGCTACGGAATGATAGTGAAGGTGTAGTGAGAGTGATTGTGCCTGTGATAGTGATGGAGTGGCTAGGGAGAGATGGTGATAGTGAAAATGTAGTTAGAGTGATTCAGTGTGGCTGTGATAGTGATGGAGTGGCTAGGGAGTGATGGTGATAGTGAAGATGTAGTGAGGGTGATATGGTGTGCCTGTGATAGTGATGGAGTGGCTAGGGAGAGATGGTGATAGTGAAGATGTAGTGAGGGTGATATGGTGTGCCTGTGATAGTGATGGAGTGGCTAGGGAGAGATGGTGATAGTGAAGGTGTAATGAGAGTGATTCAGTGTAGTTGTGATAGTGATGAAGTGGCTAGGAGGTGATGGTGAAATGAAGGTGTAGTGAGAGTGATTCAGTGTGGCTGTGATAGTGATGGAATGGCTCAGGAGTGATAGTGAAGGTGTTGTGAGAGTGATTGTGCTTGTGGAAGTGATGGAGTAGCTAAGGAGTGACAGTGAAGGTGCAGTGAGTGAGTAACTGTGGCTGTGATAGTGATGGAGTGGCTAAGGAGTGATAATGAAGTACTGGTGCCACTCATACCAGGTGTCCATTTAGTCTTTACGGGTTGGTAGGTAAAGTAAGTGCCAATAATAAGTAAAATAAGTACCAGAATAAGTACCAAGGGAGGTAACTGTGGTAACCTTAAGTGGTGGCGTCTTCGTCGTGGATCCACCCCCCAGAGGCTGTCGAAGCGGACGGGGAGGACAGCAGGGAGGGCAAACCACCGCAAACACCCCCGTCCGAGTACCTGGGAGTGGCTTCGGTCGCCCGGGTAAGTATCACGTTTCTCAGCACAACAAATACAACAACACTTTTTTTCACACCAAGAAATGACTCCCCAGTGGTAATTTCTCAAAGACTTCTATCCGGTGACATCGAGTACAATGCAGGACCCATCAACAAATACACCTCCCGATCATCATCACTACCAAAACCAGAATCACCCCAGCTGGCCACACACACACATACACTAATTATAAGAGAGCCAACTGGGAGGCCTTCACAACTGAAACTGAACAACACTTTGAGACGTTAAACAGTACACTCATCACAAACATCAACATCGCTGTGCAAATTTTCATTACAATAATTCAAAATGCGGACAAAAGACACATCCCTAGAGGCAACAGAAAGAGATATAATCTCAGTTTCACACCAGAAATTCGAGACCTAATCAGTCAACGCGATGCACTGCAACTCCCCAACACCCCATACACAAGACACTGTACAACAAATAAACAATAAAATATCAGAACAGCAAACACTAAATCGGAATAATTATCCCCAAACACTTGATCACAAAACAATCACCAGCAAACTCTATGAAACACTAAACAGCATCATATTCTCCAGCAGCAACACCACACAACCACACGCTGCCATCACTACAACAGACACCATACCCTCAAACAAACAACAAGCAAACACACTCTCATCAATCACTTTTCACACGTCAGTCATCTAAACCTCCGTCGCGACGACTGACGTGTCATCTGATGCAAGAACAGTTCCCCACAGACCCAGATGTCGCACTTTTCACCTACAACCAGACGAAGCACATCATTAGCATCCTTAAGCACTCATCTACCTGTGGCCCAGACAACATAAACAACACACCTTAAACACCATGGACCACAAGGCATACAAGCACTCCCCAGTATATCAAACCACAGCTTCTCACACATGACCCCCCACATTTGGAAGCATGGTATTATCATCACTACCCCCAAACCCAACAAAGATCCCATGTTACCTTCCTTTCACTGCCCCATCGCACTCCTCTCTACCCCCTCCAAAGTCACTGAACGACTGGTATTACAGTTAGTAACACCTCACATCCCCTAAGCCCCATCACAACATGGCTTTAGGCTGTCACACTCTACAAACACTCTTCTAGCAGACCATACACAAAGAGTTTTTGATGGCATCAGTTCAGCTAGGCCAGAACACTCCTAGTCACACTATACAGTAGCAAAGTTTTTGATGTCATCCCCCACCACAACCTTACAAACTAAATATTCAGCAGAAACATGCGCAATAACACAAAAAGATGGCAGGCAAACTATTTAGCTGGCAGATGTGCACATGATACATTTGCCGGTCAGTCACTGAACATCAGGAACTTAACAAACGGCATCCCTCAAGGATATGCTTTGTCCCCTACACTCTTTAACCTATACATGCACGACATACCCACATCTCACACACCATATGTACACATAGCTTCCTATGCAGACGACATGACACTAACATGTACACACCAAAACGCAAACACAGCCACACACATCCTCCAGTCTTACCTCAACACACTACGTGAATGGTTCATCACGAACAGACTCAAAGTAGCCCAAGCAAAATCTAGTGACCCCTCTCACAAAGTGGAGAGCAGAACAGAGTCATATTCCACACCTAGCCTAATCATAAACAATACCCCCCTACCACACACAGACACACACACAGACACACACACAGACACACACACAGACACACACACACACACACACACACACACACACACACACACACCAACTTATTATAACATTCATTACAACAATGTCATTTAAACAACACATCACAAACATTAAAAATAAATTAACACCAAGACTCAACGCCCTAAGTTCACTTGCCTATACAACATTCGGACACAACAAAGAAACCACCACCACAGCATACAATGTATACCGTACTTTAAGTGATGAATTATGTAAAGACCTGCTTGGGCTTCTAACCTCATTGAAATACCCTACAACACCCTGCAGACCACATAGACTGCACAGCTATTGCACCTACAGACCATGTACACACAGAAAAAAAACTATCGTAACATGGGGGTCCGATGTGTTTCATACTGAACAACCTGGCTGTCTCGCTAGGGTTGGTAAGCCTGACAGTGGGTGAGTTGCCAACTAGGACGAGGTAGAAATATGCATGGGAGAATCAATGGATATAGCTTATAATAATAATGCAACAAACACACGCAGGGATACCAATGGAGGAGGCTGTTATCAAAAACCTTCATTCGTGTGTCATTTTATATCGCGCAGAAGGTGTAACGATAGTTTTTTTGTTGTGTGTACACCAAGAAACCAAAGTCCTCAAAGTCAAGGATCATCTAGACATGAGAGGCACACAAGTTCTTGCCACAGCCTCTACAAACTCACACCATCCACTACACTACATGGTAGCGCACACACAAACACACACACACACATACACACACACACACACACCAAGAAACATCAAAACACCCAGCACACGATATCATACACAAATTCTGTCATCTCTCCACCCTCGTCCGCCTCAAACAAGCTTCCAGGAGCATATCCATGCTCAGATCACTCAGTGCTCAGTTCAGTCACTCTAAGGCGACACACAGCTGCTTGCACGACCTTCTGATATCCACCCTTTTGAATCCTACCTTTCTCGTAAGGACAGGGTCCACCTGGCCAGGCTGAGGTGTGGGCGTCATCCAGACTCTTGAGTTATCAGAAAAGGCTGGATGACTCCGTTGCTGATGACTGTCCAGGATGCAACACAGCACCCCATACTATTAAGCACATATGGAAAACTGCATTGCACATAACCGCCTGCTCGAACAACACAACACACACTCCTTGAGAGCTCTGTGGGGAAGCCCGGTCTCGGCCATGGCCTTCCTTAGGGACTCGGAGGTGTTCGTCCAGACTGCTTGGGGAACACCTATTACTGCTGGAGCCTCTGTTGACGGCTGGGAGGGGGGGGTATAAGGCATTGTTTCACTTGTGTTTTTGCTTCTGTCTATAACCTCTACCTACATCTTGTATGAAGGCCGCTGCACTGAGTTCCGTAGGCCTACATTTATGTGATTTGTTCCTTTATCTTAAAAGCTACTCGAAGAAAGTATTGAAAGATTTTTTTAACGCCTTCATGTTTGCTAATGTATATTTCATAGCTGAGAATCAAGACTGAGGTATAATTAACACTGGTTCTTGGATGTTATTGATTACGTAACGTTCATCTATGAGTTTTACAGCCCATATTTTCAGGGGCGACACTTCATGCTAGCCCTTCACCTGCTATAAACTCTGTTAAACTGGAGGGAGACTCAAGAGCGAAGGATTGTTAGCTCTCATCATGAACAACAACAACAACAACATAAACCTAATTCCAGGTAACAATCCAAACTGTTCAAAATGTTGTAATATCGCTTGTCAGTTTTCAGAATCAAAGATACTCCATATCAGTTCAGTTATAGATAAGAATGTTTACAGTATAAACCTAGAGAACATCAATTTGTTCTCTTGCTAGAGAGAGTGTTATCTGGAAAGAAACTACCCCACCTCCTTTACCCTCTCCCTTACATTTGCCTGGCGTCACTTGCTGTGTAACTGCAAAACTGAAACTGTACCTTTTTAATGTTTGACTTTTTAGCCTGACTGACCAGGAGAGCACCCAAATATTCCTTTAAACTACGGTAAGGACAATCGAAGTCCCTATTTTTAGATCAACCTAAGGAATAATCTGGGGTAATGCTCTAATGAGTCACCAACCCTCTGTATCAAAGGTGAAGATCAAGGCAACGAGATACAGAGCACCAACCAGAAACGAATCACAGCTTCTTCTTAATAATTACTTTAGCACAGGTGTGGGGCGTGGCGTCGTCTTAACAATCAAACAATGCTGTCTGGCACCAAATGCTGCTAGCCTTGCAGATAGGTGGCTGTCTTCTCGTTAAGATGGATTTCGTAGCACCACTTCCTCAGAAACTTATTTATCTTGGTAAACTCCATGTTTTTTACTGCACTCATATTAAACATATAATACAGAATATTAGAATCTAATATGCAAAGTAACTCGCAGAAGTAGTGATGCCACGAAGTCTTTTGTACCAATGAAATCTATCTATCTATATACCTAGGCTGCTTCCCCCGAGGAAAGGGAGGTAGCCGAGACAGGACGACACACTCCCCATTTACTCATCCATTCAGACACATTCATTCGCATCTTAACCCCAAAGGGGAGAACGGACAGATCCTCACCGCACCACACTGCACAAGGATCAACTGCGCAATGCAATCAGTGACATCCGCAGCAGGGCCCGACAGCAGAACTGGTTTACCCCTGCCACATCTTAACAGACCCATTCCCTTGCCCGCACCTGACATGACCAGCTGATCAGACCAAATGCGGGAGAATATCCCGTCAGGGCTGCATCATCACTTATTCATTCACAATTTCTCTCCATTTATTTCTGTCACGCACCAATGAAATACGGGACTAAATCGCTGTGTAATCCTGTTGGAGGTGTTACATAGCCTATGATTTCATCATCCTTTGTATAATTCTAACGTACAGTATGCTGCATGTTTGATCACGATTCGCCTCGTGGCTTCCATAGTGACCAGGCTTGCGTGTTCTACCTCACTCCCCCCTTCTCCCCCTTATAGTAGAGTAAGTCGTTCTTTCTGTTGTTCAGAGCAGGATTGTTAACTCTTCTTCCCCTATGGCTTCATTTGCGCGTCCTTCTTACAAGTTGTATCAAGCTCTGCCGGCCCCTATATAATGAGCTCAGTCTCTGCATTAATTGCCACTTAGATCTACTCCCCATTTTGTTCACATCTCTGTCCTCCCCTGTATAGTGTATTATTATTTTTGTGAGTGCTCTGGAAGTCTCCAGCCATCTAGCTGCTGTATAATTTGAGTATAAGTGTTGTTACCATTTTTCTTGTACTGTATGGCCTAAGGTGTTAATTCGTAGGCCTGGTAAGGTTTTTGTGATTCATGTTAAGTTTTTAATGTCAGCCAGTATTAGTAATATTTTGTATCTATAATAATATTATATTTTACTTTAACTGAGCATTATTCGGTTCTCTCATTTATCAGGGCTGACTTAGATAAATTTGTTCTTGCTAAATTCGTGTTAATAGAGGCTATTGCAGTTAACCATATATGGAACCTGTTTTGCCATTACATTATCCTTATGAGTCCTGAATGTTTAGTTGTTAGTTTGAGCATTAAACTTTAACTTGTAATTATACCTAACTCTTTTGTTTTGAAACTGGAACTTTGCGGGACAGTAGTGATTTTAGTATTCTCACTTGAAGTGTTCATTATCTCTCTCTGTTCCGTAACATAAATTTAGCGACCTCTTATCAGGATATTCAGGATATTATCATAAGGATATTGCTTGATATTTTGTGACTGTGATTTATTCATGATGTCTACTATTACTACTCTTGATGAAGCCAAAGATTTTTTGTCAAATGTGCAAACAGTGTGTGATGTAGAAAACAGAACAAAGAATGAACTTAGCTTGTTGCACAGCAATTGGGCATTGCTTTTTGCTCTCATCATTCTAAAGATCAAATTGTTGACATGATTAATAAAAGCTTGTTTAATGTAATTCCTGCAGATGAACAAAAGCAGATTGAAATAGCTAAGTTACAGCTAGCCCTGCAGGAGGCTCGTGCTAAGGAGGCTGAGTCTCAGGCTCGTATTCAAGAGGCACAGGCACAAATTGAAATTGCTAGGATTCAGGCAGACCATGAGTATCGCATGAAACAAAGTGGAACTGGATCATCTAGCTCTGATGATTTTGATGGGCGGTGTGTGCCCGGGGCCAAAAAAACTCTCTCCCTTCCTCCCTCCCTCCCTCCCTACTTAGAGAGCGGCTCCCAAAACCTTTGAAACACCCAAGGGTGGGGCGGTATGTGCCCGGGGCCAAGAAACTCTCTCCCTTCCTCCCTCCCTCCCTACGTACAGAGCGGCCCCCAAAACCTTTAAAACACCCAAGGGCAGGGCGGTGTGTGCCCAGGGCCAAAAAACTCTCTCCCTTCCTCCCTCCTTCCCTCCCTCCCTACCAAGAGAGGAGCCCCCAAAACCTTTAAAACACCCAAGGGCTGGGCACTGTGTGCCCGGGGCCTAAAAAACTCTCCCCTCCTCCCTCCCTCCCTACTGAGAGAGCGGCCATAAAACCTTTAAAACACCCAAGGGTGGGGCGGTGTGTGCCCGGGGCCAAGAAACTCTCTCCCTTCCTCCCTCCCTCCCTCCCTCCCTACTTAGAGAGCGGCCCCAAAAACCTTTAAAACACCCAAGGGCAGGGCGGTGTGTGCCCGGGGCCAAAAAAAACTCTCTCCCTTCCTCCCTCTTTCCCTTCCTACTTAGAGAGCGGCCCCCAAAACCTTTGAAACACCCAAAGGTGGGGGCGGTGTGTGCCCGGGGCCAAGAAACTCTCTCCCTTCCTCCCTCCCTCCCTCCCTCTCTCACTACTTAGAGAGCGGCCCCCAAAACCTTTCAAACACCCAAAGGTGGGGGCGGTGTGTGCCCGGGGCCAAGAAACTCTCTCCCTTCCTCCCTCCCTCCCTACTTAGAGAGCACCCCCCAAAACCTTTGAAAGGGTGGGGCAGTGTGTGCCCGGGGCCAAGAAACTCTCTCCCTTCCTCCCTCCCTCCCTCCCTCCCTACTTAGAGAGCGGCCCCCAAAACCTTTAAAACACCCAAGGGTGGGGCGGTGTGTGCCCGGGGCCAAAAAAAACTCTCTCTCTTCCTCCCTCCCTCCCTCCCTCCCTACTTAGAGAGCGGCCCCCAAAACCTTTGAAACACCTAAGGGTTGGGCGGTGTGTGCCCGGGGCCAAGAAACTCTCTCCCTTCCTCCCTCCCTACCGAGAGAGGGGCCCTCAAAGCCTTTAAAACACCCACGGGCGGGGCGGTGTGTGTCTGGGGCCAAGAAGCTCCCTCCTTGCCTCTCTCCTCTCCATATCTCCCTATCCCCCCTCCCTCCCTCCCTTGTCTCCGTCTCTTCCTATCCTCCCTCCTTCTCTCCCTCCCTCCCTCCCTCCAGAAAGAACGGCCCCCAAATCCTGCAAAACACCCAAGGGCGGGGCTGTGTGTGCCTTGGTCCTGGATTGACTTAGCCTCCAGGATGAGGTGGCCATTGAGGATGTTGGTTTGGGCGGCCTTCACCTCCATCACCTCCATCTCTCTCACCTTCACCGCCCTCACCTCCGTCATCCCCCCTCACCTCCTTCACCACCCTCACCTCTTTCACCTCCTGCATCCCCCACACCTCCCTCAACCCCCTCACTCCCTTTATCCCCCTCACCCACTTCATCGCCCTCACCCCCTTCATCGCCCTCTCCCCCTTCATCGCCCTCACCTCCTCCATCCCCCTCACCTCCCTTATCTTCCTTACCTCCCTCATCCCCCTCACCTTCTCCTTCCCCCTAGCTTCCCTCATCCCCTTCACCTCCTCCACCCCCTTCACCTCCATCACCCCCTCATCCCCCTCACCTCCTCCACCCCCTTCACCTCCTTCACCCCCTTCACCTCCTCCACCCCCTTCACCCCCTCATCTTCCTCATCCCCCTCACCTCCTCGATCCCCCTCACCTCCTCCATCCCCGTCACCTCCTTCATCCCCCTCACCTCCTTCATCCCCCTCACCTCCTTCACCCCCTCACCTCCTTCACCCCCTCACCTCCTTCACCCCCCTCACCTCCTTCACCCCCATCACCTCCTTCACCCCCATCACCTCCTTCACCCCCTCATCTCATTCACCCCCCTCACTTCCTTCACCCCCTCACCTCCTTCACACCCCTCACCTCCTTCACCCTCCTCACTTCCTTCACCCCCTCACCTCCTTCACCCACTCACCTCCTTCACCCCCCTCACTTCCTTCACCCCCCTCACCTCCTTCACCCCCCTCACTTCCTTCACCACCTCACTTCCTTCACCCCCCTCACCTCCTTCACCTCCCTCACTTCCTTCACCCCCCTCACCTCCTTCACCCCCCTCACCTCCTTCACCCCCCTCACTTCCTTCATCCCCCTCACCTCCTTCACCCCCTCACCTCCTTCACCCCCTCACCTCCTTCATCCCCTCACCTCCTTCACCACCATCACCTCCTTCACCCCCTCATCTCATTCACCCCCCTCACTTCCTTCACCCCCTCACCTCCTTCACCCCCTCACTTCCTTCACCCCCCTCACTTCCTTCACCTCCCTCACCTCCTTCACCTCCCTCACCTCCTTCATCCCCCTCACCTCCTTCATCGCCCTCACCTTCACCCCCCTCACCTCCTTCACCCCCCTCACTTCCTTCACCCCCCTCACTTCCTTCACCCCCCTCACCTCCTTCATCGCCCTCACCTTCACCGCCCTCACATTGTCGTTCTCCTTTTCTTTTTTTGGCCAGATTCCAATTTAGTACATTTTTGCTGCTAAATTTGGAATCTTTGACATTTAGGTTTTTAAGGCCTATTTTTTTGAAATTACTAATAATGTGGGATTATTTTCTCTCTCTCTCTCTCTCTCTCTCTCTCTCTCTCTCTCTCTCTCTCTCTCATTACTCGAATTTTTCACTTTTACAGGTCTCTTTTTTTTTTTATCTTTTGTTTCTTTTCATTCGTTCTTAACATCTTTCAGTTTTCCTTCTTTTTTTTTTTTTCAATAAATTCACCTTTTCCTCATTATCTGTTTTCCCCTCTTCTCGTAATCTACCTCTTACGTAAATTAAACTTTCATATCTGTCTCTGTTTTCTGTATTACAATTTATTTTGACATCGTTCTTAGTCTATCTATCTATTGCCAGACACCATAGTCCCGTACAGGGTGGCCATTTGACACTGAGTTAGTTGTTTTACAGGGAGGGGCACCAACCCTCCACCAACCAACTTGTTGACACATAGGGAGCACGTATGGTTATATGGTTACCACCCAGCCCTTTTGTTTTTTCATCATTTTGTATTGAGTGTTAAGATTAATGTGGGAGTGATTTTGTGAGTGCTAGTAAGTGGATCTGATGGTGATGGAGGGGCTAGGGAGTGATAGTGAAAGTGAAAGTGTAGTGAGAGTGATAATTGTGGCTGTGATGGTGATGGAGTGGCTAGGGACTTATAATGATAGCGAAGGTGTAGTGAGAGTGATAAGTGTGTGTGATAGTGATGGAGTGGCTAGGGGATGATGGTGATAGTGAAAGCGTAGTGAGAGTGATAAGTGTGGCTGTGATGGTGATGTAGTGGCTTGGAAGTGATCGTGATAGTGAAAGTGTAGTGAGAGTGATTCAGTGTGGCTGTGATGGTGATGGAGTGGCTTGGGAGTGATGGTGATAGTGAAAATGTAGTTAGAGTGATTCAGTGTGGCTGTGATAGTGATGGAGTGGCTAAGAAGTGATGGCTATAATGAAAGTGTAGTGACAGTGTTTCAGTGTGGCTGTGATTGTGGAGTGGCTACGGAATGATAGTGAAGGTGTAGTGAGAGTGATTGTGCCTGTGATAGTGATGGAGTGGCTAGGTAGAGATGGTGATAGTGAAGGTGTAGTGAGAGTGATTGTTCCTGTGATAGTGATGGAGTGGCTAGGGAGTGATGGTGATAGTGAAGATGTAGTGAGGGTGATATGGTGTGCCTGTGATAGTGATGGAGTGGCTAGGGAGAGATGGTGATAGTGAAGATGTAGTGAGGGTGATATGGTGTGCCTGTGATAGTGATGGAGTGGCTAGGGAGAGATGGTGATAGTGAAGGTGTAATGAGAGTGATTCAGTGTAGTTGTGATAGTGATGAAGTGGCTAGGAGGTGATGGTGAAATGAAGGTGTAGTGAGAGTGATTCAGTGTGGCTGTGATAGTGATGGAATGGCTCAGGAGTGATAGTGAAGGTGTTGTGAGAGTGATTGTGCTTGTGGTAGTGATGGAGTAGCTAAGGAGTGACAGTGAAGGTGCAGTGAGTGAGTAACTGTGGCTGTGATAGTGATGGAGTGGCTAAGGAGTGATAATGAAGTACTGGTGCCACTCATACCAGGTGTCCATTTAGTCTTTACGGGTTGGTAGGTAAAGTAAGTGCCAATAATACGTAAAATAATAAGTAAAATAAGTACCAGAATAAGTACCAAGGGAGGTAACTGTGGTAACCTTAAGTGGTGGCGTCTTCGTCGTGGGTCCACCCCCCAGAGGCTGTCGAAGCGGACGGGGAGGACAGCAGGGAGGGCAAACCACCGCAAACACCCCCTGTCCGAGTACCTGGGAGTGGCTTCGGTCGCCCGGGTAAGTATCACGTTTCTCAGCACAACAAATACAACAACACTTTTTTTCACACCAAGAAATGACTCCCCAGTGGTAATTTCTCAAAGACTTCTATCCGGTGACATCGAGTACAATGCAGGACCCATCAACAAATACACCTCCCGATCATCATCACTACCAAAACCAGAATCACCCCAGCTGGCCACACACACACATACACTAATTATAAGAGAGCCAACTGGGAGGCCTTCACAACTGAAACTGAACAACACTTTGAGACGTTAAACAGTACACTCATCACAAACATCAACATCGCTGTGCAAATTTTCATTACAATAATTCAAAATGCGGACAAAAGACACATCCCTAGAGGCAACAGAAAGAGATATAATCTCAGTTTCACACCAGAAATTCGAGACCTAATCAGTCAACGCGATGCACTGCAACTCCCCAACACCCCATACACAAGACACTGTACAACAAATAAACAATAAAATATCAGAACAGCAAACACTAAATCGGAATAATTATCCCCAAACACTTGATCACAAAACAATCACCAGCAAACTCTATGAAACACTAAACAGCATCATATTCTCCAGCAGCAACACCACACAACCACACGCTGCCATCACTACAACAGACACCATACCCTCAAACAAACAACAAGCAAACACACACTCATCAATCACTTTTCACACGTCAGTCATCTAAACCTCCGTCGCGACGACTGACGTGTCATCTGATGCAAGAACAGTTCCCCACAGACCCAGATGTCGCACCTTTCACCTACAACCAGACGAAGCACATCATTAGCATCCTTAAGCACTCATCTACCTGTGGCCCAGACAACATAAACAACACACCTTAAACACCATGGACCACAAGGCATACAAGCACTCCCCAGTATATCAAACCACAGCTTCTCACACATGACCCCCCACATTTGGAAGCATGGTATTATCATCACTACCCCCAAACCCACAAAAACCCCACGTTACCTTACTGACACCGCCCCATCACACTCCTCTGCACCCCCTCCAAAGTCACTGAACGACTGGTATTACAATTAGTAACACCTCACATCCCCCTAGCCCCATCACAACATGGTTTTAGGCCACTACACTCCACAAACACTCTTCTTATTGACCTTAGCCAGAGAGTTTTTAATGGCATCAGTTCAGCTAGGCCAGAACACTCCTAGTCACACTATACAGTAGCAAAGTTTTTGATGTCATCCCCCACCATAACCTTACAAACTAAATATTCAGCAGAAACATGCGCAATAACACAAAAAGATGGCAGGCAAACTATTTAGCTGGCAGATGTGCACATGATACATTTGCCAGTCAGTCACTGAACATCAGGAACTTAACAAACGGCATCCCTCAAGGATATGCTTTGTCCCCTACACTCTTTAACCTATACATGCACGACATACCCACATCTCACACACCATATGTACACATAGCTTCCTATGCAGACGACATGACACTAACATGTACACACCAAAACGCAAACACAGCCACACACATCCTCCAGTCTTACCTCAACACACTACGTGAATGGTTCATCATGAACAGACTCAAAGTAGCCCAAGCAAAATCTAGTGACCCCTCTCACAAAGTGGACAGCAGAACAGAGTCATATTCCACACCTAGCCTAATCATAAACAATACCCCCCTACCACACACACACACACACACACAGACACACACACACACACACACACACACACACACACACACACACACACACACACACACACACACACACACACACACACCAACTTATTATAACATTCATTACAACAATGTCATTTAAACAACACATCACAAACATTAAAAATAAATTAACACCAAGACTCAACGCCCTAAGTTCACTTGCCTATACAACATTTGGACACAACAAAGAAACCACCACCACAGCATACAATGTATACCGTACCTTAAGTGATGAACTATGTAAAGACCTGCTTGGGCTCATTGAAATACCCTACAACACCCTGCAGACCATATAGACTGCACAGCTACTGCACCTACAGACCATGTACACACAGCAAAAAAACTATCGTTACATGGGGGTCCGATGTGTTTCATACTGAACAACCTGGCTGTCTCGCTAGGGTTGGTAAGCCTGACAGTGGGTGAGTTGCCAACTAGGACGAGGTAGAAATATGCATGGGAGAAGCAATGGATATAGCTTATAATAAATATGCAACAAACACACGCAGGGATACCAATGGAGGAGGCTGTTATCAAAAACCTTCATTCGTGTGTCATTTTATATCGCGCAGAAGGTGTAACGATAGTTTTTTTGTTGTGTGTACACCAAGAAACCAAAGTCCTCAAAGTCAAGGATCATCTAGACATGAGAGGCACACAAGTTCTTGCCACAGCCTCTACAAACTCACACCATCCACTACACGACATGGTAGCGCACACACAAACACACACACACACACACCAAGAATCATCAAAACACCCAGCACACGATATCATACACAAATTCTGTCATCTCTCCACCCTCGTCTGCCTCAAACAAGCTTCCAGGAGCATATCCATGCTCAGATCACTCAGTGCTCAGTTCAGTCACTCTAAGACGACACACAGCTGCTTCCACGACCTTCTGATATCCACCCTTTTGAATCCTACCTTCCTCGTAAGGACAGGGTCCACCTGGCCAGGCTGAGGTGTGGGCGTCATCCAGCCTCTTGAGTTATCAGAAAAGGCTGGATGACTCCGTTGCTGATGACTGTCCAGGATGCAATACAGCACCCCATACTATTAAGCACATATGGAAAACTGCATTGCACATAACCGCCTGCTCGAACAACACAACACACACTCCTTGAGAGCTCTGTGGGGAAGCTCGGTCTCGGCCATGGCCTTCCTTAGGGACTCGGAGGTGTTCGTCCAGACTGCTTGGGGAACACCTATTACTACTGGAGCCTCTGTTGACGGCTGGGAGGGGGGGGTATAAGGCATTGTTTCACTTGTGTTTTTGCTTCTGTCTATAACCTCTACCTACATCTTGTATGAAGGCCGCTGCACTGAGTTCCGTAGGCCTACATTTATGTGATTTGTTCCTTTATCTTAAAAGCTACTCGAAGAAAGTATTGAAAGATTTTTTTAACACCTTCATGTTTGCTAATGTATATTTCATAGCTGAGAATCAAGACTGAAGTATAATTAACACTGTGGTTCTTGGATGTTATTGATTACGTAACGTTCATCTATGAGTTTTACAGCCCATATTTTCAGGGGCGACACTTCATGCTAGCCCTTCACCTGCTATAAACTCTGTTAAACTGGAGGGAGACTCAAGAGCGAAGGATTGTTAGCTCTCATCATGAACAACAACAACAACAACAACAACATAAACCTAATTCCAGGTAACAATCCAAACTGTTCAAAATGTTGTAATATCGCTTGTCAGTTTTCAGAATCAAAGATACTCCATATCAGTTCAGTTATAGATAAGAATGTTTACAGTATAAACCTAGAGAACATCAATTTGTTCTCTTGCTAGAGAGAGTGTTATCTGGAAAGAAACTACCCCACCTCCTTTACCCTCTCCCTTACATTTGCCTGGCGTCACTTGCTGTGTAACTGCAAAACTGAAACTGTACCTTTTTAATGTTTGACTTTTTAGCCTGACTGACCAGGAGAGCACCCAAATATTCCTTTAAACTACGGTAAGGACAATCGAAGTCCCTATTTTTAGATCAACCTAAGGAATAATCTGGGGTAATGCTCCAATGAGTCACCAACCCTCTGTATCAAAGGTGAAGATCAAGGCAACGAGATACAGAGCACCAACCAGAAACGAATCACAGCTTCTTCTTAATAATTACTTTAGCACAGGTGTGGGGCGTGGCGTCGTCTTAACAATCAAACAATGCTGTCTGGCACCAAATGCTGCTAGCCTTGCAGATAGGTGGCTGTCTTCTCGTTAACATGGATTTCGTAGCACCACTTCCTCAGAAACTTATTTATCTTGGTAAACTCCATGTTTTTTACTGCACTCATATTAAACATATAATACAGAATATTAGAATCTAATATGCAAAGTAAATCGCAGAAGTAGTGATGCCACGAAGTCTTTTGTACCAATGAAATCTATCTATCTATATACCTAGGCTGCTTCCCCCAAGGAAAGGGAGGTAGCCGAGACAGAACGACACACTCCCCATTTACTCATCCATTCAGACACATTCATTCGCATCTTAACCCCAAAGGGGAGAACGGACAGATCCTCACCGCACCACACTGCACAAGGATCAACTGCGCAATGCAATCAGTGACATCCGCAGCAGGGCCCGACAGCAGAACTGGTTTACCCCTGCCACATCTTAACAGACCCATTCCCTTGCCCGCACCTGACATGACCAGCTGATCAGACCAAATGCGGGAGAATATCCCGTCAAGGCTGCGTCATCACTTATTCATTCACAATTTCTCTCCATTTATTTCTGTCACGCACCAATGAAATACGGGACTAAATCGCTGTGTAATCCTGTTGGAGGTGTTACATAGCCTATGATTTCATCATCCTTTGTATAATTCTAACGTACAGTATGCTGCATGTTTGATCACGATTCGCCTCGTGGCTTCCATAGTGACCAGGCTTGCGTGTTCTACCTCACTCCCCCCTTCTCCCCCTTATAGTAGAGTAAGTCGTTCTTTCTGTTGTTCAGAGCAGGATTGTTAACTCTTCTTCCCCTATGGCTTCATTTGCGCGTCCTTCTTACAAGTTGTATCAAGCTCTGCCGGCCCCTATATAATGAGCTCAGTCTCTGCATTAATTGCCACTTAGATCTACTCCCCATTTTGTTCACATCTCTGTCCTCCCGTGTATAGTGTATTATTATTTTTGTGAGTGCTCTGGAAGTCTCCAGCCATCTAGCTGCTGTATAATTTGAGTATAAGTGTTGTTACCATTTTTCTTGTACTGTATGGCCTAAGGTGTTAATTCGTAGGCCTGGTAAGGTTTTTGTGATTCATGTTAAGTTTTTAATGTCAGCCAGTATTAGTAATATTTTGTATCTATAATAATATTATATTTTACTTTAACTGAGCATTATTCGGTTCTCTCATTTATCAGGGCTGACTTAGATAAATTTGTTCTTGCTAAATTCGTGTTAATAGAGGCTATTGCAGTTAACCATATATGTAACCTGTTTTGCCATTACATTATCCTTATGAGTCCTGAATGTTTAGTTGTTAGTTTGAGCATTAAACTTTAACTTGTAATTATACCTAACTCTTTTGTTTTGAAACTGGAACTTTGCGGGACAGTAGTGATTTTAGTATTCTCACTTGAAGTGTTCATTATCTCTCTCTGTTCCGTAACATAAATTTGGCGACCTCTTATCAGGATATTCAGGATATTATCATAAGGATATTGCTTGATATTTTGTGACTGTGATTTATTCATGATGTCTACTATTACTACTCTTGATGAAGCCAAAGATTTTTTGTCAAATGTGCAAACAGTGTGTGATGTAGAAAACAGAACAAAGAATGAACTTAGCTTGTTGCACAGCAATTGGGCATTGCTGTTCGCTCTCATCATTCTAAAGATCAAATTGTTGACATGATTAATAAAAGCTTGTTTAATGTAATTCCTGCAGATGAACAAAAGCAGATTGAAATAGCTAAGTTACAGCTAGCCCTGCAGGAGGCTCGTGCTAAGGAGGCTGAGTCTCAGGCTCGTATTCAAGAGGCACAGGCACAAATTGAAATTGCTAGGATTCAGGCAGACCATGAGTATCGCATGAAACAAAGTGGAACTGGATCATCTAGCTCTGATGATTTTGATGGGCGGTGTGTGCCCGGGGCCAAAAAAACTCTCTCCCTTCCTCCCTCCCTCCCTCCCTACTTAGAGAGCGGCTCCCAAAACCTTTGAAACACCCAAGGGTGGGGCGGTATGTGCCCGGGGCCAAGAAACTCTCTCCCTTCCTCCCTCTCTCCCTACGTACAGAGCGGCCCCCAAAACCTTTAAAACACCCAAGGGCAGGGCGGTGTGTGCCCAGGGCCAAAAAACTCTCTCCCTTCCTCCCTCCTTCCCTCCCTCCCTACCAAGAGAGGAGCCCCCAAAACCTTTAAAACACCCAAGGGCTGGGCACTGTGTGCCCGGGGCCTAAAAAACTCTCCCCTCCTCCCTCCCTCCCTACTGAGAGAGCGGCCCTAAAACCATTAAAACACCCAAGGGTGGGGCGGTGTGTGCCCGGGGCCAAGAAACTCTCTCCCTTCCTCCCTCCCTCCCTCCCTCCCTACTTAGAGAGCGGCCCCCAAAACCTTTAAAACACCCAAGGGCAGGTCGGTATGTGCCCGGGGCCAAGAAACTCTCTCCCTTCATCCATCCCTCCCTCCTTCCCTACTTAGAGAGCGGCCCCAAAACCTTTAAAACACCCAAGGGCAGGGCGGTGTGTGCCCGGGGCCAAAAAAAACTCTCTCCCTTCCTCCCTCCCTCCCTCCCTACTTAGAGAGCGGCCCCCAAAACCTTTGAAACACCCAAAGGTGGGGGCGGTGTGTGCCCGGGGCCAAGAAACTCTCTCCCTTCCTCCCTCCTTCCCTACTTAGAGAGCACCCCCCAAAACCTTTGAAAGGGTGGGGCGGTGTGTGCCCGGGGCCAAGAAACTCTCTCCCTTCCTCCCTCCCTCCCTCCCTCCCTACTTAGAGAGCGGCCCAAAAAACCTTTAAAACACCCAAGGGTGGGGCGGTGTGTGCCCGTGGCCAAAAAAACTCTCTCGCTTCCTCCCTCCCTCCCTCCCTCCCTACTTAGAGAGCGGCCCCAAAAACCTTTGAAACACCCAAAGGTTGGGCGGTGTGTGCCCGGGGCCAAGAAACTCTCTCCCTTCCTCCCTCCCTACCGAGAGAGGGGCCCTCAATGCCTTTAAAATACCCACGGGCGGGGCGGTGTGTGTCTGGGGCCAAGAAGCTCCCTCCTTACCTCTCTCCTCTCCATATCTCCCTATCCCCCCTCCCTCCCTCCCTTGTCTCCGTCTCTTCCTGTCCTCCCTCCTTCTCTCCCTCCCTCCCTCCCTCCAGAAAGAACGGCCCTCAAATCCTGCAAAACACCCAAGGGCGGGGCGGTGTGTGCCTTGGTCCTGGATTGACTTAGCCTCCAGGATGAGGTGGCCATTGAGGATGTTGGTTTGGGCGGCCTTCACCTCCATCACCTCCATCTCTCTCACCTTCACCGCCCTCACCTCCGTCATCCCCCCTCACCTCCTTCACCGCCCTCACCTCTTTCACTTCCTGCATCCCCCTCACCTCCCTCAACCCACTCACCCCCTTTATCCCCCTCACCCACTTCATCGCCCTCACCTCCTTCATCCCCCTCACCTCCTTAACCCCCCTCACTTCCTTCACCCCCCTCACCTCCTTCACCCCCCTCACTTCCTTCATCGCCCTCACCTTCACCCCCCTCACTTCCTTCACCCCCCTCACCTCCTTCATCGCCCTCACCTTCACCGCCCTCACATTCTCGTTCTCCTTTTCTTTTTTTGGCCAGATTCCAATTTAGTACATTTTTGCTGCTAAATTTGGAATCTTTGACATTTAGGTTTTTAAGGCCTATTTTTTTTAGATTACTAATAATGTGGGATTATTTCTCTCTCTCTCTCTCTCTCTCTCTCTCTCTCTCTCTCTCTCTCTCTCTCTCTCTCTTTACTCGTATTTTTCACTTTTACAGTTCTCTTTTTATCTCCCTTTTCTTTTCATTCGTTCTTAACATCTTGCAGTTTTTCCTTTTTTTTTTTTTTTTCAATAAATTCACCTTTTCCTCATTATCTGTGTTCCCCTCTTCTTGTAATCTACCTCTTACGTAAATTAAACTTTCATTTTTGTCTCTCTTTTCTGTATTACTATTTATTTTGACATCTTTCTTAGTCCTTTTGTTTTTCATCATTTTGTATAAAGTGTAAGGCTTAATGAGGGAGTGATTTTGTGAGTGCTAGTAAGTGGATGTGATGGTGATGAAGTGACTAGGGAGTGATAGTGATAGTGAAAGTGTAGTGAGAGTGATAAGTGTGGGTGTGATAGTGATGGAGTGGCTTGGGAATGATGGTGATAGTGAAAGTGTAGTTAGTGATTCAGTGTGGCTGTGATAGTGATGGAGTGGCTAGGGAGTGATTGTGATAGTGAAGGTGTAGTGAGAGTGATTAAGTGTAGTTGTGGTAGTGATGAAGTGGCTAGGGGGTGATGGTGAAATGAAGGTGTAGTGAGAGTGATTCAGTGTGGCTGTGATAATGATGGAGTGGCGAGGGAGTGATGGTGAATGCGTAGTGAGAGTAATTCAATGTGGCTGTGATAGTGATGGAGTGGCTTGGGAGTGATAGTGAAGGTAAAGGTGTAGTGAGAGTGATTCAGTGTGGCTGTGATAGTGATGGAGTGGCTATAGAGAGTGATGGTCAAGGTGTAATGAGAAGTGCTTGTGATGGTGATGGAGTGGCTATAAGGAGTGATAATGATGGTGAAGGTGTAGAGAGTGATTCATTGTGGCTGTGATAGTGATGGAATGGCTAAGGAGTGATAGTGAAGGTGTAGTGAGAGGGATTGTGCTTGTGGTAGTGATGGAGTAGCTAAGGAGTGATAGTGAAGGTGCAGTGAGTGATTAACTCTGGCTGTGATAGTGATGGAGTGGCTAAGGAGTGATAATGAAGTACTGGTGCCACTCATGTCAGGTGTCCATTTAGCCTTTACGGATTCGTAGGTAAAATAAGTACGGGAACACCAAGGGGAGTAACTGTGGTAACCCGGAGCGGTGGCGTCTTCGTCGTGGGTCTACTCCCCAGAGGCTGTCGAAGCGAAGGAGGAGGACAGCATGGGGGCCAAACCACCACAAACCCCCCCGTCCAAGAACCTGGGAGTGGCTTTGGTCCCCCGGGCAAGTACCACATCTCCCAACACAACACACACAACAACACTTTTTTCTACACGGAGAAATGACTCCCCTGCGATCATTTCCCAAAAACTTCATTTAGCTGGTGACATCGAGTGCAATCCAAGACCCATCAACAAATACACCTCCCAGTTATCATCACTACCAAAACCAGAATCACCCCAGCTGGCCACAGACACACAGACACACACTAATTATAGGACAGCCAACTGGGAAGCCTTCACAACTGAAAGAGAACAACAATTTGACACACTAAACAGTTCACCCATCACAAGTATCAACACCGCTGTGCACAATTTTACTACAATTATGCAAAACGCAGACAAAAGACACATCCCTACAGGCAACAGAAAGAGACACAACCCCCAACTTCACACTAGAAACTCAAAGCCTCATCAGTCTACGCGACACACTACGACACTCCCCAACACCCCATACACAAGACACAGTACAACAAATACAAGAACTCAACACTCAGATAAACAATAAAATATAAGAGCAGCAAACACCAAATAGGAATAACTATCTCCAAACACTTGATCACGAAACAGACACCAGCAACTCTACAAGACACTAAACAGCATCTCACTCTCGAACAGTGACACTACACAATCACATGCTGCCATCACAACAACAGACACCATACCCTCAAACAAATAACAAGCAAACACTCTCATCAATGACTTTTCACATGTCAGCCATCTAAACCCCATCTCGACGACCGACGTGTCATCTGACGCAAGAGAGAGTTCCCCACAGACACAGACTTCGCACCTTTCACTTACAACCAGACGAAGCACATCATTAGCAACCTTAAGCACTCATCTGCCTGTAGACCAGACAACATAAACAACATACACCTTAACCCGTCACGTCCCGAGGTTTTCCGCACCTCCGACATCCCCCAGTCCCGTGGTATTTTCGAAAAAAATTTTTTTGGCTAAAACCTTCGCTTTTGGTGAGAAACATCGAAAATTCATAGAGAAATCGCTCACCTGAGGTTTAAAGTGCCCAATCCAGGTAGGAGTTCCTCCTTACCTGAGTGGGTTTTCTAACATGCTGGCACCAAAGAAAACGAGTTCTATGGGAGGGTAACTATTTTATCCACTCATAAACGGTATTTATTTATTTACTTGGTACGAATGTATATGTAGTATGACAGTATATTGGTTTTCAAGCAGTAATAAAGGCATTATAAGCATTGTTTCACTCACTAACTAATCACCATACCTGACCTATTTTTGCCACACTACCTGATCATTATTTCTGGCTGTTTCTTCTTCTAATGCAATGTAAACATTGTCCTCCACATTGTCATCGATTGGGGAATCACTCTGGCCCTGAATAACTTTACTAGCCAGGTCACTGGTAACAGGTCCTTTGCCTAGACAATGTCTTGAGGGGGGGAGGGGGGAGGTTCTGCAGTGTAAGGCATTGTCCCTGCTTGGTATCTTGTACAGGAATAGAGGAAGGTGTCCCGTGTATACATACGAAAAATCACGTGCGAAAATTGAAAATTGTGCAAATTAGCGACCTTGCAATTGCACGACGTACTGGTACGTCGCCGGGACTGGCAAATGCAAATCGTTGCAACGTACCCATACGTCGTCGGGATGGGGCGGGTTAAACACCAGGGACCACAAGGCATACAAGCACTCACCAATATATCAAACTACAGCTACCCACACAACATTATACCCAACATCTGGAAGCAAGGTACTATCATCACTATCCCCAAACCCTACAAAGGCCGTTACCTTCCTCACACCGCCCCATCACACTCCTCTGCATCCTCTCCAAAGTCACTGAACGACTGTTATTACAATTAGTAACACCTCACACACCCCTAGCCCCATCACAACATGGTTTTAGGCCGCTACACTCCACAAACACTCATCTTCCAGACCTTACACATCAATTCAGCTAGACCACCACACAGAACACTCTTAGTCATACTAGACATTAGCAAAGCTTTTGATGCCGTCAGGCCGGAGTTATTGACCACAGATTGTATCGTCATCTCGCCATAACTCCTGACCGTAACTGTACTTTCTCCGCGTAAATTTATCGGCATCCCAGAAGTATTGGCAGGAAACATACCCTTCGGACCAGTAGCGTAGTCAGGCTTCCGCAAATGGGGGAGCCAAGTGGGGCCAGTCCCTATTTTGAGGGGATTCACTGCTGAAATTCGAAATAGGGGGAGGGCAGTGGGAGGGCCGTGGGTCTGACTGAAGTGGGGGAGATCACCATGGCCTCCCCCCCCCCCATAGCTAAATGGCACTGCTTCTAATTTCTGCCCCCAACCCTATTTTCTCAGTGTAACTTCTTCGTGACTCGCTATTCAGTTACTTTATTATGATTCCTTCCTAAGCTGCCCGTCTCACTGCAGAAAAAAACTAATACCAGTAATTCAAGTAAATATATGAAGGCGATGTGGCAAAAACGGCCCGTGAGCGAGATTCCAGGTAAGTGGGCCACCTGACGCACTCGACCCACCTTTTTGTGGCCTATGGTGTGATGGCCTGAGTGAGGGAGGGTACCTTGGTGTGTGTGTGTGTGTGTGTGTGTGTGTGTGTGAGAGAGAGAGAGAGAGAGAGGTTACAAAGCACCCCAGATACACAGACTTTACAGATCCTAACTTTTAACTCAAGCGATGAAGTGTGTCTCAATTTTCACTGAAAAATACGATTATTATTACAGTAATGGAGTGTACGGTGAAGCTCTCCCCACCCACTTCTCCCTCCGGCATAACAGCCTGCAGGAAAAAAAAAATAGAGGAGAAAGAATTGTCCCGAAGAGAGAGAGAGAGAGAGAGAGAGAGAGAGAGACTACTTAGATTACCCAACCACAGTTCTGTTATTCTGATACCTGATTTGGTCTCATTCGTCTCTACAACCACATTAAATTTTTACTACACTCGCGCACGTGAAGCGAGAGAGGCTGTGATGTTTTGCTTGACGTGTGTGTGTGTGTGTGTGTGTGTGTGTGTGTGTGTGTGTGATCTGATTTCGATCAAACTTAGTGGAATGGTTGAGGATCAGCCAAGGATTTCACCTGTTGTTTTTAAGGGGGGGTTGTGTGGGGCTGAAGGCGTCGGGTATGGGGGGAGGTGACTTATTCCCTTCAATAAGATGTTTGTTTTTACCTTAAAGTCTTTAGCATATCACAATTTTCTTTATATTTTGATAATCAGTTCACAGTGGAAGAGGTGAATGGAGATTATTTTTATCCCATTCACTATGAGAAGCATCGTCACTGTTAATTTGAACTGACGAGATAAAACTAATATATGGAAGAAAACGTCATCGTAATAATGGGTGGAAGGACGAGTGGAGTGAATGGTGGAGACCTGTGTGGATCATGGAGTGGAAAAAAGCTTAATGCTATATTGAAACGTAAAATAACTTGTTTTTAGACAAGTAATGGGTGTCTTTAATGGAAACTTGTCTTAATATCCTTTTTGTGCCCTTAGGCGACGAGGTGGTTTGGTCATGTGGAGAGGATAGAGAGTGAGAGACTGACGAGGAGTGTGAGTGAGGTGAAGGGGGGGAGAGAGAGGGGGAGGCAAAGGATGATGTGGAGGGATGGAGTGGAGAGGTATATGAGAGAGGGGTGTGTGAGCTGGGAGCAGGGCAGTGAATGGCGGGGGACAGGGCGACATGGAGGCGATTTGTTTGTGGCCACCCCTTACGGAATTAAGGCGTCTGGCAATACATAGATAGATAGATCATTCACCAAGAACGCTTTCCAGAATCTCGTCTATAATGATATATTTAGCCTGTGTTCTTTAAATATTCTCTTGTCTGGTAATAATATTTCAAAACCGACAGTTTACATTAAATAATTTACAAGGGAATATCAGCAAGAAATATCCAGAAAATAAAGATGTAAGGAAGATGTCTCAGGGAACGTCCTTATCACGACAGTAGTTATACTCTCAGGCTCCCATGACTTCCCTTCAGCTAAATATAATTGTTTAACGTTAGATTAAAATGCCAAACTTAACATGACCACGAGAGAGTAAGTCGACGAGAACATGATAAAATTAGTTGGCGAAATTCTACAACTCCTTCCGTTCATCCAATCTGTGTATTTAGCCTTATTAAGCGTGGGTACATTTGGCTGGCGTTAGTGTTCTTGTACTATTTTCCGGTACCATTTTTTTCTCGACCACATTATGACATAAAACCCAGCCTCTGATCCCCATCTGTAATGGGTCTGGTTAGTGAGGACCCGGGATCGAAACCAAATGTGGTGTATTGTTTCTTTGGTGGAGGAGGTAGCTCAGTCGGTAGAGAAGTGGCCTGTAGTCCTACCTGACCCAGGTTCAAATCCACGCTGGGGCAGGGAACAGTTTAAGGATCTGAATTTAATAAAAACAGTTTACTGATCTACCAGAAGACCCGCCGTCATGTCGTAAAAATACCCCCGCTAATACCAATACACATGTCCTGTATGAGACAGCTCTAGCATATATTCAGTATGGACGGTGGTTGTTAGCGCCGAAGTGGTGACATGTAGAGGTGTATGATATGTAGGAGGACTACTGGGCCTTGAGAGCAGGCTGTGAAGCCTAAGCTCAGAGTCGGACACATGAAAAAAATATATATATATATCCACCTCTCGTCTAACATCATACCCACGGCACAACAGTTTTTGCCACCCTGTTATTATCTTTTTATGTATCCAACTTGTGTTATAGATTAGACAGTTCGTTCCCTGCGGCCAAGCTGTTTTCCTACGTGCATTAGTAGGCAAGACACACCTCCATAAGTCGCTGTTTTGGCGTTAAACCCACCGTTCATACTGGCTATCTCATTTAGGACCGATGTGATGGTATTATTATTATTATTATTATTGTGTGTGTGTGTGTGTGTGTGTGTGTGTGTGTGTGTGTGTGTGTGTGTGTCTTGAGGCTACATCTAAACCCACCAGGTGTAAATTTATATACAGGGTAAAAACAAAATGTGAGGAGGTAACTATTATAAGAAAAACTTTTGGGATTGAAAAATGGAAAAATGGTGTATCACAATTCACATCCCCATACTGTTTCCTGCAGCAGCCCAGGATCGATATCGTGTCTTCTAGGTCCGCAGTCCACTATTCTACCATTGGACCACCATTCCCGCCATTTCCTTCCTGCCTTCCTCCTGTCTAAATCGTCACTAAACATAGCAAACCTCCTGCCTGTCTCCTGCCGCCACTCTCCTATCTTCTCCTGCTCACCTTTTGCTTCTTAGTCCTGTCTTCCTTGTGTCACGCTCCTGTCTTCTTCCCTTCCTGTCGCCCATCTGGCTTCCTCCTGTCACCCTGCTGTTTACGTCCTGTCATCTCTCTGTCTAATCCTTTACTTTACACGGTGCGCCTCATTTTCCTACATATTTCTGTCGTTCTGTCTCCACACAAGTCCGTTTATTGGTCTGTCTGGTGTTTTAGTAGTTAATTATCTATCATTCATACTGGTACTAAAATATGGTACCTACAACACCAACTCAACTCGGAGGGGGTCGAATCTTGAAAGGTGATTTACAAACTTATTTAATTCTCTGCTGTAACTAAGATGTCTTTTGGCGGGAAGAATGAGAAGTCTAGTAAGATTCCGCGCTTTCATCTCCCACTACTTCCATCAAAAGCGTAGTTACGACCAAGAAGTTTTGTATGTTAGTGATTTGTTAGTGATCTGTGTCGTGGTAGAATCACCGACCCCGCTTCGTGTACTCCACCTTCCTTCACTCACCTGCCCAAGCCCTTTCCTTCAGGGTGTTCAGCCATGCCACTCTCCCTGTTTCTTTTTACGTTCTTATCATTTTACCTGCCACAGCTTACCTTCCTTCAGCGTCAGCCACTTTCAGTTCCCTTTCACCGTGCTCCCCTTGTTTCCTCCCGTTCTTCCATTTTCTCCCTTTCATCTGTTTTCTCTTTTTCACCAGTTCACCCTCTTTCTCCCTGTCACCCTCTCTCTCTAGCTCACCAATTGCACATGCTTCCGTTTACTCTTGGTCTGACATTCACCCTGTTTTCTTTCATTCACCCTACTTTTTCCTTCTCCCTCATTCCCTCTTCTTCCCTTTCTCATCCTCTTTCTCTGTCTCCCCCACCACACCAGTCCACCTGTCTGTCTTCCCAGTAATCACACCCATGAGGAATTTAACCCACGTGTCTACAAAAAAAAAAAAAAAGTAATTTGCACGTGTGATTAAGGTGAAAGTTCCTGATTGCTCTCAGGGCGACATATTTCTTAGCTACCTGGTCCATCTCAAACCAGCCTCACGCAAGTTCCCACATAGATTTGTATATTTCTAGTTACCAATTTGGGAGAAGTAGTGTGTTTTTAGCTTGATACTGAAGAAAGGTGATAAAATGGCGTTTTCTTTCGCTCACTCCCTCAGTCATGTAGTCATTCTTCCACTCCCTCCCTCAATCATGTAATGTCATTCTTCCACTCCCTCCCTCAGTCATATAATGTCACTCTTCCACTCCCTCCCTCAGTCATATAATGTCATTCTTCCACTCCCTCCCTCAGTCATATAATGTCATTCTTCCACTCCCTCCCTCAGTCATATAATGTCATTCTTCCACTCCCTCCCTCAGTCATATAATGTCATTCTTCCACTCCCTCCCTCAGTCATATAATGTTATTCATTCACTGCCTCCCTCAATCACGTAATGTTATTCTTCCACTCCCTTCCTCAATCACTTAATGTCATTCGTCCACTCCCTCCCTCAGTCACTTAATGTCATTGTACTACTCCCTCCCTCAATCACATAGTCATTCTTCCACTCCCTCCCTCAATCACTTAATGTTATTCGTCCACTCCCTCCCTCAATCACTTAATGTTACTCTTCCACTCCCTCCCTGAATCACTTAATGTTATTCTTCCACTCCCTTCCTCAATCACAGAATGTCATTCTTCCACTCCCTCTCTCAATCACATAGTCATTGTTCCACTCCCTCCTCAATCACTTAACCCTCCTCCTCAGCCCCTCCTTTCCTCATTTGCTTTCCCTCAGTCTCTTCCGTCCACCCTAGTCTCTCTCTCCCTCCTATTGTGCTCTCTCCCTTTCACCCTGTTTCCTCCCTTTTTTTCGTAATAGGCGCTCTTCTTCCTAGCGTTCCACTCTACCGACTAACCTCTCTCTTTAACCAGTCCTCCCTCCTTCCCCCTCATTTCTGCCTCCCCCTCCAATTCCTGTTTCCCCCTCCCTTCCTGCTTCCCCCTCTCTTCCTGCCTTCCTCCTCCCATTGATGTCTCCCCCTCCCTTCCTGCCTTCCCCTCCCATTCCTGTCTCCCTTCCTGCTTCCCCCTCTCTTCCTGCCTTCCTCCTCCCATTGATGTCTCCCCCTCCCTTCCTGCCTTCCCCTCCCATTCCTGTCTCCCCCTTCCTTCTTTCCTTCCCCTCCCTTTCCTGCTCCCCCTTCCTTTCCTGCTCCCCCTCCCTTTCCTGCTCCCCCTCCCTTTCCTGCTCCCCCTCCCTTTCCTGCCTCCCCCTTGCTTCCTGCTTCTCCCCAGTGTCCCCGTCCCACTCCCCCACCCAGCCCCATCACCCCACTGCAGGTAAACTTCACACTTTGGCCTCATTAATAGGTCATCACGTTTCTTACTTTTTCGCCTCCTGGGAAGGTTGTGATTAAAGACACCGATACGTAAAACAAAAGTTCTGGTTAAAAAAAAAAAAAAAAAAAAAAAAAAAAGGTCTTGAAAAATATAGATGGTTCAGAAGAGCAGCCTGGGTTATAAGAAAGCGTTTGTATGTATTTATATTGGTAATGGCAATCGATGGGGTTATATTTCCGTATCATCATCATCATTATCATCATTATCACCATCATCATTATCATCACCACCACCACCACCACCACCACCACCACATCCACCTCCACCTTCATCATCATTATCACCATCATCATTATCACCATCATCATTATCACCATCATCATTATCATCATCATCATTATCATCATCATTATCATCATCACCACCACCACCACCACCACCACCACCATCATCATCATCATTATCACCATCATCATTATCACCATCATCATTATCACCACCACTACCACCACCACCACCACCACCACCTCCATCATCATTATCATCACCACCACCACCATCATCATCATTATCATCACTACCATCACCATCATCATCATCATTATCATTATCATCATCATCATCATTATCATCATCATCTTCATCATCATCATCATCATCAACAACACCACTACTAACACCACCACCACCACAACCACCACCACCATCATCATATCGTTATCATCCTCATCACCATCATCATCATCGTTATCATCACGACCACCACCACCACCATCATCACCACCACCACCACCACCACCACCATCATCATATCGTTATCATCCTCATCACCATCATCATCATCGTTATCATCACGACCACCACCACCACCATCATCATATCGTTATCATCCTCATCACCATCATCATCATCGTTATCATCACGACCACCACCACCACCATCATCATCACCACCACCACCACCACCACCACCACCACCACCACCACCACCACCACCACCATCATCATCATCAGCAGCAGCAGCAGCAGCAGCAGTAGTAGCAGCAGCAGCACCACCACCACCACCACCACCACCACCACCACCTGCATTATATCATCACCACCACCACCACCACCATCATCAGTAGCAGCAGCAGCAGGGATTTATTTTATAGATCCAAAAATGAGGTACTTGTTGAGAGGGTTTGGTGACACTGGGGTAATGATGAACAGGTTTGTGGGTAGACACCGCTTGCCTTCGTGTTATATCCTAGTGTATAAAGCAAATCCAGGAGACTGTTGACTGTTTCTCCCGTTTCACACTCTGTTTTCCATAGTTCTTTACACTCAGCTTAATCCATATGTGGGCAAAAAACTCAGAATATTTGTTTAGCTTGATAGAATAAAACCAAAAAACGTGTGCCAAATATTAATAATTTCTTCTACGTACGGAAATCCCGGCATTGGAAGGGGAAAGGGGGCCTTACTTTTATATGGTTTAGAGTGCGTGTTTTTCACCGCAGCGACCTCACGATTTCAATTTTCTACTTTCCTTGCTGCGTCAGGGTCAGAAAAAAAAAATCACTGGTGAGAGGAGAAAGCATTATTTTTGCAAGTAAATAATGAAGTTTAAGCTGAAAATACAGTGTCTGTGCAAATTACATTGAAAGATTAGTGGATGAGGCATGAAGCGAGGTATTTGGTACTTCGAGATGGACATGATTTTCTGTGTTTGTCGAGTGTTAAATATAGACATCTTGGGTGTAATGGTTGGCCGTCAGATTTACCATTCCGAGAGGGAGTAGTCTGGAATTATAAGGAGAAATATAAAGCCTGGATATAAGGTGAGAGGAGGGGGTTGAAGTTAAATTTTCCCGTATGTATTTTCCCTCTGTAAACGATCGTGAATAGGATGTATCATGTACAAAGACATAGGAGTTAACAGTTACTCCCAGTCCTTCATTTATGCAACAGGTCAACTCTGAAACTGTCTTCCTCTGTCTGTTTTTCTATTTCCTATGATCTCCAGTTTTTCAAACGCAGTGTGTCCAGGCATCTCGAAATGAACGGATCTTGAATTTGGCTCTCTTGTATTTTTCTTTTCTTTTCTTAGAAGGATGGGTTTGCGGACTCTTGGCCTTTGGTTCCTTCTTCCTTGCATTAAAAAAAAAAAAAAACTCTTCCCAAAGTTTGACGAATATATAGTGGAAAAATCATGATGTAGCGTGCAAAATAAATCACCAAGAAAAAGGCTTTACAGAGTCTCCCACACCACACCACACCACACCACACCACACTACACTACACCACACTACACTACACCACACTACACTACACTACACCACATCACACCACACCACACCACACTACATCACACTACGCCACCACACCACACCGGGGCGATCCACTCACTTGTACATTCTGTTGCTTGATTCACTGCGTCCATAACCACCCCTTGTCTTAAGAGTGTTGCTTCCTCTTTCATGTCCTGCCTTCATTATTCCTTGTTTCTCTCCACCTTCTTCCACTGTCGTCACCTCTCCTCATATCCAGCCATTTTAATACGTTCTTCTTGTTTTGGTGATTGTCCATTTATCCATCATCCAACCATCCATCCATCCATCCATCCATTCATTCATTCATTCATCCATCCATTCATCCATTCATCCATCCATCCATTCATTCATTCATCCATCCATCCATCCATCCATCCATTCGTCCATCCATCCATTCATCCATTCATTCATTCATTCATTCATCCATCCATCCATCCATTCATTCATTCATCCATCCATCCATTCATCCATCCATCCATCCATTCGTCCATCCATCCATTCATCCATCCATTCATTCATTCATTCAACCATCCATCCATCCATCCATTCATTCATTCATCCATCCATCCATCCATCCATCCATTCATCCATCCATCCATCCATCCATTCATTCATCCATCCATTCATTCATCCATCCATCCATCCATCCATCCATCCATTCATCCATCCATCCATTCATTCATCCATCCATCCATCCATCCATCCATCCATTCCTTTATCGCCCCATCAGGAGCATAAGGACCTTGTTTAATTCGAACATGTAAGGCAAGGATGACCAGTCACTAATCCCTTAGTGGCATTAGGTGAGCAATAAATCCCAGTCATTCCTTAGATATGGATCTTAATTTGTCACATGCATTTGCAGCGCCCTATCCCACTAGATCAACAGGCTTCCATTTGTTGGTTGTACAGCACCACATCATCTGAGTGAATGGTAGGCTCCCCCACCTACCAATGCTAATCACACATTTCTCATATTTACTTATCCTTCCTTATTCTTCATTAATCTTGTTCTCTCTCCCCCCCCCTCTCTCTCTCTCTCTCTCTCTCTCTCTCTCTCTCAGTCCTCCACTAATAAGTATCACCCTCCCTGAGTCTTGTCACACAGCAACAGCAGCACAAACTTTACAAATATATCACCCTACTGAAGCACTTAGGGTACTTTGACCACCAGCCTTGGCCCAGTGTCTCCACCACCCAGCTATTGGTGACCCCGACCTGGCAAACGATCTGACCCCCACCCCACCCCACCCTCCCTCTGTGACTCGTAATCTCGTAGGTTAAAGAAGTTCCCTAACACCTCTTCCTTAGCGATTTGTTTTGAATATGGGTGCTTAATACCCTTTTGTACGTTATCTATGCAGAGTATGGCGATCATGGAAGGATTTATGTAGCACAGATGACGACGGTTAGGTGTATTAAATAAGTCTCTAACGAAAAGGTGTTAGGTAACTTCCTCAACTGACGAGATTATCGACCTCTCTCTCTCTCTCTCTCTCTCTCTCTCTCTCTCTCTCTCTCTCTCTCTCTCTCTTTCTCTCGTCACGTATGTATATTGCCGTTTCATTATCTCTCTCATCAAACGGGGTGGTCCTTAATTGGAGCTCCTTCAAAAATTCGCCCTATGGTATCTTAAATGTGTGGATGGCTTGGTCTGCTGGTGTGGGCGTGGGTGTGGCAGTGCGAAAAGGAAGTGAAGTGATGCAATATGCAGTAAAAGGAGGAGCGCTGTATCTAGGCCTACCCTTTATTATCAGAATGATAAATCAAAACAGACAACGGAGAGAATAAATATACTATTTTTACAACTGTGTGTATTATTTATGTTGCCTCTTTTGTTTTTCAGATATGAGAGGGAAAAGAGCAGCATCGAGAAACGTCCCATAGTAAGGATGTTCGTGTCTTCATAAAACTGCCATGAATACCAGTTGGTGATAACGCAAACCAATTCTCTTGTGTTGCGAGGACTGCCCAGCGTTACTAGAGGCACCCTGCACTATTCTGCATTTCCCAAAACTTTTCCATGCTCTTTCGGGTCTGCTTTTTGCCTCCATTGTATGTGTGGAGGGTTAATGTTGTCATAAGCCAGCCAAAGTTTTTAAGCTTTTCGCAGAACTAGCCGAAGTCGTCCCTGCAACATGCGAGATTGGAAACGGTACATGTATATTTAAATTTGTAAATATGTATGCATAATACATACTTACGTTCGTTTTGTGTGTGTGTGTGTGTGTGTGTGTGTGTGTGTGTGTGTGTGTGTGTGTACATATCTCTAATCAGGCACAATAGCATCCTCCTGCATACGTAAAACCACACAAAATATCATAGCTACTCTTTCAGTTTTGAGTTGCATAATCAACACAACCTCACTTAAGACTGAAATCAAAACATCTTAAATTTTGAACCTATAAATTTGTTTGTTAGAACACTGTTGGCAAATTATGAGAAACTTCACATGTCCCATATTATTTTTCACTCACAATATCTAGATGTGCAATAAATCTCATCCGTGACAGATATATGCAAGTGAAACTCAGACTATCTTATATCGATGCAGAAATAACTTGACAAATGCGAAAGTCATAAACGATTATACTTGGATGAATGCAAGCATAGATTTCTCTGCCGTCAAACCACCCCACGCACGCACATAAACAAAAGAACGCCAGGGTTCATGCAAATTGGCACACGCACACATGGGCCTGGTTAACACACACACACACACACACACACACACACACACACACACACACACACACACATCTAATGAAACAAGTAGTTCTTCTCCCCCATATATAGGAACTTAAATTTAGTCTAGCGTCTGGATTCACAAACAAAAGATCAAAATTCATAACTTTTTTTATGAACGAAAAAAGAAGACTTCAGGGCCGATATTCAGATTCCTCTCGAGTTTCCTCTTTGCACAGCCAGATCAAAAGTTTACGTTCGTCTACAGTCTTCCTTCGTCATTGTCGTGTTTTCCATATTTCTCATTTCTCTCCAAACGACAGGGAGTATCCTTCTTTCTCACACCCTTTAGTTGTGTGGTTCATCTTGCTGTCACATAAAAATAATTCCTGTGACGCCTCTCACTGCCATAGCTGCCAGAGGAGAGTCGGAAAAATATTACTAGAGGGAAATGATCGGATGTCTGTGAATCTAGACCCAACCTCTTAAACATTATTTTCCGCCTCCTTCCATTAACATACCATCCACATTCTCGTACTGTTACCTTCAGGTGGCTCCACACTGACAGACAAACCAAACTGGTGTCTGTAGTCTAGCAAACCACTTAATATGCTGCATGATAACCGTGTACATGAAACCAAATGGGCAACGGACGGTCCTATGCGTTAAGGTGCTCCAAGCGAATGTGGTCCATAAATGTTTACTTCTGAGTTGTTTCTGGCTTTGTTGCTCTCATAATACCACTCAGACAAGAGGGTCTTGTCACTCACCGTAATTATGTGGACTGAAAACCCTAGCCCCTGGCCTCTGCACTCCAGATGGGACAATAAGGAACAGACGATGGATTTTAGACAGATGAATTTTTCCACCCGAGTATCATCTACAGTTTTTCCTGCTTAGAACTTTAACCAAACAACATACATAGGCTCAAACATCCAGTCCAGCCTCTCTTCCATTTCAGATATTACAGCAACTACCTACCATAATCTCTCACCGTTAAAATTCTAATACTTTTTCACCTTTTATTTCACACCAATAATTATCATCAGATCACCTCAAACAATCCCTACGTCCCTTCCAACCAAGCTTCGTTGTCTGCACACACTCCACCTGTCTTCCTAATGCAATCCTGTATCATACTTTCAATCTACCTAATTAAGGCAGTTATGAGACTGAGTTAGCCTGATTAAATTACAGTACCCAGGAAATAATATAAAGTTGATTATCTAGACCAGGTGCAAATACTGTGGTACCGTACAGAAATAAATATACTTCATCCAGTGCCCGCTAAGTGTTTTAGTTGATTATTCCTGCCTGAGATACAAAAAATAGCTTAGTCTTGAAACGGGACAAATTAACAAAGAGTTATATTCACCCGCCATACGAGTTCAACTTTCTGAGCAAAACTCAAACCACCCATCCTACCTCTCTCACCCGACCTAATCTCCCTCACCCCACCCTGACCCTGTCCATTTCTCAGTGCCGCCCCGACTACCTACCTCACTCCACTCTTCCTACCTCACCCCACCCTTCCTTCTTTAACCTGTCTGCCTCACCATCCACCCTACCTACCGACTTAACTCATCCCATTGTGTCTACCTCAGCGCACCCTGGCCCATCCTACCTACATGACCCAACCTATAATTCTACCTGCCTCAGTCTACCTTTCTCATGCTATCTGCCTCACCCTATCTACCGCACCCTATATTTCTCACCCTTCCTGACCCTGTCCATCCCCCGGCAGATCCCAGCACCGCCTCCCAGGGACCCATTGATCTCTTTGGTAGGCCATCCATCACCCAAGCCAGACCCTTCCATTTGTCAGCCTGGGGTCAGATAGGGGGCGAGGCAGCGAATATGGCACAACCCACTGAATGGTAACTAGGATGGGTCCGGGGCGCACTGGGACGGAGGAGGAACAAGGGCGGTGAGGAGCAGGTAGTGTGGGATGGAATGTAACACAACGGAGGTACATATTTCTGAACCATACTCGATCTGGACACCTTTTCTTTCCTAGGAGGGGCCCATTTAAGCTAGGATATGCTTCTAGGTTTAGGTTAGATTAGCTTATTAATCTGGTATGCCAAAGACAAGTTGTATTAGGTTTCTCTGTTAATGTTAAGTTTAGTAAGACGTCAGAATTATTTTTGATTACGGTAGTTTAATTTAGGTTAGGAGGTTAGTGTATTGGAGGTAGTTTAGGCTAGATGAGGCTATTACTCCTAGCAAATAAAATACTACTGAACATATCATGGGAAGAGAAAATGTGGCGTGCTGTGGTGAGATGATTTACAGTTTGGAAGTATGTGACCTGGGCATATTAGGACAGGGAAAGGAGAAAGGATGGTGAGGACGTAGAGGTAGCGTGAGGTGGGATGGAGAGCCGGAGGGTGAATGGAGAGGGGTGTCTGAGAGAGGCGTTACTGAGGATGAAAAAGTCGAGCATTGCAAGAATAAATGTGTGTTAGTTTAGCTTAGTGGGAGGTGGTTGACTTTCTTCTGGATAATAGTTGGCCATACATCGATCCAACACACAAAATACAACTTCTATCTATCTATCTATCTGTCTATCTGTTTATTTATATCTGTCTATCTGTCTGTTTCTTTGTCAATCTATAGCCTGTTACCTTAATGCCGGAATGAGTGACCATAAACGAAATGCCTCAATGCCACCCCATCCGGTGTCATCAAGCCGCCTTTGCCCCAACTCATACCACCCTCATTCATACACATCTCCACCCCATCTCTTTTTCCTCGTCTCCTCCCCCCGCTTTCCCCCTCTACTTCACTTGCATATACTCTCCTAGTCAGTCGATCCACAGAAACATCACATCGCTTCTCAGATACACACATAACCTACATACAACACGCGTAGACTCGGTGAGGTAGTGGTGGTGGTAGTGGTGGTGGTGATTGTGATGGTGATATAATGTGAATGTGAGCATTAATGTGTGTGAAGAGTCAGTTTCGTTACAAAAGCATTGCCTGAAATTCTAGCCATAACTCGATAGAAATAAGAAGAACAAGGGGGAAAATGATAGGAACAAAAACTTTGAATATAAAGAGATGATGTGATGAAAAGAGGAACATATAATTGAATAAACAGTAAATATATGACACAAAACAGGTCAGGGTGCAAGAAAAGTTTGCTTAGTTTTTAGCAGAGCAAACACGATGAACTGAAATATTTTGTTTACCATAAAGAAAAAAATATATATTGATAACATGAGCTATAAGTGACAGAAGAGCCAGGGGGGGGGAGGGACAGAAAAGATCAGAAAGAGAAAGGGAGAGAGGAGGAGAAGTAGAGAGGGAAAGGAAGGATGGGTAGTGAGGGAGGCGGAGAGAAGAGAGCTAAGAGGGGGGAGGGAGGCAGGGAGGAAAAATTGGATATAATTTTTTTTTCACAATCAGCCGGAGGGAGGGACCAACTCGTGAGATCTGGCTGTATGGTCGTGTGAAACTCAAACTCAGCCCTGACCTCACACCACCATCATTACATTGATTTCCACAGTGATACGCTGGCTGGTTGTGGCGGTCGAGATGATGAGAGTGATGGGGCTAATAGTGGTTGTGATGGTGCAGATAGGAGGAACAATGACGTTGATGGGAGAAGTGATGGTGTGGATAACTTAGACGTTGGTGTTGGCAGTAGAAATGATGATGCTGATAAGGAGGCTGGTGGTGTCGATAGGAGAAGGTGATGATGATGTTGATAAAAGAAGTATTTTGTTAATAAAGGTGGTGGTAGTAGTGATAAGGAAAGTGATGATGTTGATAGGAGAAGGTGACGATGCTGATAAAAGAAGTATCTTTGTTAATAAAGGTGGTGGTAGTAGTAGAAGTGATGAAGTTAATAAGGAAAGTGATGGTTTGATAGAAGAAGGTGATGATGCTGATAGAGGAAGTATTCATGTTAAGTAAGGGCATGGTTGTACTGATAGTGGTAGTAATGGTGCTGGTAATCCTATGGCACTGATAGCAGAAGTAGTGGTGTTGATAATGTTACTTGTGGGAACACTGGAGATGGTGATGGAGACCAAGGACGTTAGTAAAAATTTTCAGTCGTAGTAGCTAGGGTCGTTGTCATTATTACTACTACAACTGCTTGTTCCTCTGCATATTTTTTTTTCCATTCCTGAAGCCTAGTAATCCTTCTACGAATCATAAACCTTCACCTGTCACCACTTCGATGCTAATACCCACTGTCCATAATGAATACCAGGTAGGGATATCTCATCCAGGACAGGTGCGAGGGTATTAGCAAAGGTGTTTTTACTACCTGTTGACGTGACGTGTGGAAGATAGGTAAGTGTGTTTTATGACGTGTCGGTGGGTCGTGCAAGATCAGGAAAGGCAGTGTTAATGAAAGTCAGATCTAATGTCGGTTCCCTTAACAAACCTGAGATCGCAGTCCACAGTTCACTTCAGTCCAGTATAAACTCCCTTATCGAGGACATGCATTCCCTGGTTCCATTGTGGACAGGAATATTGAATCACTTTTTATAACAGGTAATGGTGCTGAAGAGGAACGCCTTCCTGTGGTGACACTAATATAGCCGAGCAGCTCAATTGCCTGGTTATACAAACGTCCCTCACCTACTGCCCTATCCCCCAGGAGGTGGACGATTGACTGCACAAGGGCAGTTTAAGCCCGTAGTCCACTGGGTTCACATTTCAGATGAACCTGGGGCCAATAATTACGTAGTAATAATAATAATAATAATAATAATAATAGTAGTAGTAGTAGGAGTAGTTGGAGTAGTAGCACTAGTAGTAGTATTAGTTGTAGTAAGAGGAGGAGGAGGAGGAGTAATAGTTGTAGTAGTAGTAGTACTTTTAAGTAACAAAACAGTAAGGCGTAACTTTCGAAACCATGAAATGTGGTCTTTGGAATTAAGGAAACTGTTCTAAATTTTCTATAAGAGTTTCACAGCAGTTCGACCAAAAGTGCAGACGACAATCATCCATAACCGTACATGATCCAGGAGCTAATGACATCACCTGGCGCTCAGAGGATCGTAAATCATTAGGTGAACCAGACATTCATTGACCAAGGGAGGAGACTACAGATAGGTGACTGCCTACTTAAAATTCAGCTACTTGAGTCTATCCTAGGCAATAAAATTAGGGTATAGGTATTATTCTACGATTTCAAAGGTTGTGTTTGAAAGCAGCCGGTTCCTTTACGGTAGGGAGACGAACCTGTGTTAATTTTTGCTTATATTTAAGCTTCCAAGAGCTGTACAATCACAGAATCTATCTGTATACCTAGGCTGCTTCCCCCAAGGAAAGGGAGGTAGCCAAGACAGGACGACACACTACCAATTTACTCATCCACACACACACATTTACTCGTATCAGAGAAACAACTTAATTTCCTAGTTCCTTCTGAAGCAAATTTACAGCTGCCGAAATACATTGAAAACCCTGTCTGTGCTAGTGCGTGTTTCAGATGCTTCGATTTTTCCGCAATATATTCGTCAAACCCTAGAAAGATACTTGTCTCTGTCTGGTTTTGGATGAAGGGCGTTCTCCTTATCAGCCAGGCATTCACAGTGGCTTTAGTATCCCATCCCTCTGACAATATATATATATATATATATATATATATATATATATATATATATATATATATATATATATATATATATCCATCCATCCATCCCCCCTGTGGCGGGGGGGGACACAACCTGGCCGCACTATGGGTGGTACTACTACTCTGCGGCCAGGTTGTGTTAGGAAGAATACTGCCACCGTATTCCCTGCGTGTCGTAAAAGGCGACTAAAAGGGGCGGGGTGAGGGGACTAGGGACCCCCTCCTCTGTTTTTTAGTTCCTAAAAAGAGACAGGCCAGAGAAAGGGATGGGGGATGGAGTTATCCCCGTACCCTGAAGATTGGGTCTATGAATGTGCGTGGATGTAGTACAATTGAGGCTAAAAGGGAGGAGATTGGGAGAATGTTTGTGAGAAGAAAGTTGGATGTGTTAGCTTTGAGTGAAACCAAGATGAAAGGGAAGGGGGAATCTATGTTTGGAAGTGTGAATGGAAGATTGTCAGGTGTTGATAGAGGAAGGGGAAGAGAAGGTGTGGCCTTGTTAGTGAGTCCGGACGTACAGCAGTGTGTGATTGAATGGAAGGAGGTGTCATCGAGACTGATGTGGGTGAAAGCGAAATTTGAACGTGAGTTGTGGGTGTTTGTGAGTGCATATGGGCCTGGTAGTGAAAGGGATGAACAAGAGAGGGAGTCTTTCTGGAATGATGTTGATGAGTGTCTGCAGAGTTTTGGAGCGAATGTGAATGTGGTAATGATGGGAGATCTGAATGCTAGAGTGGGAAATGTAGCAGTTGAAGGCGTAGTTGGTATGCATGGTGTGCCTGGAAGAAATGAAAATGGGGAACGAATGATAGCAATGTGTGTTGAGCGAGAGATGGTGATTGGGAATACGCTGTTTGAGAAGAAA
>NC_137067.1:13536642-13659142 GCF_032717465.1 Coenobita brevimanus | reverse complement strand
TTAATCCTGCATCATCCTTAAACATGCTTGTGGTTTCATTTACTCGGGACTTATCTTGGAAAGATCATATTACATCTCTTGTAAAATCTGCTTCCAAGAGATTGGGTGTGCTAAGCCGACACCGCTCTTTCTTTACCCCTGCACAATTGTTGACTCTATACAGGGGTTTTATCCAACCCTGTGTGGAGTACAACTTTCATGTGTGGGTAGGCTTCCCACATACAGCTCTTCTCAATAGGGTGGAGTCAATGGCTTTTCATCTCATTAACTCTCCTCCTCTTACTGACTCCCTTCAACCTCTGTCTCTTCGCCACACTGTTGCATCTTTATCTCTTTTCTGTTGTTACTTTAATGGTCACTGCTCGTCTGAACTGCCTGCATTTCTTCCTCCACCTCTACGACGGCCGCGTAGCACCCAGGTAGCAGCAAACTCTCATTCCTTTTCTGTCCAACTCTCTAATGCAAGAGTTAACCGTTACTCCCAGTCTTTCATTTATGCAACAGGTCAACTCTGGAACTGTCTCCCTCTGTCTGCATTTCCTGCTGCCTATGATCTCCAGTCTTTCAAACGCAGTGTGTCCAGGCATCTCAAAATGATCGGATCTTGAATTTGGCTCTCTATTGTATTTTGTTTTTCTCTTGGAGGGAACTGTTACTGTTTGCTCATGGCCTTTGGTTCCTTCCTCCTCGCGTAAAAAAAAGAGAGATATCTATCTATCTATCTATCTATCTATATATATATATATATATATATATATATATATATATATATATATATATATATATATTTTTACCTGACGTCGGGTGATGAAATTTAGCTCAGAAGCGGCGTCTCACTGTCTATGGGTCAATTGGTTTTCATATCAAGAGGTTTAAACAAAGGCTAAAGGAAAAGCTTACTTAATATTAGAGTTTCAGGGATATTTGAGTGAAATTCCTATTCTTTGTTGTTCTTTCATTAACTCCGAGAACGAAATTGGACGACGGTTATGTCTTCATCCGTGTCTGTCTGTATACTAGATATCTCAAAAAGCGATGATCAGATATTAATGGAATCTGGTGGATGGGTGAGCAGTGGGTCAAGGAAGAGTTGATTAGATTTTAAGGTGAGAAAAAAAATAGTAGATAATATTGGCTTTGGTGGAGGTATGCGCTCTGAGATTGTGTAGCCAGACAGAATAACAACGTAGAATTAACTACGTGAGATCGTAAAGATATTCGTCGGGTGAAGAGAAGGAACTGCAGCAGTAGCTTTATATATATATATAGATATATATATATATATATATATATATATATATATATATATATATTGCTTTGGCGGAGGTATGCACTCTGTGTGTGCTTTCTAATTCATGAATAGAAGAGGAGATTGGTTAGCTAACTTAAGGTCTGTAGTACTCAGAAGCAGACTTCTAGAGCCGTATTCGTGTAGGCATAAGAGGTTTTCTAGTGGCTCTTTCATAGTGGTTTATTTTGGAGATTAAATATTGATCTTCCCCGGGTATGTTGCGTATGCTTTTGTATCGACACTGATTGCACATATAACAGATTTTGAATTGTCATGTGGGGAAATATGCTAGTAAGAAAGAGGTACTAGTACTTTCCTAAATAATATAATGCTTATACTTTATTAAACGTGATTGCAGGTTCGGCATAATATAACTTTTCTGCAATGCTTTTCTTGTCTGATGGCTCGTTTTGCTTCTCCCTGACGCCTAGCGATGATTCTCCGTAGGCGGCACACACACACCACAAAGCCAGTCAGGAGACAGGACGTGTGTGCTGGGCAATCCCCAGGTCCTGTCCTCCCCTCTTACTGTTTTTAACCAGTCCATACCCCACTGACCGGGCTAATGTATGGCCCGGCCTGCACTATAGGTGCAAGGAATCTTACGAACGAACGAACCGTAGGCGGCCATGTCCTTGCTTCTCGTGGTGTTATCTGTGATGTAATTGCTTTACTTCGGATTCCGGAATTTTGGCTCTCCAAAGCCTTCTTCAGCGAAGGGAAGATCATGCTCGGGTTGAAGTACTGGTAGAAATGGTTAGCAGTGGTCGGTAAGGAGTCTTATATGCTTGGGTGATGAATCAGAGGTGAGGCTTAATTAGGTTGCTGTACTCTGATTGGCTGTTGGGTTCCGGTGACTGCTGACGTCATCAGTTGGGCCTGTGTTCTGGCCTGCTGTAGATCTTCTCATGCTCGGCAGTGCTTGTAAATCTTGGGCTTGGACATTTATTGAAGGCTTTAGCTCCTTGATATACAGTGCCCCAAGTACAGGGAGCCGGTGGTTGTCGCTACATCTAGCCAAAACATCAGTGTTCTTTTTAAGGTCCGCCTTGGTGATGTTGGCACGGTGCTTATGCCACACGTGCTTCCTGGAGGCTCCTACATATCTGTGGCTGGTGAGGCGACTGACTAGCTACATCTTCGTCATGCCTATATAGGTGGAAGGCAGGGCTGTGCAGTCCCCTCTTTTACAGGTGTACCTATATGCAACATGTGAACGCTGAAGGGCGTCCTCCTCCTGACGTAGGCTTTTCCTTAGAAGTAGTTGGCTAACCTTCTTATTTTTGTAGTACCGTAAATGATTAGCTTGATTCTTGCACTGGGATCGATTGGCTTAATATTCTGCTTATTAATTTGCTTCATGCCTCGTTTATCCTCTTTATAAGTGCTAGAAAATATAAATTGGTAGTACAGTTTGATGTCCTCTGGTGGTGATCTATTTTCTTTGTCGTCTGTATACCTATCTATCTATCTATCTATAGCCCGACGCCCTAATCCCGCAAAGGGTGGCTGCAGACAAAACGCCTCCAAGTCACTCTGTCACCCACCATTTGACTCCCCTCCCCCCAACTCACAACCCCTCCCTCATATACCTCTCAACTCTATCCCTCCACCTCATCCTCGGTCTACCCCTCCCTCTCCCTCCCTCCACCTCACCTACATACACCCTCTTAGTCAGTCTTTCATTCTCCATTCTCTCCACATATCCAAACCACCTCAGTGTATTTCTCCTAATCTTTTCAACCACATCCACATCTACCCCACAACGTTCCTTCACTTCTTCATTTGTTAACCTGTCCCTCCACGTCACTCCACATGCTCCTCTCAAGTAACTCATTTCCACTGCTCTCACTCTTGACTTGTTCCCCTCTTGCAAGGTCCACGCCTCGCTTCCATACGTCAGGGTAGGGATCACAATACCATCATGCAGTGACTTCTTAACTTCCATACTCACCTCCCTATTTCTCATCACTGCTTTCAGTGTACCAACAACCTTTCTTCCCTGCTGTACCCTTTCACGTACTTCATCCCCCAAAGTTCCATCCTTACTCATCACACTACCCAAGTACTTGAATGCACTCACATTCTCCATATCCTCACCATCCAACCTCACTGCACACTCTGTGACTTCATTCCTCTCAAACACCATAACTTTACTTTTGTTTACATTAACTTTCAGCTTCCTCCTCCTACACACTGTCCCAAATTCATTCACCAAACCTTGCAACTCCCATTCATCTTCACTCAACAACACTGTATCATCAGCAAACAGCAACACCGGAAGCTTCCAAATCTCACCCTCATTCATTAGGGCCACCCCCACATCCACTGCCCTACCTTGCACCTCCTTTACAACCCCATCCATATATATATTAAACAGCCATGGAGACATCACACACCCCTGTTTCAGTCCCACATTGAGATCAAAGAACTCACTCAGCTCACCATCCACTCGCACCGTAGCCCTAGCTCCCTCGTACATACTCTTCACAGCACTCAACAATTTCCCCTCCACTCCATATATTCTTAATACCTTCCACATACCTTGCCTATCAATTCTGTCATAAGCTTTCTCCAAGTCCATGAAGGCAGCATACACTTTCCTTCCCTTCTCTAGATACTTCTCCACTAAACATCTTAGAACAAATATCTGATCTACACACCCTTTTCCCTTCCTAAATCCCCCTTGTTCTTCTCCAACTAGCTCCTCTGTCATATGCCTAACCCTATCAATGAGTATTCTACCATATATTTTACCAGTCACACTAAGAAGGCAAATACCCCTATGGTTACCACATACTTCTCTCTCCCCTTTTCCTTTGTACAGAGGAACAATTATACCTGATTTCCAGTCCTCTGGAACCCTTCCCTCTTCCCAAGCCAATCTACACAACTTCCATATCCACTCCATAACAATCTCACCCCCATACCTAAGCATTTCACCACACACTCCATCAATTCCTGGGGCCTTTCCCAGCTTAATCTTCTTCATCGCTTCCACTACTTCCGACCTACTGATCTCTTCCTCCCTCCTCTCATCTCTTCTTCTCCCAGCCATTCCCCAACCACTTATACTCACACTGCTCTCACTCTCTACATTCAACAAATCTTCAAAGTGCTCCTTCCATCTCCTCAATTTCTCTCTCTTCTCCACCAACAATCTATTATTCCTATCTTTCACTCCCCTACTATTTCCCCTTTCACACTGCCTTACTTTCTTTACCTCCTTCCAAAACAATTTCTTACTCTCCCTCCATTTCACACTCAGATTCCTCCCAAACTCTTCATCCACTTTCTTCTTACTCTCCTTCACCAGTCTCTTAACCTCCCTTCTCCTGCTCACATATACTTCTCTCTTCTCTCTTTCATCTTCTCCCCTACCTCTACTCGCCAACCATTCACCATATGCCTTCTTCTTTTGTTCCACAGCTCGTTTCACCTCATCATTCCACCATGCTGTCCCTTGCACACCCTTGCATCTCCTCCTCACTCCACAAACTGCCTCACACGCTGCGCTTATCTCTTCCATGAATATCTTACATACGTCTTCCACCCCTTCCATCTGCTCTAGCTCATACCTTCCCAATCTTTCTTCCACTATGCTCTTATACTCTGTCCTTTTCTCACTATCTTGCAATTTCTCCACTCTTCTCACAGGAGCTGCTTCCTCCTGTCTTCCCCTTCGTCTCCTCAACCAGTTTCTTTGCAGCTCTACCTTGGCCATCACTAAGTGATGGTCCGAGACTCCATTCCCCCACCCTCTCCACACCCTTGCATCCAACACTTGTCTTCTCATTCGTTCATCCACACACACGTAGTCTATCATTCCCTTTCGTTCAACAAGTTCACCATCCATCCTCCTCATTACTCTCCATGTATACCTGTGGATCATCTTATGACGAAAGTAGGTGTTGGCTATTGCCAACCCCTTACCAGCACAGATGTCCACCAAAGCACTACCATTCCCATCTACTTCAGCTGGCACACCCCACTGACCAACCACTCCATCCACTCGTACATTCCCAACTTTGCCATTCATGTCTCCAATCAACAGCACTCTCTCGCTCCTCTCAAACTTGTCCATACATGCTTCTACTCTCGCCCAAAACTCATCGTTCACTCTTGCCACTCGATCCTCTGTTGGAGCATACACACATACAATCGCCCATGCTTGTATACCTACTTTCATCCTCACCCATACAATCCTTGCACCCACTGTTCCATACTCTCTTATATTCTCCTTCCACTTCTTGCTTATCATCAGACATACTCCCTCTCTTGCCCTCTCATTCTCGCTGACTCCCGCACATATACCTACACCGTATTCCCATTCTCTCATCCTTTCACCTTCCCATTTAGTTTCAGTCAATCCACATATATCCACTTTTGCATCCTCAAGCACCTGGACAATCTCTCTCTCTTTCACTTCATCATTCACTCCTCTCACATTCCATGTTCCCACTCTCAGAATGTCCTTTGTCCGTTCCTTAGTCGTCAATGTATGGTCCGTCCGGGTCCGAGGCGCTTTATTTGCTTTTTTAGTTAGTTCTTTTTACGGGGTGGGGCACTAACCCACCACCAACCCTTTTAGTCGCCTTGTACGACAAGCAGGGATACTGGGGGAGTATTCTTGAAACCCCCCTACCCCCAGGGGGTCTGTATACCACTTTTCCATAATTCTTCTCGTGACTCGTTGAATGTCCCAGTCGGTAAATCAATTATAGTTCAACACTTCAGAAGCTCTCTCCATTACTTAGATGCTTGTTTCCAGCTGCTACAGTGGGTAAGTGTCCCAAGTAAATAAGCACCTGTAGTGGAGTCTTTGTATCATTGGGGACACTTACTGTCACAATTGAGGTAGTGTCCCAGGTTGCTAGCCTTCACAGAAACAGTGGTACTGAATTATGCTTCTTGTTTGTTTAATTAAGAATGTCTTAGAAAAAACCTACTGCCTGTATATGTCCTCAGTAATGATTATAAGCTTTCAAAGAAGAGAAAAAAATTTACAAGGAAATATACTTACTTATTAATTCTTACTTCTCATACATTAGGATGTCTTCATAATCTCTGTGAGGGCAGTGAGGCTGGTAGAGATAAAACATGAAGAACTGAGAGTGGCAAAATCAATGGCAGTGGTAGTTTTGGCGGTGGTGGTGGCTGTGATCGACCTGATGACAACGGTGACGAAGATGCTGATGGTAGTCCCAGGGACGTCCTAGGTTGTTATGATAGTCATAGCAATGTTGGCAGGAACAGTGGTGGTGGAAATCTTGGTAGTAGTGATGTGATAGCGAGGGTTGTAATGGTGGTGGTGGCCTTGCTGGTAGTGCCCACCTGAAATTGCGGTGGTGGTAATGGCTGAGGTCCCTGTGCAAATAACACGAATCACCCCAACCCACTGTGATGACACAGCTCCCCCTCGCATACCTCGCTATATTTGCTTTTTAATTGGGAGGCACAGACTGAGACGCAGGTGTAGTTAGCAGCTCAAGGTGCGCCTATAACCCACCTTGCCCACCTACTCTCATAGTCTGATTCAACATTTTTTGCCACTCGACTCTGATTGTTACAAAGATACGACATAACTATAGCACTTTTTTTTTTTTTTTGTAACCTGATGATCCATGACCCCTTGCACCTCAGTTGATGGCCAGATTTTTTTTTTAATGTTAAGAAGAAGGAACCAAAGGCCATGAGCCGGCAATAACTGTTCCCTCCAAGAGAAAAACAAAATACAAGAGAGAGCCAAATTCAAGATCCGATCATTTCTAGATGCCTGGACACACTGCGTTTGAAAGACTGGAGATCGTAGGAAGCAGGAAATACAGACAGAGGGAGACAGTTCCAGAGTTGATCTGTTGCATAAATGAAGGACCGGGAGCAACGGTTAACTCTTGTATTAGAGAGTTGGACAGAAAAGAGATGAGAGTTTGCTGCTACACGGGTGCTACACGCCCGTCATAGAGGTGGAGGAATACAAGCAGAGAGTTCAGAGGAGCAGTGACATATCGAAGTAACGATAGAAGAGAGATAAAGATGTGACAGTGCGGCAAAGAGACAGAGGTTGCAGGGAGCGAGTAAGAGGAGGAGAGTTAATGAGACGAAAAGCCTTTGACTCCACCCTATTGAGAAGAGCTGTATGTGGGGAGTCTTCCCACACATGCGAGTTGTACTCCACACTGGGGCGGATTGGAGGGTTGATTTGACTAGAAACTAAGGAGACTCATTCGTACCTCCGGCTCATCGAATTTCATGAAACTGTGGCTGAGTGTTCATGTTTTAGTTGCTCAGTTTCGTCAGATAAAAACAGACCTACTATAATGATACATGCTTCACCGATGTCTTGTGAACTAGAGATGTATTGCCAACGAGACAAAAAGTATTGCGTCTTTATTGGACTTAAATACTTACACTTGGACGAAGCACTATAACATATCTCTCTGTCTATTGCCAGACGCCTTGATCCCGCAAGAGATGGCCACAAACAAATCCCCTTCATGCCGCCCTGTTCCCTACCATAATCTGCCTTCCTCCAAACTCTCATCACCCTCTCTCATATACCTCTCTACTGTATCCCTCCATCTCATCCTCGGTCTCCCCCTCAGTCTCCTGTGATATACTGACAGGAATTCTCTTTAGTTTTATATGAATATCGGATATAAATAAAATGATACAGTAACGGGCGTTACATAGTCTTAGATACAAAATTAATAAATCCTTCTGCGTGTGAAGAATTGGGTCATTTTCACAGTATTAAACCCCTTGAGCCTGTTTCTCTCTCTCTCTCTCTCTCTCTCTCTCTCTCTCTCTCTCTCTCTCTCTCACACACACACACACGCACACACACACACACGCACGCACGCACGCACGCGCGCACACACACACACACACACACACACACACACACACACACACACACACACACACACATTTTTTTCCATGTTTTTCCAAATTTCACTACTTTACCCCTCACCCCAATCACATCAAGGAGACAGCAACAGCCTTTAGACAGACCCAACACTTTACAGTTCTTTCCCTAGTTCACAGTTTAATGTCTTGGGCTCTGTTTACCTTCCTAAGAACTTTTTTTTTTTTTTACATCAGAGTGGGGCAAAGTTACCCTAGATCCGTCTTCTCCTTGACAGTACTCCCTAACGCCTCTTCCTTAGCGATTTATTTTGCTCTTTTTCTGACTCGACTCAGGCTGTTACAAATAGGACATAACTAAAGAGATTTTTTTATAACCTGACAAATATCCCTAACCCCTTGCAGCTCAGATGATGGCCAGCTGTTGTGAGATTGCAGGGTTGATTCGGCTAGTAACCAAGGAGACTCATTTGTTTCGTATCAAATGCTAATGGAATTTCATGCACCCATGGCTTAGTGTTCACATGTATGCTATTTTTATTATGTATTTTCCATCACATAACATATTGGAGGATGTCGAGGAGAAATCTGTCTATCTATCTGTGTATCTATCTATTGCCAAACGCCCTAATCCCGTAAGGGGTGGCCACAAACAACTTTCCTTCATATCCCCAAGTCTCCTGCCGTTTCGATGCATCCTTCCCAATTTACCCCCCCCCCTCTCATATACCTCTCCACTCCATCCCCCCATATCATCCTCTGACCCTCCCTGTCGCCCTCTCCATCTCACTCACATACTCTTTCCTCTTTAGTCTCTCCTCTCCATCCTCTCCACAAGGCTAAACCACAGCTTTTTCCCAACGCTGTCACACCCACATTCACACCACAACGCTCCTTCACTACCTCATTTGCCAGTCTGTCTCTCCATGTAACTCCACATAAGGTGAAAAATGCCTAATAAATCGCTAAAGAGGAAGTGTTAATCTCTTAAACTAAGACAAATCCTTCCCTCATCTCCTTGGCGTGACTTTTGGGTAAGTAGGAAAGCAATCAGAAGCCTCATTATGGTCGTAAGGCTGCTGCGGTGATAAGATCTTGGTGCAGTTTTAGGAGCTTGGCAAATTTTGAGAGAGAGATTTTCACAGTAGTCATTCCTAGAAATTATACTGCTCGATTGTATTATTTTTTTACCATAATGTAGTTTTTTTTTTTTTTTTTAATGCGAGGAAGAAGCAATCAAAGGCCACGAGCCTGCAATAACTGTTCCTTCCAAGAGAAAAACAAAATACAAGAGAGAGCCAAATTCAAGATCCAATCATTTAGAGATGCCTTGACACACTGCGTTTGAAAGACTGGAGATCATAGGAAGCAGGAAATACAGACAGAGGGAGAGAGTTCCAGAGATGACCTGTTGCATAAACGAAGGACTGGGAGTAACGGCTAACTCTTGCATTAGAGAGTTGGACAGAAAAGGAATGAGAGTTTGCTGCTAGACGGGTGCTACGCGCCCGTCGTAGAGGTGGAGGAATGCATGCAGTCAATTCAGAGGAGCAGTGACCATTGAAGTAGCAATAGAAAAGAGATAAAGATGCAACAGTGCGGCGAAGAGACAGAGGTTGAAGGGAGTCAGTAAGAGGAGGAGAGTTAACGAGACGAAAAGCCTTTGACTCCACCCTATTGAGAAGAGCCGTATGTGGGGAACCTCTCCACACATGAGAGTTGTACTCCACACAGGAGTGGATAAAACCAGTGTATAGAGTCAACAATTGTCCAGAGGTAAAGAAGGAACAGAGTCGGCTTAGCACACCTAATCTCTTGGAAGCAGATTTTACAAGAGTTGTAGTATGATCTTTCCAAGACAAGTCCTGAGTAAATGAAACCCCAAGCATGTTCAAGGATGATGCAGGATTAAACTGAATATTATTAGACATTAGTGGGTACATCTGTGGAAGATTTTATCGGGTTGATACATGTAAAAACTGAGTCTTTGATGCATTAAAACGAACAAGATTGTTTTTATCCCAGTCAGAGATACGAGCCAAATCAGACATTAGGTGTGCCATAGCCTCATCCCTTGTTTGTTGAAGTAACTGCTGAGATGGATGTTGCGGGAACTGAATGGAAAGGTGAAGGGTGGAGTCATCAGCGTATGAGTGGATAGGGTTAGATGTACAGCTTAGAAGGTCATTGATGGATAAAAGGAAGAGAGTTGGAGATAGGACAGAGCCCTGAGGAACACTGTTGATAGATCTAGGAGAAGGACGATGGAAGTATTGTTTGGCCATATTTATTTTATTCATTATAAGTCATTATGGCTGGCCATATTTTCTGCTTTAACCCGTCACATCCTGACCGATTTTCCACTACTGACTCCCCCCAGTCCCGACCAATTTTGGAAAAAAAATTTTTTGGCTCAAACCTCCGCTTTTGGTGAGAAACATCAAAAATTCATAGAGAAATCGCTCACCTGAGGTTTAAAATACTCGATACAGGTAGAAGTACCTCCTTACCTTACTGTGTTTTCTCTCCGGCTGGCTCCAAAGAAAATGAGTTCTATGGGAGGGTAACTATTCCACACCACTCATAAACGGTATTTATTTATTTATTTATTTGGTACGAATTTATATGTAGTACGAGAGTATATTGGTTTTCAAACAGTAATATAGGCAATATAAGCATTGTTTCACTCTCTAACACATCAACATACCTGGCCTTTTATGATGACATTACCTGATCATAATTTCTGACTGTTTCTTCCTCTATTGCTATGTAAACTTTGTCCTCCACCTTGTCATTGATTGGGGAATCACTCTGGCCCTGAATGTCTTTATTGGCCAGGTCATTGGTAACAGGTGAATTGCCAAGACAATGGCGTGCGGGAGGGGGAGGTCATGCGGGATAAGGCATTGTCCCTGCCTGGCATCTTGTAGAGGAATAGTGGAAGGTGTCCCGTGTAAATGTACCAAAAATCACGTGCAAAAATTGAAAATTGTGCAAATTATGAACCTTGCAATTGCACGACATACCAGTACATCGACAGGTCTAGCTGTGACAAAATGTTGTGACATACCCATACGTCGATGGGATGCCTTGGGTTATTATTCATGCTAGTTAATTGTTAGGTAGATATTATATAGTTGGGTTGTAATTTTTCGCCTTTATATTCACTATTTAGTCTGTCTGTCTATGTCTATCTATCTATCTATAGCCAGACGCCATAATCCTGTAAGGGGTGGCTGTTTATCTCTGTTAGTTGTTTTACGGGGTGGGGTACTAACCCTCTGCCAACCCACTTGTTAACACGTAGGGAACACGTATGGGTTGGTTATGTGGTTACCACCCAGCATTGTAAATGTTTCTTGGTTCACAGGAAAGTATTATGTTTGTCACTCAATGTAAAGCCACTAGAAAGGAAAAGAGTTACAAAAAAAGACAGGAAAGATAGGAGAAATAGGAAGAGAAGAGGACAGACAGAAAAGGAATGTTAAAGGTGAAGGAAGAAGTGGGCAGCACTACATCAAGTGAGAGGATGTATTTTATCACTAATTTGATATACTGTTTGGTCGTATTATTTTTTTCTTAATGTTCAGTCCAGTTTGGGGTGATGCATTTGGTGGCAGGATGACCGATGGTGAGAGCATAAATAAAATCAGTGTAATACTCAAACTAAAGATCAGGTAAGATTCTGAAAAAGACTCCTTTCTGTGGCTTTTCTTCTCTTTTTTAGCCAGATTCCTCACAGACACATGTATTTCCTTTGTAAATATTCCTCGGTTCTGGGTCTTGATTTCACCGCTCCGTAAGTTGCTCAAATGCATGAAACTGTTAACACAGAATGAAATCGTCTTTACTGTAAAGATGTGTATGTTGTATCTTCACTATACATAGCTTCATAATGCTCCACCATACATACATACATACATACATAAATACATACATATACACATACATACATAATTGTACAGCCTTCATCATTCAAGAGTAATTATTTAATCTTATATATTCTCCGTTACACAAGTTATTCATCTCGCTATTCATGCACTGAACTATTTCATAGTAGTGGTATCTTTCTTAAATCTTGCTATTATCGCTAGACAATTTTTTTTCAGCTAAGGAAAGATATCTCAAGCTGGAGAGGTAGTGTTCATTTGACCCCTTCAGTTATTAGCGTCTTGTATAAGTTAAATATAATTGTTAGGTTCAGGATAAAAATATAAATTCATCGTATTCAAAGGGTCAACTCGTGTAAAATTTCAGTCGTTGCATCTCCTTATAATTGTACGTAATCGAATTTTTTTCATCATCCAAAACAATTGTCGTTTATTTACAAATCTTGTCCAGCAATAATGCTCTCTCACATTTCATGCAGGATATATAGCCTCTTCTACCCAAGGATGTCTTTTATGATTTATTCTGCCTGTCGGATAAATGATCTGATAAAGCTTAGGCACATCCATACCAAGTGCTTGCTGGTGCGTGCATTTTTTTTTTTTTTTTTTTTTTCGAGAGGGTGTAGTCTCGAGCGTCTGTGGGTTATAATGATGCAGAACTCACTCCCTCACCAGCAAGCACTTGGTATGGACTTGGTATGGACGTGTCCTTAGGGAGAACAGGTTAATGAGGGCAACACCTAGCAATTGCAACTCAACAACTCTCTCTCCTTTGCTACATGAAATTATTCCGAAATTGCAAAAATAAGAATGAAAATGATGCCAGGACTGTAGGGGCTAATTGTGTACCTAACCCAATGATCACGTTATTCCTTATCTCACCATTCACGTAATTATCTCGTGCAAGACATCAGTCACCTCTAATTACAGGTCAGTGTGTGTGTGTGTGTGTGTGTGTGTGTGTGTGTGTGTGTGTGTGTGTGTGTGTGTGTGTGTGCTCGCCTGGCTGGTCATTAGCTGGGTTACAAACACTCGCTTTAACACATTATCTCCCGTCTCCTCACTCTCTCCCATCTCCTCACTTTCTCCCATCTCCTTACATGGCCCAGAGGAGTGAGGGTGCAAGACGGGGCGGTGGGAGCGAGGAGAAGTGTGAGAGAGGGACGCGGTAGGTGAGGAGTGAGGGTGCAAGACAGGGAGGTGGGAGCGAGAAGTGTGAGAGAGGGACGCGGTAGGTGAGGAGTGAGGGTGCAAGACGGGGCGGTGGGAGCCAGGAGAAGTGTGAGAGAGGGACGCGGTAGGTGAGGAGTGAGGGTGCAAGACGGGGCGGTGGGAGCCAGGAGAAGTGTGAGAGAGGGACGCGGTAGGTGAGGAGTGAGGGTGCACGACGGGGAGGTGGGAGCCAGGAGAAGTGTGAGAGAGGGACGCGGTAGGTGAGGAGTGAGGGTGCAAGACGGGGAGGTAGGAGCCAGGAGAAGTGTGAGAGAGGAACGGGCGAGGTGAGGAGTAAGGATGCAAGATGGGGCGGTGGGAGCCAGGAGAAAATCAATGTGAGAGAGGAACGGGCGAGGTGAGGAGTGAGGGTGCAAGACGGGGCTGTGGGAGCGAGGAGAAGTGTGAGAGAGGGACGGGCGATGTGAGAAGTGAGGGTGCAAGGCGGTGGGAGCGAGAGGAAGTGTGAGAGAGGGACGGGCAAGGTGAGGAGTGAGGGTGCAAGACGGGGCGGTGGGAGCGGGGAGAAATGTGAGAGAGGGGCGAGCAAGGTGAGAAATGGGGGTGCAAGACGGGATGATGGGAGCGGGGAAAGGTGTGTAGTGGCTGTAGGCTATATTACTGTTAGTGTAAATACCTCCGTTGCACCTTTTCCAAGACTCGTTAATATTGCATATTACATCTTGTTATTAACGTGCATGGTGTATGTAGGTTTTAAATACATACTAAAATAGTTTGTATACATATCTTGAATATTAATCTCTCCATTGCGATAATATTTTTCTTTTCATTTAGCTAATCAGTACAGAATTTTACCCCAGCTTGGAGACACGTGGGAGGGAAAGAGTAAAATAAAATCCATTAATCCCTGTTTTCATAAAGAGTCTTCCCAAAACTGAAATAATCGCGTTATAGTAGCAAGAACAAGAAAAAAAAAAATTCAAAAGGGTTAAACGATTCATGTACAGAAATAAACTATATTCCTTTTACTCTAACTTGGCCTAAAATTGCCACCCCTACATCCTGAGTGCTGAGTTGTAGTAGCAGATTAACACCAGAAAATGATGCTGGTTAAGAAGTGTTTTGGAGAGGATGTATAGCCGTAGTATTATCAGTTAAGTCACTGAGGCACGTGAAGCATGCTGCAGAGGAACGAAAACCTGGGCCAAGTTAAGGTGAAAGTTCTATAGCAAGGGAAAGGTGTCAGGGAGCCTCCATAGCCCACGAAAACACAGGTTTGGGGGGACACTATTTTCGTCAGTCATGGAAGGTTCCTAGCTCCTCTTCCTTAGGGAATTAGTTTGTCCAGTACTCCTTCCCCTTTCTCTGAATGCAGTCAGTTTCGTTTTGAGTTTCATATGCTGTACATACCATAACGTGGAGGAATATATAAACGTACCAGATATAAAAATGAGGTGGTAAGGAAGGGGTGTTATGAATACTCCCTAGCCAATGAGATGGTGGCCTTTTAGCATGGTGGACAAGATGTAGGTGGGTGTAAGTGTAGTTGTGGCACGGTGAGGAGGCATATGTGAGGGTTTAGATGGTTTGTGGTGAGAGGGTATACTCGTAGGTGGGTGTGTGTGTGTGTATATATATATATATATATATATATATATATATATATATATATATATATATATATATACACACACACATATATATGAAAGAGAGAGAGATTGTCCAGGTGCTTGAGGGTGCGAAAGTGGATGTATGTGGAATAACTGAAACAAAATGGAGAGGAGAAAGTGTGAGAGAATGAGAGTATGGATGGGGTATATGTACAGGAGTAGGTGAGAATGAGAGGGCAAAGGAAGGAGTATGTATAGTTGTCAGTAAAAGAAGGAAGAAGAGCATAAGACAGTATGGATCAGTTGAGTCAAGGATTGTGTGGGTAAAGTTGAAAGTTGGAATACAAATGTGGGAGATTGTGTGTGTGTATGTGCCAACCCAAGATCGTACTAGCGGAGTGAGAGAAGAGTTCTGGACAAATTTGGAAGTGTTCATGGAAAAGTTTGGAAGGAATGAGAGAATGTTTTTGATCACTGATATGAATGGTAAAGTAGGGAATGTGAAGGTGGATGAAATACTTGGTGAGTGGGGTGTGCCTGCTGACATAGATGAGAATGGGGGTGCGTTAGTGGACATTTGTGCTGGGAGGGGGTTGGTGATAGCCAATACCCTCTTCAGGCATAAAATGACCCACAGGTATACATGGCGAGTGATGAGAAGGGTGGGTGGTGAACTGAATGAAAGGAAGGCAATGATTGATTATGAGTGTGTGGATGAAAGGATGCAAAGATGTGTAATGGATACAAGAGCTTATAGAGGTTGGGGGAGTGGACTTTCTGACCACTACTTGGTGGTGGCCAGAATTAGGATCCAAGTAAGATGGAGGAATAGAAGAAGGGAAAGACGAGAGGAAGGAGTAGTTGCAAGGAGAGTGGAAAGGTTACAAGAGAATGAGAAAAAGGCAGAGTATAAGAGAGAAGTGGAGGAACGATTGGGCAAATATGAATTGGAGCAGATGGGGGACGTGGAAGATGTGTGCAGGATATTCACAGAAGAAATATGTGCAGCATGTGATGTGGTGTGTGGGAGGAAGAGAAGACGGAGGGGAGGTGCAAGAAACAGCGTGGTGGACTGAAGAGGTGAGACAGGCTGTGGCACAAAAGAAGAAAGCATACAATGAATGGATGAAAAATAGGGGCGTGGAAGAAGTTGAGAGGCGGAAGAGAGTGTAATATGTAGAAAGAAAGAGAGACATGAAAAGATCAGTAAGAAAGAGTAAGAAGAGAGTGGATGAGGAATTTGGAAGGAATTTGAGTGTAAAGTGGAGGGACTGTAAGAAAATGTTCTGGAAAGAGGTGAAGAGAGTAAGACAGGGTGGAAGTGAGGTTAGCAGGGGAGTGAAAGATAAGAATGGTAGATTACTAGTCGAGAAGGGAGAAAAAGTGAGCAGATGGAGAGAACGCTTTAAGGAATTGTTGAACATGCAGGATGGAAGTAATGCGAGTATAAATGGTTGGGGAATAGCTGAGAGAAGAAGGGAAGTGAGAAGACAGGAAGAAATCAGTAGGATAGACGTTGTGGAAGCAATGAAGAAACTTAAATTGGGGAAAGCCCCAGGAATTGATGGAGTGTGTGGTGAAATGTTGAAGCATGGGGGAAAGATAGTAGTAGAATGGATGTGGAAGATGTGCAGATTGGCCTGGGAGGAAGGTAGAGTCCCGGAGGATTGGAAGTCAGGTATAATTATTCCCTTGTACAAAGGAAAAGGGGAAAAAGAAGTATGTGGTAATCATAGGGGCATTTGTCTTCTTAGTATAATAGGAAAAGTGTATGGTAGGATACTTATTGACAAAGTTAGAGAAAGAACAGAGGAATTAGTTGGAGAAGAACAGGGAGGCTTTAGGAAGGGAAGAGGTTGTGTAGATCGGATATTCATTCTTAGATCTTTAGTGGAAAAGTTTCTAGAGAAGGGAAAGAAATTGTATACAGCTTTCATGGGTTTGGAGAAAGCATATGACAAGGTGGATAGACAAGGATTGTGGAAAGTATTAAGAATATATGGAGTAGATGGGAAGTTGTTGAATGCTGTGAAGAGTATGTATGATGGTGCTAAGGCTGCAGTGCGTGTGGATGGCGAACTAAGTGAATTTTTCTTTTTGAAGGTTGGGTTGAAACATGGATGTGTCATGTCTCGATGGTTGTTCAATCTGTACATGGATGGGGTAATAAAAGAGGTACAAGGTAGGGTAGTGGATGTTGGAGTGGCCCTGGTGAGAGAGGATAGTGTTTGGAAACTCCCTGTACTGTTGTTTGCAGATGATACTGTGTAGTTGAGTGAAGACGAAGGGGAGCTGCAAGGCTTGGTGGATGAGTTTGGGAGAGTGTGTAAGAAACGGAATCTAAAGGTGAATGTAGGGAAGAGTAAAGTGATGGTCTTTGAGAGAGGTGAAGTCAGTGAATGTACAGCGAGGTTGGATGGTGAGTAATTGGAAAATGTGAGTACGTTTAAGTACTTCGGTAGTGTGATGAGTAAGGATGGAGGTTTGGAGGGTGAAGTGCTTGAAAGGGTACAGCAGGGAAGAAAGGTTGCTGGTTCTTTTGAAAGCAGTGATAAGAAACAGGGAAGTGAGCATGGAAGTGAAAAAGTTACTACATGACAGTATTGTGATACCAACTCTAACGTATGGAAGTGAAGCTTGGACGTTGTTGGAAGGACACACGTCAAGAGTGAGAGCAGTGGAAATGAGTTATTAAAGAGGAGCCTGTGGAGTCACATGGAGAGACAGGCTGAGGAATGAGGATATAAAGGAGCGTTGTGGTGTGGATGTGGATGTGATAGGAAGCGTTATGTGGAACATACTGAGGTGGTTTGGCCATGTGGAGAGGATGGAGGGTGAGAGACTGACGAAGAGAGTGTATGCGAGTGAGGTGGAGGGGGGAAGAGGGAGGGGGAGGCCGAGGATGAGATGAAGGCACAGGGTGGAGAGGTATATGAGAGCGGGGGGTGTGAGTTGGGAGCAGGGCAGTGAAATGGCGGGGGAAATGGCGACGTGGAGGCGATTTGTTTGTGGCCACCCCGAGCGGGATTGAAGCGTCTGGCAATATATATATATATATATATATATATATATATATATATATATATATATATATATATATATATATATATTGTTACGGAACAGAGAAAGATAACGTACACTTTAAGTGAGAATGCTAAGAGTCACTACTGTCCCGTAAAGTTCCAGGTTCAAAACAAAAGAGTTAGGTAAAATTACAAGTTAGTTTAATGCTCAAATTAACAACAAAACATTCAGGACTCATAAGGATAATGTAATGGCAAATAAACAGGTTAAATATATGGTTAACTGCAATAGCCTCTATTAACACGAAATTAGCAAGAGTAAATTTATCTAAGTCAGCCCTGATAAAATGAAATACCAGATAATACTCAGTGAATGCCAGATAAATTATTACAGATACAAACTATTATCAAAAATGGCTGATAGTAAAACTTTACATAAATTACAAAAAGAACTCACTAGGCCTACAAATCAACACCTTATGCTATACAGTACAAGGAAAAAATGCAATAACAGTTATACTCAAATTACACACAGCTGCTAGATGTTTGGAGATTTCTTGAGCACTCACAATAATAACATCTGTACAGGGGAGGACAGAGATGTGAACAAAATGAGGAGCAGATCTAAGTGGCAATGATGCAGAGACTGAGCTCATTATATAGGGGCCAGCAGAGCCTGATACAACTTGTAAGAAGGACGCGCAAATGAAGCCATGGGGACAAAGAGCTGAAAATCCCGCACTGTATAACAGAGAGAACGACTTACTCTACTATAACGGTAGAAGGGGGGGACTGAGGCAGAACACGCTCGTGATCAAACATGCAGCAACTGTGCGTTAAAATTACACAAAGGATGATGAAATCATAGGCTATGTAACACCTCCCCACAAAGAAAAAGAAATTTACAAAGGAAAGTTCTTATTACTCTAAAACAATCTGTCTAAAGTCTAGATAAGCAATCTGCAATAACATTTTCTTTCCCCTTGACATGTTGTATGTCTAATGAATACTCCTGAAGAAGTAGACTCCATCTTGTCAATCTCTGATTTTTATCTTTAAACTTACTAAAGAATTTCAGTGGGTTATGATCGGTATAAATGACTATGGGGTCAAAACCAGAACACAAATAAAATGAAAAATGCTGTAAACCCAAAATCAAGGCCAAAAGCTCTTTCTCAATAGTTGAGTAGTTCTTTTGAGGTGGAGTGAACTTCTTACTGTAATAAGATACAGGGTGTTCAATACCCTGATCATCCTCTTGCAGCAAAACAGCCCCAGCTCCTGTATCACTTGCATCAACAGACATCTTAAAAAGCTTAGCAAAATTTGGAGTAGCGAGCACTGGCTGACTTAATAGAATAGCTTTAAGTTTGTTGAAAGAGGATTCACAGTTATCGGTCCAGACAAATTTAACTCCCTTTTTCAGTAGGTCTGTAAGTGGTGATACAAGAATAGAAAAGTTAAGAACAAATCTCCTGTAATAACCTACCATTCCCAAAAATCTTTGTAGCTCTTTCCTACTTTTAGGTCTGGGAAGATCACTTATAACCTGAACCTTAGCTTCTGGTGGTGCAACATGTCCATCACCAATTACATACCCAAGGTACTGAACTTTAGCTTGACCAAACTCACACTTTGATAAATTAGCTACAAGATTAGCATGAACTAAAAGGTCAAGAAATTTACTGACATGGCATAGGTGATCTTTCCAGTTGTCACTGAAGATTAATACATCATCAATATAAACAACACACCCTGCCAAACCCTCTGTTACAACATTCATGAGCTTCTGAAATGTGGCTGGTGCATTCTTCATACCATACGGCATTACAGAACATGCAAAAGCCTTTCCTAGTGTTACAAAACATGAGATCTCCCTAGCACGTTCAGTCATAGGTACTTGCCAGTATCCCTTTAACAAATCACACTTACTTATGTACCTAGCCTTTCCGATCTTGTCTATGCAATCTTCCACACGAGGGAGAGGGTAAGTGTCTGTTTTGGTTATCTGATTAACACGTCTGTAGTCAATGCAAAGCCGCTGTGACCCACCTGGCTTAGGGACCAGAGTGACAGGAGAACTCCACTCGCTCTGACAGGGCTCAATCATCTTGTGGTCCAACAGGTAGCCAAGCTCCTTCTGGATGAGAGGAACTTTCACTGGGTTCACACGGTAAGGAGGCAATTTAATTGGCTTTGCGTCTCCAACATCGACATCATGCATCAACACAGTGGTTCTTCCTGGAGTAGCACGGAACACTTGCGGGTACTCCTGCAGTAATGCCGAAAACTCCTGCCTTTCCTTGGGAGGTAGATGAGAAAGCTTAGTCTGGAGATCATTCATGATATCAGGATTCTTCCCCAAACTATCACTCAGGCTCATACTGCATGGGAGAGCTTCACTTGCAGACTCGGGTGGAACAGCTACAGTGCAGACTGGATAATTTTCGTCCCGCCTGTGATATGACTTTAGCATGTTGATGTGACATAGTTGCTTGCTCTTTCTACGATCTGGAGTGGCGATGACATAGTTGACATCACTGAGTTTCTTCTCCACGAAAAAAGGGCCACTAAACTTGGCTTGAAGAGGTTGCCCATGAACTGGTAGCAGAATCAAAACCTGATCTCCTGGCTGAAAGTGGCGTAATCTGGACTTCTTATCATACCAAGTCTTCATCTTCTGAGCAGCTCCTAAATTCTCTCTCGCCAGCTGTAAAGCAGTGGACAGCCGTTCTTTGAACTTCATCACATACTCCAGCAGGTTGACGTCATCTACCTCCGACAGCCAGCATTCCTTGAGTAACTTAAGGGGTCCTCTTACTTCATGGCCAAACAGTAGTTCAAAAGGTGAGAAGCCCAGTGATTCATTTGGAGATTCTCTTGCAGCAAACACAACGAATGGAAGACCTTTATCCCAGTCTTTCTGATGTTCCAAACAGTATTTCTTGAGCATCGATTTGAGTGTTTGATGATATCTCTCCAACGCTCCTTGGGTCTGGGGATGGTAAGCTGAAGACGTGATCTGGGTGATGCCCAACTCTTTCAGAGACTGCTTGAAAACGTTTGACATGAAATTACTTCCCCGGTCTGACTGTACCTCCTTGGGCAGACCAAACTTTGTGAAGAACCCTAGCATTTCCTTAACCACGTTCTTTGCTGAGATATTTCTAAGTGGAATGGCTTCAGGATAACGAGTAGCCATATCAATCATGGTCAACACATAAGAAAATCCTGAAAAAGTCTTAGGAAGAGGGCCCACAATATCCACCAACACACGGGTGAAAGGCGCCTCAAAAAGAGGAATGGGAACTAGAGGTGCAACCTTTTCGGTCTGATTACACTTCCCCACAACTTGACAGGTGTGACAACACTTACAATACCAGGAAACATCCCTGAAGATACCTGGCCAGTAGAAGTGTTTCAAAATGCGTGCCACAGTCTTCCTCACTCCAAGGTGTCCTGCCAAACTGGAATCGTGAGCCACTCTAATGATATCCTGCCTACAAACATGAGGGATGACAACTTGATGTACAACCTCCCATTCACAGTCGGCTGATGCTGTTGGGGGTCTCCACTTCCTCATAAGTACTCCTGACTTTACATAATAACAAGTAGAAGCACCGGCTGACTCTTCTTCACTGTAAGCAGAGTTAGCTAGACCTTTCAACTCAGGGTCAGCAACCTGCAACTCAACCAACTCTTGACGAGACAAATTATCAACACTACGGGGTACTGCCTCATCTGGTGAGTGGTCCAAATTAGCAAGAAAAGTGTCAGCTAGGATAACATCATCATCATCATTATCCTCTAAATCACCAGTAACTTTAGACTTAGCCCTAGTGACAGCACATGCAGGGAACACATCAGGGACATCACAATCCTGGGACACAGCCACTGGCTCACTAGACAACTGAGGAGCTGGACACACTTGACTTCCACCAATATCATTTCCAAGTAAGAAAGTTACACCTGACATTGGGAGTGTCTCAACCAACCCAACCATAACGGAACCATTAACAAAACCAGACTCTAAATTCACTCTGCACAGAGGGACAGAGAAATAATTATTCCCTACACCTTGTAAGATTACAGTTTCATCAGAGGAATTAACATTAGAGCCTAGAACACTGGTCAGCATAAGGGATTGGCAAGCACCTGTATCACGATATATTTGAACTGATTTCCTGTCATTACTGTCCAGAGGACTGACAAAACCATCAGACAGGAAATTAGCACATGAACTCTTGAGAGTGTCACCCACGTTACTGCTCAAAAGAGGAGCTCCATCATGAGAATTTAAGTTACCCCTCAAAGCAGGTTCAGTTAACTCAGTTAAAGAATTCTGGGAACTCTCAAGAGTGGACACTAGACCAATTGACTGAATATTTAAAGACTCCTTTTTGTTCACATCACGCTGTCTCCTGAAACATTTCTCCGTAGTATGACCAAGCTTACTACAATAAGTACATTTACTTTTCTGAAATCTAGAGGTGAAGCTGGTATTTACTTCCTGAGAAACATCATCTTTATTCTCTTTCCTGTTACCTGTACTCTGAGTAGAGGCAACGTACTTACTCTCAGCTTTCCCTTTTTCTCTAGAATATCTCTTGTGAGTGAGAACATACTCATCAGCTAAAACTGCAGCATCAGACAAATTATCTATTCTTTTCTCATCAAGATATAGGCTTACATCTTTATAAATACCCTCTTGAAATCTTCCAGCAAAATCATCTGCTTAAATTTACCAAAATCAGAATCCACATTCTTAGAATTTAACCACTGCTCTAACAAATCTTCTTTGATTTTTGCATACTCAACATGGGATTGCTTATCTTGCTTGTAAGTTGTCCTAAATTTTACTCTATAGGCTTCAGGAACAAGCTCATAGGCCTTAAGAACCAAGCTCTTAACTACATCATAATTATCAGATTGATCCTGAGGCAAAGATGCATAAGTTACTTGAGCTTTACAGGTGAGAACAGTTTGAAGGAGTACTGGCCAATACTTTTTAGGCCAATTAAAACCTGTAGCTACCCTCTCAAACAACTGAAAATACTTTGTTAAATCAGATTCATTAAAAGGAGGGACAAGTTTAACATTTTTAGCTACATCAAAATCATCAGAGCTAGATGATCCAGTTCCACCTTGTTTCATGCGATACTCATGGTCTGCCTGAATCCTGGCAAGTTCAATTTGTGCTTGAGCCTGTACCTGTGCCTCTTGAATACGAGCCTGGGACTCAGCCTCTTTAGCATTTGCCTGAAACTCAGCCTCTTGAATACGAGCTTTTGCCTGAAATTCAGCCTCCTTAGCACGGGCCTCCTGCAGGGCTAGCTGTAACTTAGCTAATTCAATCTGCGTTTGCTCATTTCGAGGAGTTACATTAAACAAGCTTTCATTAATCATGTCAACAATTTGATCTTTAGAATGATGAGAGCGAACAGCAATTCCCAATTGTTGAGCAACAAGCTTAAGTTCATTCTTTGTTCTGTTTTCTATATCACACACTGTTTGCACATTTGACAAAAAATCTTTGGCTTCATCAAGTGTAGTAATAGTAGACATAATGAATATATCACAGTCACAAAATATCAAGCAATATCCTTATGATAATATCCTGAATATCCTGATGAGAGGTCGCCAAATTTATGTTACGGAACAGAGAAAGATAATGTACACTTTAAGTGAGAATACTAAGAGTCACTACTGTCCCGTAAAGTTCCAGGTTCAAAACAAAAGAGTTAGGTAAAATTACAAGTTAGTTTAATGCTCAAACTAACAACAAAACATTCAGGACTCATAAGGATAATTTAATGGCAAATAAACAGGTTAAATATATGGTTAACTGCAATAGCCTCTATTAACACGAAATTAGCAAGAGTAAATTTATCTAAGTCAGCCCTGATAAAATGAAATACCAGATAATACTCAGTGAATGCCAGATAAATTATTACAGATACAAACTATTATCAAAAATGGCTGATAGTAAAACTTTACATAAATTACAAAAAGAACTCACTAGGCCTACAAATCAACACCTTATGCTATACAGTACAAGGAAAAAATGCAATAACAGTTATACTCAAATTACACACAGCTGCTAGATGTTTGGAGATTTCTTGAGCACTCACAATAATAATATCTGTACAGGGGAGGACAGAGATGTGAACAAAATGAGGAGCAGATCTAAGTGGCAATGATGCAGAGACTGAGCTCATTATATAGGGGCCAGCAGAGCCTGATACAACTTGTAAGAAGGACGCGCAAATGAAGCCATGGGGACAAAGAGCTGAAAATCCCGCACTGTATAACAGAGAGAACGACTTACTCTACTATAACGGTAGAAGGGGGGACTGAGGCAGAACACGCTCGTGATCAAACATGCAGCAACTGTGCGTTAAAATTACACAAAGGATGATGAAATCATAGGCTATGTAACAATATATATATATATATATATATAATATATATATATATATATATATATATATATATATATATATATATATATATATATATATATATATATATATATATACATACATATAAAGACAAAATACAATCTGTTGTGCATATCAAGACGAAGAGAAATGGTGACAACATGGAATGGAGTAAGTGAAGGCGAAGTGGTGGGAGGAAAGAAATTAATAAAACAAAACCAAAGCATTCGGAGGGCGAATGCTAATCGCCCACCACAGTAGGTACAAGCTACCTACAGACCAAATGTAAAGCAATTCACAAAACTGTATGGAATTCAGTCACCAAATTTCGCAAAAGCCAATCCACATTTAAAAATGTATGGCGGCACCCATTCAGTCGTCTTTAGTCAAATCCTTACCAAACGTAATAGACCTGTGTCCGTCCACATAGCTGCTATTTCATGAAGATTTGGTCAAAATTCGTCCACAACTTTTCGAGCTATTTTGGCAACACACACACACACACACACACACACACACACACACATGTTGACAAAAACAATATCGCCTCGCCTAGCTAAGGGAGGGCGATAATAACAGATGACTTTGTGAATCAGATATGTAACTAATAACACAATAGATGGAAGAACTTGGAGAGAAAGGAGAAGAAAGAGGGAGAAAGAGAGGAAAGGTGGGGTGGGCAGAAGGCAAGCGAATAGTAAGATGAGAAGGAAGAAAAGTGGGGAGTAGATAGAATGTGAAGGGAGAGAATGTGATAGGAGAAGAGGAAGGGAGGGATGAAGAGTGCACTGTTGAGAGAGAGGAGGAGACAGGAGGCAGAAGAGTGGGGAGGTAAAGAGAAAGGAAAAGTGTGGAGGAAAGATGTGAGAAGATAGAGGAAAAGAAATAAGGAAGCAAGATGGGGTGACTGATGAAAAAGAGGTGGTGATTACTATAGGACACACCAGAGTATGACTATGGTGGGGAGAAGAGGAGGAGGGAGGTAGTGAGGTGGAAGGAAAAAGTGGAGAGAAGATGGAGGGACAGAGAGACAGGAGAAATGAGGGAAGATGACTGGGTGGAGGAAAAAAACAGTAATGATACTGGGTGGGGGGAAAAGAAGTAAAAATAACGACACAGAGGAAAGGCAAAAGGAAAAGATGGCAGGGGTGAGAAGAGGGATAAAGATAAGGATGAAGTGGAGATAAATGGAAGGAAAGGGTGACTGAACGAAAGAAGGAAAAAAAGATGGAGAGGGAACAAAGAAGGGGAAGAACAGAAAAAATATACAGGTAGCAAGAAGATATATAGAAAAGGTGTCATAAAATGAAGACAAATAGACAAAGCTGGAAGGAAAATCAAAAGAATGGGAGGGAGAAAAGGGAAGGGAGAGAGAGAAGAGACCATTGTTGCATTTCACCCCAGGCTATGGCTACGGTGGTCAGGCTCCCCATGTGAAGGTGACGAGAGAGAGAGAGAGAGAGAGAGAGAGACAAGCAGACAAATTGACAAACAGAGACACATTCAGACAAACGGACAGACAGACAGAACAGACAGACAGACAGAGGCAGAAAGACAGACAGACAAACAGGCAGGCAAAAAGAGACAATGAAAAAAAAACGACAACGAACGTGAGAACGAGACCATAATCGAGACCGAGATCAAGAAGAGGAGTGATAAAGAGAGCCAGGGAGCGAGGAAGGGTGTGTGTGCAAGTCAAGTAATGATACGGAGAGACTGGACGTGTTGGGGGATAAGAATGGCCTCAGTTTTAGGTCTTTGCTTAGACAACTGATACTTGGATTTCCAGTGTTCCCATCCACACCTTTCCTCTGTTACCCCCTATTTTTACCCTCACATCTAGATCTTTGTATTCTACTTTTTTTGTCTGTATTCTTGCATCTTTATTAATTTTTGCGTTTTTGTACCTTTTATTTGTATCTAAATTTTTGTAGTCTGATTTTACTTGTATTTTTTCATCTTTTTATAAGTTCTTTTTGCCTTGTTTCTTAAATTTTGTATAATTTTTTACACGTACAATACATTTTGGAAGGGATCTTTTTCTGTTCACCTTAGCACCAATATTATTTTCTCATATTATGAAATGTTTGGACTAAGCAACCTATGTCAGTACTTACCCTTCTACTAAGGTTTCAAAAGAGTGGTTGAGGAAGATATATTTCATTGCAATATTCTTTTCTTATTATTACTTAAACGGCACTCGACTTAATGTTCTCTTAGATTCATATGATTCTGCTTTCTATTAGTCTTTACATTTTTCTCTCTCTTCGCTCATACTTTGTCTTGCAACTTTGTATACACTTTTACACAATTTTTTTTCCTCTATTTCATTTTATTTTTTTTCCCTCATCTTTTTTACAATTTTCTTACACGCATTTATTATTCATGATTTTCTCCCTTTTTTGGATGTTTTTCTTAAATATTTACATATTTTTTACGTTCATTTTTTTCTTGTATTTTTGTCACATCTATATCCTTTTCGCATGTCCTGCTGTACATACTGTACACTATACTGTTACTAGATTTTTGAGTGGAAGTAATTTTTACAGTATAATGTTACTATATTTTTGAGTGGAAGTAATTTTTACAGTATAATGTTACTATATTTTTGAGTGGAAGTAATTTTTAACATTGCCTTTCTACACCCATTTTCTTTTCTCATCTCTTTTACAGCGCCTGCATTTTCTCATTTTTTTATCTGTAATCTTTTTGAGTTTCCATATATATATTTTTTCTTTTCTGCATCGTTTTTTTGCCTACGCAAGATTCTAGATGCATGTGATTAGTACAGTATGTTTGTGTCAAATAAGTACTGTACTGTTTTTGCATTTTTCTACCCCAGCATATTCCATTCCCATCTCTTTTTCACTGACTTTTTACTAAATCCACTTATAACAGCATTTTTCATGTTTTTACTCAAATACTTTTTATCTTTTCACGTAAATATTTCTTGTGCCAATATATCATACTTAAATTCATTTTTCCACCGTTGTTTTGTTTTAATTGATTTTACACTTTTCTTTACAACTGTTTGCATTATATTTACTAATATATATATATATATATATATATATATATATATATATATATATATATATATATATATATATATATATATATATATATATATATATATATATATATATATATATATATATATATTAACATTCACTTTCTTCGTATTTCCAGCCTCACTTTCCGATCACTTCATTGGTTTGTTCACCGAGCCCATCCTTGGCTTCTTTACTGACTTTTCTTCAGGACTGTGTAGTAAGCCTCATTTTTGCCAACATTCCCGCCTCCTTTTCGGCGTGCCTTGCTTCTTACCACACTCAGGCGCCTTCATCTAGCAGCCTGCTGAATTGAATTGTCTGGCGTTAGGTGCAATAAAATACCACTGATGCGACCGTAACAAGGTTTGTGGTGGCTGTATTAATATCCACTGACTCCTATGCTCACTCTAATAAAATTATCTGAAGTTAGCTGAAGTAAACAATCTATATATATATATATATATATATATATATATATATATATATATATATATATATATATATATATATATATATATATATATATATATATATATATATATATATATATATATATATCAGTCAGTTCCTGTGGCACCCAACGGGATGCATTGGGCCTCGATGAACTCTCTCCACCAATAATTGTCTCTTACCATCTCTTTCACGTCCCACCAACATTCCTCTCCTGCTTCTCTTTTCATTGTCCTCAACCAGGTTTCCCTCGGGCACCTCTGCCCCTTCTTCCTCAAGCAGTCCACTCTGAAACATCCTGTATTAAACTGTTTTCTTTTTTATATATGTGCCTCAGCCACTTCCAGCGAGACAGTCTCTCATATTCTTCAACTGGTTCCACTCTCATAATATCCCTTACTCTTGCATTTGTAACTCTGTCTTGCCACTTTACTCCAAGAATCCTTCTCAGTATTTTATTCTCAAATCATAATACTTTCTGATCTGTTCCAATTGTACTGTACCATGACTCATGCCCATAAATTAAAATTGGTCTAACCATGGACTTGTAAATTTTTACTTTAGTATGCACCGAAAGCATATTATTACTCCAAACAAATTTCAACATTCCAACAGCTCGCCAGGCCTGTCTAATCCTCTCCTCAATTTCGTTGTTTAATGATCCATCAGATGATACAATCGTACCCAGATATAAAGAAAATATCTACATTCTTCACCACATTATTCCCAATTACACAATCGATTTGGTTCTCCACGTTCATATTAATAATTTCAGTCTTTCCACAATTTTTTTACCAATCCAACTTTTTCTCCTTCCTCCACCAGACAATCAAGCACCCTCCGCATCTTGTAAATACTTCTGCAAAGCAGTACAATATCATCAGCATAGTTCAAATCCATCAGCCTCTTATTTTCTATCCAGTTAATTCCTGCACCTGTTCTCGTGACAACCTTTCTCATAGCATAATCCATAACCAAAACAAACAGCAAAGGCGAAAGAACTCCTCCTTGAGTAACTCCTGATCTGACTTCAAATGGATCACACAAAGAACCACCCACCATTACCTTACAAAAAGTACCGTCATGCAGGCTTCTAATAATATTTACAAACTTTTCTGCTATACCATTCTTATCTTAAGTGTCAGGAACAACTTGCCTAGCCTGGGCTGCTACACTCCTCATGGGTCAATGTAGGATTGGATGGTGGATGGATGGATGGATGAATGGATATATATATATATATATATATATATATATATATATATAAATAATATATATATATATATATATATATATATATATATATATATATATATATATATATATATATATATATATATATATATATATATATATATATATTGTCCCTAGGCAAAAAAAGAAATACAATAAAAAGCTGTGAATTTGTCACTCCGGGTACTATCCTTACCCTTCCGCGGGTGGCGGGTAATTTCCATTTTGCCCCTTGCCTATGACCTGGTCCAGATGAAGGTCTACCACTCTGCAAAATGTCGTGTTCCTAGGTTAAAGACTAAGGCCGTGCATCGTGCATAATGGCTTACTCCGGTACCCCAGCTGGCCATCCCATCCTTTAGGGAGAGGCCACTGTTGATACCACCCTGCCTAAGACGTAGACCGAGTGTTGATCTACCACTGTGCAAAATTCCGTATTCTTCGGTTAATATATTGCATAAGAGCCTTGTCCAGGATTACCGGGGAATAGGTAAAGAAATTAAGGTAAATCAGGAGACAGACAGACAGAGATAAAAACAAAACAGAAAAAATGAAAAAAGCGACAATGAACGTGAGAACGAGATCATAATCGAGACCGAGATCAAGAAAGGAAGTGAGAAAGAAAGCCAGGAAGCAAGGAAAGGTTTGATTGCAAGTCAAGTAATGATTCGGAGAGACTGGACGTGTTGGGGGATAAGATCGGCCTTACAGCGTTGGATCTTTTCTTAGACAAACGATACTTGGATTTCCACCCTGTTTTTTGCACGTCTTTCCTTTCTCATTTTTCTACTTCACTGCACTTTTATTTTTTTATTTTTATTTTTTTAATGAATGGAGGAAGGAAAAACAAAGGAAAAAAAATAAGTCCATGTGCCTAAAGGCATCCTCCATTCATAAAATACTTATAACAACTGGATTTAAATTTGAGAGGATTAAAATAATGTATGTGGGAAGTAACTCCAAGGAAGTGAATTCCAGAGAGTAGTAGTTCTGGGGATAAATGAATTTTGATAAGCAGAGGTTCTGCATTGCGGGGGAGAGAGTGTGAGTTCATGGACGCTCCCAGCTGCCCAAGTATTTCGGGAGAAAATGTGAGGGGGAGGCACAATTGAAGCCAGTTCGTCAGAGCACTTACGGTCAAAATATCGATAAAATAAATGCTAAAGAAGCAACATCTCTACGTACTGATAATGGAGGAAGATCCTGCGTTATGGCAGGATTATTGATTAATCTAATGGCTTTATTATGAATTTTGTCCAACTGCCTCAATACAACCGCTCCACATCCACTCCACAGTGGTGAACAGTATTCGATCTGAGAACGCACATGACTTTTGTATATTGTGGCCATCTGCTCGTCAGTGAAGAACTCACTAACTCTGTACATAAGTCCCAGTTTTTTTAGAAGCATTTTTAGCATTTTGGTGAATGATTTGGGACAGTGTGTAGGAGGAGGAATCTGAATGGTAATGTAAACAAAAGTAAAGTTATGGTGTTTGAGAGGAATGAAGTCACAGAGTGTGCAGTGAGGTTCGATGATGAGGATATGGAGAATGTGAGTGCATTCAAGTACTTGGGTAGTGTGATGAGTAAGGATGGAACTTTGGAGGATGAAGTGCGTGAAAGGGTACAGCAGGGAAGGAAGGTTGTTGGTACATTGAAAGCAGTGATGAGAAATAGGGAGATGAGTATGGAAGTTAAGAAGTCATTGCATGATAGTATTGTGATCCCTACCCTGACGTATGGAAGCGAGGCGTGGACCTTGCAAGAGGGGAACAAGTCAAGAGTGAGAGCAGTGGAAATGAGTTACTTGAGAGGAGCATGTGGAGTGACGTGGAGGGACAGGTTGACGAATGAAGAAGTGAAGGAACGTTGTGGGGTGGATGTGGATGTGGTTGAGAAGATTAGGAGAAATACACTGAGGTGGTTTGGACATGTGAAGAGAATGGAGAATGAAAGACTGACTAAGAGGGTGTATGTAGATGAGGTGGAGGGAGGGAGAGGGAGGGGTAGACAGAGGATGAGGTGGAGGGATGGCGGTGAGCGGTATATGCGGGCGGGGGGTGAGTTGGGAGGAGGGTAGTCAAATGGTGGGTGACAGAGCGACTTGGAGGCGTTTTTTCTGCGGCCACCCTTTGCGGGATTAGGGCGTCGGGCTATAGATAGAAAGATAGATTTTTTAGCAAGTGATTTAACACAAGCTTTCCAGCTTAGGTTGGGGTTTAGAGTAACACCTAGGATATCAATTGTAGTGGATATGGGAATATTGACATCATTTAAAATTATGTGAGAGTGTGAGGGATTCTTTCTGTTGGAGAAATTAATGTATTTAGTTTTCTGAGCATTAAATGAGACCAGATTTTTTTGTTCTCATTGATTAATTTTAGAAAGGTCCTGGTTCAGAGAAATTGCTGTGTTTATTTGGGAATTTATAATATCAAATTGTGTAAAGGAGGTACTAAATGTGAAAGAACTGTGAAGGGTCGAGTCATCAGCATAAGAGTGTATTGGGTTGTGCGTGACAGATATGAGGTCATTAATATGAATGAGAAAGAGGGTTGGCGCCAAAACTGATCCCTGAGGTACGCCAGCATTTATGGAATGAAACTGAGAATAAATACCATCTACCATGACCCGTATTTTTCTATTATGAAGGTAAGAAGAAATTAGAGGAACCAGTGATGCAAGGCCATAGTGTGACATCTTAGACAATAAGGCTTGGTGCCATACTCTTTCAAATGCTTTTGAAATATCAAGTGCTATTGTGTGTGTTTCACCATGTTGGTCTATTGTTCTTTTAAGCTGATGGGTAAGAAGGCAAAGAATATCTACAGTTGTGTGTGTGTGTGTGTGTGTGTGTGTGTGTGTGTGTGAGAGAGAGAGAGAGGGGGGGGGGTTATACGTTGATTCTTTGTGCTTTGTTTTTCATAGGTGTACAGTATTTTCTTGTTCCGCTTTTACTTCCCTTGTCGTATTTTTAAAATATTCCTACTATGTTTACATTAAGTCTTGTTTTTATAAAGTATATATCTTCTCTTGCATCTTTTTTGCTAGTTATTTTACATGTGTTCTCTCTCTCTCTCTGTCTGTCTGTCTGTCTGTCTGTCTGTCTGTCTGTCTCTCTCTCTCTCTCATACCCCTGGCTCACAACTTTTAACATTTTTTACTACTATTACTTTGATTTTTTAGTTCTGTTTCACACATTATTGCCATTTTTTTTTAGTTTTATTAGCATTATTAATGTTAGTGTTAGTTATTAGTTATTTTATTTTCTGTTTTTCATTACATATTTTTTTTGCATTTTCTCGATTTTTTTTTGACATTTTTGAAGTCAATATTTTTAGCATCATTTTATTGGAGTTTTTTTTTTTTTTTTTGCATTATTTTCAAGCTTAGATTTTTACACATATATTTTTTTCACATTTCTACACTTTTATTTTTACTTATATTTTGCACATAGTTTTACACTTACAATTTTACACATATTCCTGCACTTAGATTTTTACACTTTTTTTTTTACAGTTAGATTTTTACATTTAGATTTGACATTTACATTTTTACACTTACATTTTACACTTACATTTTTACACTTACATTTTACACTTACATTTTGACACATATTTTTACACTTACATTTTACACTTACATTTTACACTTACATTTTGACACATATTTTTACACTTACATTTTACACTTACATTTTGACACATATTTTTACACTTACATTTTACACTTACATTTTTACACTTATATTTTTACTTACATTTTACACTCAGATATTTACACTTAGATTTATACATTTAAACACTTAGATTTTTACACTTAGATTTTTACATATATATTTCCACACTTTGATTTTTTACACTTGGATTTTCACACATGTATTTTTACACTTATATTTACATTTACATTTGTAGACTTACAGTTTTACACATATTTTCACATCCACATTTTTACATATATTTTTACACATATTTCACACGTACATTTTACACATATTTTTACACTTAGATTTGTACACTTTTCACACTTATATTGTAACACTTAGATTTTTTACACATTCATTTTTACTTATATTTTTACATTTAAATTTTTGCACATATTTTTACACTTACATCTTTACACCTGTATTAGCTTTGATTTTTTTTTTTTTTTTTACAATTATATTCTTTTTCATCATTTTCACTATATCTTTCTGCACTTTTATTTGTGTTGCCTTTTCGACGTCCAAAATGTCTCTTTATCTTGTTTGTAGATTTACATACTACCTGAGTTGCATTTTTTTCTTTTGCATCGATAATTTGTTTCTCTCCTCTCTCTCTCTCTCTCTTTCTAATCTTCTATATATATATTACTCATCTTTTGTGTATTTTCTTCCTATATAACTTCTACATCAATCTTCTTTTTGCTTCCTTTCTTTAATCTATAGTAACTCTTCATTATATTTACAATTACTCGGTATATTCTTTTCTTGGCTATAATTCAGCAACATATACTTCTTGCGCAGCCTTTTATCAAGGCAATATACGAGTAATATCTAAATACACATTAATTTTGGTGTGTTTTCTTTTGCACACATGCTTCTTTGCATTGTTCATAATATTTTCCAGTGATTGTATTTTTATTTGTGTCTAGGTATAACTATTTTGTCTATATATATCTATCTATCTATCTATCTATCTATATATATATATATATATATATATATATATATATATATATATATATATATATATTGTTACATAGCCTATGATTTCATCATCCTTTGTGTAATTTTAACGCACAGTTGCTGCATGTTTAATCACGAGCGTGTTCTGCCTCAGTTCCCCCCTTCTACCGTATAGTAGAGTAAGTCGTTCTCTCTGTTATCCAGAGCGGGATTTTCAGCTCTTTGTCCCCATGGCTTCATTTGCGCGTCCTTCTTACAAGTTGTATCATGCTCTGCTGGCCCCTATATAATGAGCTCAGTCTCTGCATCATTGCCACTTAGATCTGCTCCTCATTTTGTTCACATCTCTGTCCTCCCATGTACAGATATTATTATTGTGAGTGCTCAAGAAATCTCCAAACATCTAGCAGCTGTGTGTAATTTGAGTATAACTGTTGTATTTTTTCTTGTACTGTATAGCATAAGTTTAATTTGTAGGCCTAGTGAAGTTTTTGTAATTCATGTAGGGATCTTTATGTCCATCAGTTTTAATATTATTTTGTATCTGTAATAATTTATCTTTCATTCACTGAGTATTATCTGGTATCTCATTTTATCAGGGCTGACTTAGATAAATTTACTCTTGCTAATTTCGTGTTAATAGAGGCTATTGCAGTTAACCATATATTTAACCTGTTTATTTGCCATTACATTATCCTTATGAGTCCTGAATGTTTTGTTGTTAGTTTGAGCATTAAACTTTAACTCGTAATTTTACCTAACTCTTTGTTTTGAACCTGGAACTTTACGGGGCAGTAGTGATTATTAGTATTCTCACTTAAAGTGTACATTATCTTTCTCTGTTCCGTAACATAAATTTGGCGACCTCTTATCAGGATATTCAGGATATTAGCATAAGGATATTGCTTGATATTTTGTGACTGTTACTTATTAATTATGTCTACTATTACTACACTTGATGAAGCCAAAGATTTTTTGTCAAATGTGCAAACAGTGTGTGATATAGAAAACAGAACAAAGAATGAACTTAAGCTTGTTGCTCAACAATTGGGAATTGCTGTTCGCTCTCATCATTCTAAAGATCAAATTGTTGACATGATTAATGGAAGTTTGTTTAATGTAACTCCTCCAAATGAGCAAACGCAGATTGAATTAGCTAAGTTACAGCTAGCCCTGCAGGAGGCTCGTGTGAAGGAAGCTGAATTTCAAGCACAGGCTAAGGAGGCTGAATTTCAGGCAAAAGCTAAGGAGGCTGAGTTTCACGCACAAGTTGAACTTGCTAGGATTCAGGCAGACCATGAGTATCGCATGAAACAAGGTGGAACTGGATCATCTTGCTCTGATGATTTTGATGTGGCTAAAAATTTTAAACTTGTCCCTCCTTTTAATGAATCTGATTTAACAAAGTATTTTCAGTTGTTTGAGAGGGTAGCTACAGGTTTTAATTGGCCTAAGGAGTATTGGCCAGTACTCCTTCAAACTGTTCTCACCGGTAAAGCTCAAGTAACTTATGCATCTTTGCCTCAGGATCAATCTGATAATTATGATGTAGTTAAGAGCTTGATTCTTAAGGCCTATGAGCTTGTTCCTGAAGCTTATAGAGTAAAATTTAGGACAACTTACAAGCAAGATAAGCAATCCCATGTTGAGTATGCAAAAATCAAAGAAGATCTGTTAGAGCAGTGGTTAAATTCTAAGAATGTGGATTCTGATTTTGACAAATTTAAGCAGATGATTTTGCTGGAGGACTTCAAAAGGTGTATTTATAAAGATGTAAGCCTATATCTTGATGAGAATAGAATAGATAATTTGTCTGATGCTGCAGTTTTAGCTGATGAGTATGTTCTCACTCACAAGAGATATTCTAGAGAAAAAGGGAAAGCTGAGAGTAAGTACGTTGCCTCTACTCAGAGTACATGTAACAGGAAAGAGAATAAAGATGATGTTTCTCAGGAAGTAAATACCAGCTTCACCTCTAGATTTCAGAAAAGTAAATGTACTTATTGTAGTAAGCTTGGTCATACTACGGAGAGATGTTTCAGGAGACAGCGTGATGTGAACAAAAAGGAGTCTTTAAATATTCAGTCAATTGGTCTAATGTCCACTCTTGAGAGTTTCCAGAATTCTTTAACTGAGTTAACTGAACCTGCTTTGAGGGGTAACTTAAATTCTCATGATGGAGCTCCTCTTTTGAGCAGTAACGTGGGTGACACTCTTAAGAGTTCATGTGCTAATTTCCTGTCTGATGGTTTTGTCAGTCCTCTGGACAGTAATGACAGGAAATCAGTTCAAATATATCGTGATACAGGTGCTTGCCAATCCCTTATGCTGACCAGTGTTCTAGGCTCTAATGTTAATTCCTCTGATGAAACTGTAACCTTACAAGGTGTAGGGAATAATTACTTCTCTGTCCCTCTGTGCAGAGTGAATTTAGAGTCTGGTTTTGTTAATGGTTCCGTTATGGTTGGGTTGGTTGAGACACTCCCAATGTCAGGTGTAACTTTCTTACTTGGAAATGATATTGGTGGAAGTCAAGTGTGTCCAGCTCCTCAGTTGTCTAGTGAGCCAGTGGCTGCGGCCCAGGATTGTGATGTCCCTGATGTGTTCCCTGCATGTGCTGTCACTAGGGCTAAGTCTAAAGTTACTGGTGATTTAGAGGATGATGATGATGTTATCCTAGCTGACACTTTTCTTGCTAATTTGGACCACTCACCAGATGAGGCAGTACCCCGTAGTGTTGATAATTTGTCTCGTCAAGAGTTGGTTGAGTTGCAGGTTACTGACCCTGAGTTGAGAGGTCTAGCTAACTCTTCTTACAGTGAAGAAGAGTCAGCCGGTGCTTCTACTTGTTATTATGTAAAGTCAGGAGTACTTATGAGGAAGTGGAGACCCCCAACAGCATCAGCCGACTGTGAATGGGAGGTTGTACATCAAGTTGTCATCCCTCGTGTTTGTAGGCAGGATATCATTAGAGTGGCTCATGATTCCAGTTTGGCAGGACACCTTGGAGTGAGGAAGACTGTGGCACGCATTTTGAAACACTTCTACTGGCCAGGTATCTTCAGGGATGTTTCCTGGTATTGTAAGTCTTGTCACACCTGTCAAGTTGTGGGGAAGTGTAATCAGACCGAAAAGGTTGCACCTCTAGTTCCCATTCCTCCTTTTGAGGCGCCTTTCACCCGTGTGTTGGTGGATATTGTGGGCCCTCTTCCTAAGACTTCTTCAGGATTTTCTTATGTGTTGACCATGATTGATATGGCTACTCGTTATCCTGAAGCCATTCCACTTAGAAACATCTCAGCAAAGAACGTGGTTAAGGAAATGCTAGGGTTCTTCACAAAGTTTGGTCTGCCCAAGGAGGTACAGTCAGACCGGGGAAGTAATTTCATGTCAAACGTTTTCAAGCAGTCTCTGAAAGAGTTGGGCATCACCCAGATCACGTCTTCAGCTTACCATCCCCAGACCCAAGGAGCGTTGGAGAGATATCATCAAACACTCAAATCGATGCTCAAGAAATACTGTTTGGAACATCAGAAAGACTGGGATAAAGGTCTTCCATTTGTTGTGTTTGCCGCAAGAGAATCTCCAAATGAATCACTGGGCTTCTCACCTTTTGAACTACTGTTTGGCCATGAAGTAAGAGGACCCCTTAAGTTACTCAAGGAATGCTGGCTGTCGGAGGAAGATGACGTCAACCTGCTGGAGTATGTGATGAAGTTCAAAGAACGGCTGTCCACTGCTTTAGAGCTGGGGAGAGAGAATTTAGGAGCTGCTCAGGAGAAGATGAAGACTTGGTATGATAAGAAGTCCAGGTTACGCCACTTTCAGCCAGGAGATCAGGTTTTGATTCTGCTACCAGTTCATGGGCAACCTCTTCAAGCCAAGTTTAGTGGCCCTTATTTCGTGGAGAAGAAACTCAGTGATGTCAACTATGTCATCGCCACGCCAGATTGTAGAAAGAGCAAGCAACTATGTCACATCAACATGCTAAAGTTATATCACAGGCGGGACGAAAATAATCCAGTCTGCACTGTAGCTGTTCCACCCGAGTCTGCAAGTGAAGCTCTCCCATGCAGTATGAGCCTGAGTGATAGTTTGGGGAAGAATCCTGATATCATGAATGATCTCCAGACTAAGCTTTCTCATCTACCTTCCAAGGAAAGGCAGGAGTTTTCGGCATTACTGCAGGTGTACCCGCAAGTGTTCCGTGCCACTCCAGGAAGAACCACTGTGTTGATGCATGATGTCGATGTTGGAGACGCAAAGCCAATTAAATTGCCTCCTTACTGTGTGAACCAAGTGAAAGTTCCTCTCATCCAGAAGGAGCTTGGCTACATGTTGGACCACAAGATGATTGAGCCCTGTCAGAGCGAGTGGAGTTCTCCTATCACTCTGGTCCCTAAGCCGGGTGGGTCACAGCGGCTTTGCATTGACTACAGACGTGTTAATCAGATAACTAAAACAGACACTTACCCTCTCCCCCGTGTGGAAGATTGCATAGACAAGATCGGAAAGGCTAGGTACATAAGTAAGTTTGATTTGTTAAAGGGATACTGGCAAGTACCTATGACTGAACGTGCTAGGGAGATCTCATTTTTTGTAACATTAGGAAAGACCTTTGCATGGTCTGTAATGCCATATACAGATTGTTTTAGAGTAATAAGAAATTTCCTTTTTAAATTTCTTTTTTCTTTGTGGGGAGGTGTTACATAGCCTATGATTTCATCATCCTTTGTGTAATTTTAACGCACAGTTGCTGCATGTTTGATCACGAGCGTGTTCTGCCTCAGTTCCCCCCTTCTACCGTATAGTAGAGTAAGTCGTTCTCTCTGTTATCCAAAGCGGGATTTTCAGCTCTTTGTCCCCATGGCTTCATTTGCGCGTCCTTCTTACAAGTTGTATCATGCTCTGCTGGCCCCTATATAATGAGCTCAGTCTCTGCATCATTGCCACTTAGATCTGCTCCTCATTTTGTTCACATCTCTGTCCTCCCCTGTACAGATATTATTATTGTGAGTGCTCAAGAAATCTCCAAACATCTAGCAGCTGTGTGTAATTTGAGTATAACTGTTGTATTTTTTCTTGTACTGTATAGCATAAGTTTAATTTGTAGGCCTATTGAAGTTTTTGTAATTCATGTAGGGATCTTTATGTCTATCAGTTTTAATATTATTTTGTATCTGTAATAATTTATCTTTCATTCACTGAGTATTATCTGGTATCTCATTTTATCAGGGCTGACTTAGATAAATTTACTCTTGCTAATTTCGTGTTAATAGAGGCTATTGCAGTTAACCAGATATTTAACCTGTTTATTTGCCATTACATTATCCTTATGAGTCCTGAATGTTTTGTTGTTAGTTTGAGCATTAAACTTTAACTTGTAATTTTACCTAACTCTTTGTTTTGAACCTGGAACTTTACGGGACAGTAGTGATTTTTAGCATTCTCACTTAAAGTGTACATTATCTTTCTCTGTTCCGTAACAATATATATATATATATATATATATATATATATATATATATATATATATATATATATATATATATATATATATATATATACACCTTGTCTCCTTATTTCCAACTTCATTTTCTGGTTACCGATACTTCTTTTTTCCTGTCGACTCAGTCTATCCTTGAAAAGTCTGTTCGTTTTTTTTTTTTTTTTGTCCATTTTCCCGCCTCCTTTCGTCTTGCCTTCATACATAACACACTAAGATTCTCACGACCCACCTGAAATGTCGTCTGGTGTTTGCTGATATAAGTAACTGGGGAAGATACGTCCATAACAGGGTTAGTGGTGAAGATATTTATAGTCTCTCTGGTTCCATTAACTCCCCGTCCGTTAAATATTATCATTTCCTTTTAGGTGGCATGATTGAAGAGTTATTTTGACCGTGAGAAGGTTAAGGAATTTTCTTTACGCAAGTGTGTGTGTGTGTGTGTAATTCACCGGGTCGGTCAGGATCACTGGATGGTCGTGATGGTCAGCTTTTACCCTCCCGGAAGGGAGCTGAGAGCTCATATAGTCCGATCTAAGGGCAAGGCTGTGACCTTCACACACGCACACACCCGTCCCCTTGCTCAAGGGGGACAGTAACCACTCACTTCGTCAGTGAAACTTTACGCAACCTGAGCGAGGCGCGAACTCCCGTCCACCAGCTGGCAAGCGGGAACGTTACCACTGCACCAATGTGTGTGTGTGTGTGTGTGTGTGTGTGTTTTACTACTTCCAGGGAATTTATTCAATATGAGATAGACCTCTTATGATGAAGGGATTAATATACAGTAGGCTAAATGTAATCCCCGTTGTTTGAAAGTCGTTCCCAGCTAAACAAAAAAGCAAAAAAAATATACAAAAATAATTCAAGAAAAATGAAATAAAGAAAAGGTGATCTGTAAAACACAAGAACAGAATGCAAAAAAAGGTAAAAGCATCCCTCCCTGTCTGAAATAGTTTACTGTGCTCCATTTTTGCACGCATCTCTACTGTACTTACCTGCTCACTGTCGGCCCGTCTCACTTCTTACCTACCATCTTTTCTGCTAATCCTCCTGCTTATCCGCCATCTTTCCGGGTTTAGTTCTTGCCTGTTGGTTTATCTCTCCAGCTGACGGCCTCTCTACATCGCTGAAATATCTGCTTTACAATCGCCAAGTTCGTCTTTCGTACTCGCACTTGTCTTCCCCAGCTAAATGCATGTATATGAGAGCCCGCTAGAGTTTACGAGGGCATAACTCATCTTGCTGTTCTTGTTCTTTCCTTTGTCTGCCTGTCATCTCGCATTCCACCTTCTCTGCTGCATCCCCGCCCACCCATCTCTCCATCTGGTCCCTTCATCACCATTATCATCTCCGCCATGTCCCCGTCACCACCACATCCCGTCATTAGCAACATCATCATCACACACCCCGACGCAACTGCAGCCGCCAGTCACCGTGTTACCTCGTTCATCATTGCCTCTTCTATCCCACTCCTCATCAACATCTCCACCGTCCACCCTCGTCATCATCGTCACCACTGCAACACCTTCCAACTCATCCCTGGCCAGAAAATCACCGCCGAGCCGGTTATCAGTGTTACATTCTCTCCTACTGCAAGCTTACCTGTGCCGCCCGACACTCCAACAGGCTTCTCTACCTTATATCGTCCATCGTAACTTGGCAGAGACTTTCGACCTTTTGCAGCTTATTTTCCCTAACTGTGCGGCAAAATTATACTCTGACTACGATGTTACAAGTTGTCTGAAAAAAACAGTTCTTATGTAGACATGTAAAATCATCTCTAATATATATCTCATTTTGCGTTAAACAATAATATAAATTTTGCGTTTTAATTTATTGGGAACTGACATAACTCCTAACTTTCACATTACAGCTCAGCTTTAAATGTACGTCCTTTCCATAGCACTTGTACTATTAATCTCTTCTTGCTGCAGAGATATCAAGATGGAGAGATGGTAATTTTAGGCCAGGATAAAGTGGACAGAGTAGTGATCAGCGGACCGATAAAGAGTGATCACTATTAGGCTATTATTCTCTCTCATTGCCATTACACACCCTCGCCCTTCCTTTGCCCTTACATGCCTTTCAATCACCTATGAATTACCTACTTTAACTGGACCTAAAATTGCCTTCTTTCCATCAAGAATTCTGAGTTACAGCAGCATATTGACACTAGAAAATGGTGCTAGTCACGAGGAAGTGAAATGAAAACGATGTAGGGTCTTCGTGTTGTCTTATTTTGCCACTGAGCCAAGCGAATTAGAATGCAAAAGGACGAAAATCTCAGCCAAGTTAACCCCTCTAATACGATTATCTCTTTCTGGTCTATTCGCTCTTCTACCAGACGATTTTATTTAGCTTAGGAGAGGTATCTTGAGGTTAATGGAAACTTAATTTGGCCTCTCTTAAGGTGACTAAAATCGCCTGGTGGAAGCATGATTGAAAGGAGAAATGCGTTACCGGAGGGAAGGGATTAAGGAGGACGAATAATGTCTAAGATTATCAGGGTCTGGCTTCAATAATTAGTGGATCGATTGAGGGATAACTGATATATTCTTTCCCACCATCATTCCGTCTGTTCCATCACACCTCTCCTCACCTGTACACGCCTAGAACACCATGCAAGGATATCAGGTCCTATAGTTCATCCACCTCAAACTGGCAGAGATTTTCGTACTTTTACTACTTATTTTCCGTAGCTTAGTGTCAGAAAATGATATTACCGCTACTTAACATTCTATCCATACATCTTCTTCATGACTAGCGACTCAGCAAATTGTTTATCTCGTGTTACATATAAGCATTCAAGATGAAGGGATTGCAATTTTCGAGCAAGTGAAAGTGGAAAGACTATAACAAAGATGACAGTCCTCAGTATCAGTTCCCGGGGAGAGAGAGAGCATTGATAGTCGTTTCCACCGGCAGCACATTACCACCTCACCCCTCCCTATACCTCTACACGCCTCTCTACAACCTAGCTAAAATGTTGAGTTCAGACCTCGGGAATCACTGGACAAGTAAGGAAGTACTGAATGGCATTATACTTCAGATTCACAGCACTGGTATAAAGAAAGGGACCATTGTTTTATTCACCGGCATCACCTCCAGTTCCATACCACCTCAATAGTATTTTTAACCATCAACCTACGGGGTCGGGTCTTAGCGTGAGTGACCAATGGACAAGCAAAAATGGGTCCAATTGAACAGTTATACCCACAGTTTGACACTAAAATAGAAATGGTAACTGCTTCATTCTTCTTTATTATTGCCATGACCATATCACGCAATCCCTCGCCCCCCAGAATCCCTCTATTCTCTAGCTAAAATGCAAAGCCCCCGGCTCAGGCAATCGGTGGAGTGATGAGTGATCATTGTTATATTCTTTCCCACCATTATCACGACAAAGCCACCCCGACTCTCACTCCTATAAGCCACCCCTCCTCACCCCTACACACCCCTACACCCACACACCCCCTAGCTAAGGTGTAAGGCCCCAGCGCTGGCGATTGTAGGAGTGATAAAGAGGGGTCACTGAAATATTCCTTCCCACCAATCCTACCTTTTGCCCCAGATATTTATCAGTATATCTCTCGACTCTTATTTACTCGTTCCTGCTTGGCCTTCAACGACAACGTACCCCAGAGTTTTAAGGCTTACAGTGAATGGTAAATAAAGGGACAAAATAAAACATCCAGCACGACTTAGCCAGCCCGACTCACCGCTCTACCCTCTTGCTAAGATGTCATGATCAGTGGACGGGTACAGAGAGTGAGAACTGTTTTACTCTTTCCCACAGTCCCCTCGCCAGCCCTCACCCCCACAATACATCATACCCCTCGTCGCTCTTACACATCCCTGCACATCCCCACATACCTCTACCATCACATCACTCCATACTACTACATATCAGCAAATTTACATCCACCTACACATACCTGTACATTCCTCCTCACCTCTACTCATGCCTCCTCATCCATACACATCTCTCCTCACTCCTCCACACGCTTCTTCGCCCTACATACACTTCCCTCCTAACCCCTACAAATCCCTCTTCACACATACACACTCCGTTTCACCCTGCACTCCCCTACAAACCCCTCCACATCTGTACATTCCCTTCCTCATCTCTACACACATCTGACTCCTAAACTGCCCTAACCCTGACATACTCCTGTGCATACCTATACACCTGTTCACACTCCTACACATCTCATTACCCCTACACACTCCTAACTCTTACACACACAACTATACACACTCATCATCCTACATCCCTCTCCCCAACACACACAAACACACACACCCTGACCCCCACACAGTCTCTTCACTCCCACAGCCCTCATCCCTGCACACCTTTACACATCCCAACACATCCCTGACGCCCTTACATACCCCAACTCACCCCTACACCTCTTTACACTCCCCCACCACCCACCTAAATTGTGAGGTCCCAGAATCGATAAACACTGGGCGGGTAAAGAGGTGAGGGTTATCAGGGGTTATCGTCGCCTTAGCGTGAAAAAAACCATTCGTGCTGCCTCAACTGCCCCTCTATATCTGTGGGAAGCCTGGCTCACATTCGCTCTCAGTATCTCACTTTCTTCCTCTGTGTCTACCTGTTTGTCTTGTTCTCTCTTTCTCTCTCTCTCTCTCTCTCTCTCTCTCTCTCTCTACGTATTTGTCTATTGTCTGCTTATTTGTCTGTCTATCTGTCTGGCTGGCGTTTTGCCTGTGTTTCTCTCTCTCTCTCTCTCTCTCTCTCTCTCTCTCTCTCTCTCTCTCTCTCTCTCTCTCTCTCTCACGTCTTAATTGCTGTTCTTATCATCTCACCTGAAGGTCTTACTGTCTCTGCACTCAAGGTTAATCTCTGTTATGCATCTGACTGCTATCTTATGGCTCTTGCATCTGTCAGTTCCTCTCGTGGATTTATCTGTGCGCACAAATAAACAAGTTCTTCCCTTATCAAAAACTCTTATGACTCTCAGAAGCATAACTCTTTTTTGTCCCCCATCGCTTACCTGATCTTCACGACACACACACACACACACACACACACACACACACACACACAGTTTTCCTTTACCTGTGCATCTTACCTTTTTATCTCAGCCCTTCAGATAGTAGAGGACAATATCATCTGGAAAGTACAAGCAAATGGAGATCTTAATAAATTTTTCCTGCCTTTAAACCACCTATTGTGTAAATCATAAACTTTCAGAATTCAATATCTGGGCTTGGTTGGGCAGCTCTCACTCTCACTGAGGCGGAATGGAAGCATCGAAAATTTCCCAACGTCATTTACTGTGTGCTATCGTGGATCAGTGCTCGCTTCCTCTCCCACATTTTCCATCGAACGAGGAAAAAATTTAAGTCAAGGAATCAGAGTCTCCCTGTTAGCTGGGGTCAGTCAGGCAGAACACACACTCGCACGCACACACACACTCGCGCACACACACTTCCCATTGCAAATATCACTCAAGCAGACTTACAGGCAAATTTGGCAATTATCTGAAAGCAGATCAGGCTTTTTATTTTTCTTTTCCATCGTTTAGTGGTTTCAAAACGAAGACTTTGGAACTCTGCCTTTTAGAAGACGTACTCTACCCCTAATGTTTTTAAATCTAGGTGGATGGTTGTCCACTTTGATGTAGACGAGCACTGAAGATTGATGAGTAAATATATGTGTGGCCCATTTCACTGGACGTTTGTTGGTAGATTTCCCCTTTTTCTTTCTTACGCCTATTTCTCAATCCTCTCGATCGCATTCATTAATGGGAAATGGGATGATGTTTCCGGTGATTAGATACGGTTGTTGATTTATAAACTGATTGGTAAGTGGATGGATTTGTGGCTCACTTCATTGGTCGTTGCTGATAATTCTCTTGTATCAGTGTTTCCTGCTTCTATTTCTGGACCTTTCCCACCCCATTTTTGAGTGGGAAATTAGTTAGCAAGATGATGTGTACTGTGGTGATTATGACTGTGATGATGGTGATGATAATGATGTTGATAAAAGTAGTGGTGATGCAGACGAAGATAATGCAGTTGATGATGATGATGATGATGATGATGATGATGATGGTGATGATGATGTACATCGTGATTATAATGATAATGGTGATGATAAATGATGATGAAAATGATAATTGATGATAAAAATGATAAGTGATGATGATGATGATGATGAAGAGGAGGATGGTTATGATTAATGATGATGAAAATGACAAATGATGTTGATGATAAATGATGATGATGGTGATGACAAATTTCTCAACCAGTTCCATACTTTAAGTTCCTGTATTTGAACACAAGAAACTTGGAACCATATCCAGACACCATTACCTTCTGGCACTTGTAATTTTAAAAGCAATTTGTCTCTCTGCAAGTTTTAATATTTCTTTAATGTGTCCGACTTCGGGCAAAGGCTTCAGGGCCTATTTCTCGGGGGTAGTGGATTATTCCAAGGACCAGTAGTCCTCCTACACCTCCACATGCCACCACTTCGGTGCTAACAGCCACCGTCCATATTGAATATATGCTAGGGCTGTCTCATACAGGACTGGTGTATTGTATTTGCGGGGGTATATTTACTGCGAGGAAGTCTTTATTAGCTTACCCTTAGTATCTCCAAAAGAGTTATTATTATTATTATTATTATTATTATTGTTATTATTATTATTATTATTATTATTATTATTATTGTTATTATTATTATTATTATTATTATGCTAAGGAAAGGTTTTTCGAACTGGAGGGTTAAATACTGCCTTCATGAATTCTTTTAATAGACCTTCCTAAATTTAATAGAAATCGTCTAGCAAGAGAACCGGTAGGAATAAACTGATATAAGCCTCATCGTAGTGAAATTTAATTTTCATTTTGAGTGGAGAAGAAATAAGGGGAGAGCTTCCAGTCAGTCGCATACTTGGTCTGCAACCGACCAATCCCGGGTTCGTATCGTGAGCTAGATTCCACATATCCCAAGCCATTACCTGGAACTGAAAATAAGTACCCAGATGGAAGGCGAATGTTGCGTGTCGTATTTTTTGGCAGTGTTTGGGTGCTTGTCTTGTCTGTAAAGGTGCGAAACGTTTTTTAAGTTCTAATGAAAACGTTTTGAGGTGGCAGGAATAAGAGAAACGTTTCCATCGTGTAGGGAAGAGTTAGTCCGGCAGCGTATTTTATTATTTACTCGTGCCCTCTCTATTAAAGGATTTAGTAATGTATAGTATCAGTAAGAGGAGCAATAAGCAGTACAGTGAAATCAAGACAGGTTAAATATTTCCTTGGAGAAGAGTGGATTTTAGGTAAGAGATAAAACACCACATTTTCCCCCAACTTGATATCAAAACACAGGCGGTGTAAAAAGAGGAGGAGGTTGAGTGATCGAGTGAGTGAATGTGTGTGCATGCATGGGCGAACTTGAAGGTGCGAGAGTACCTGAGTTCGTGAGTCAGTGAGTTTGTGTGAGAGAATGATGGAGAGATCAGGCTAACGAGGCAGAGGGAGTGAGTGCGTGAGTGAGTGCGTGAGTGGCTGAAGGATTGAGTGAGAAGCCTTCATTTCTCCTCCTGGCCTTCATGCCTGCCTGTCCCTCTGACGAATGTGCCTCAAGGGAATGGGTGCAGGGAGAGAGTCGGTCTTACACCAGGGTTGTAACTTACAGTCCTTGTATCCTGGTACCAGATTCATGGACAAACTTGTGATAAATTGACTCGCATAACTCATATTTGGATTTGCAGGAACGAAAAGAAAACTGTGTGTGGGGTAGGGTTGTGTGTGTGTGTGTGTGTGTGTGTGTGTGTGTGTGTGCCCGAGGACTTAATACGGCTCTTTTTGCATGACTCACTGAGTGCATAACTGAATGATGTGAGTGTAAGTGTGTGTTACCTCAGCGCATGTGAGAGTTAGTGTGGCGGTGTTGTGTTTGGAACTTGTACAGAACGAACACAGACGTACACTCACACGCTCTGTATCAATAGCGCTTAATAGTGTACATTGGATTCCAACAACAAGGTAAATTGACTGATGCTGCCATATCAAAGGCTTCGCAAACATCAATTGTATTAAGAACTGCATGACATACTGGAAACAATAAGATGATTTATGTTGATGTAATCTGTATTTATACTCGTAACTCAGGCGCGCGCACACACACACACACACACACACACACACACACACACACACACACACATTCTTTCATACACTCATGCACACTCAGAATCACTCACTGACTCACACTCACTGAAACACACTATCATATTTAGTCACACACACACACACACACACACACACACACACACACACACACACACACACACACACACACACACACACACACACACACACACACACACACACACACACACACACACACACACACTCACATCCACACACTCACTCACACTCACACTCACACTCACTCACACTTATTTGCTCACCCTCACTCTCACACTCACTTCAATTCACCAGCTGGCACTTGCACTCGCTCGCATTTACACACTCATACTGAACCTCCTAGCGCTCTCTCTCTCTCTCTCTCTCTCTCTCTCTCTCTCTCTCTCTCTCTCTCTCTCTCTCTCTCTCTCTCTCTCTCTCTCTCTCTCTCTCTCTCTCTCATCCTTACACACTCCATCACCCATACACACACACTCTTAAACACTCTCACACTTACATACACCCACCCGTACACACACTCACCCTTACACACTCTCACCCTTACACACACTCATCCTTACCTGCGTACACTCTCACCCTGTGTCTTCATCTCATTTTTTGTCATCCCGGAGCTACAACTCTGCATTCTTTATTTTTACGTGCCTTTTATGATGGTATTTTCTGCCGTCTTTCCTTGTTCCTTGATCCCTTTAAGTAACAGGAAATAGTTTTATTATTTATTTTTGTTGCTGCAGAACTATCTTTTTTTTTTCCTCCAAACCTCAATTGTTCTTCATTTTTCCCCTGTTTTCCTCTCCCAGTGTCCTTTTGTAATCTTATCCTAATCAGTTTGTATCGTAATCCAAATCCTGTTGCCTTACACTTCCCACACATTCTTTCCTTTGTCCAGTCTTTTGTTCTTCACTTGTTCTTCGTCATTCATTTCTTCATTGCCTGGTCTCAAAATCAGCTCCTTATCCTAATCCTGCTGTTCTGCTTATGTCCTTTCTTTCCTTTTTCTGTCTCCGTTTACCAGTCTTCCTTGTTTACACCATATCGTGATCCCAGCCTTACTTAGATAGATAGATGGATAGATAATGGTAGATAGATATGTTCTGTCTCAGCTCTTCCTTCGTCGTTTCGTTCCAGTCTCCCGTCCATAATCCTGTTTTTTTGTTTCTGTCCAGGATTTTTTTTTTTTTTTTTTTTTTTGGAAGGTGGCTTATTTTGGTTGTGTCTGTCTGTTAGCAACATTATACAAAAAAATCTTTCAAAGGAGTTGCACTACATATGGAATAATGGCTGGGACCGTCAGAGGAATAAACGAGAAAATTTTGGTCGTGAGGGTCAAAGGTTGAAATGAAAAGGAAGATGGTGATGACGTGGCAGAGGTATGCACTCTCGGGTGTTCTTGTTTCATCTCTTTCTCTCTGTCTTTCCTGTCTCCTGTCGTCCAGGTTTCCTTTCTTGATTCCAGTCTTTTTGCTAATCCTTCTGTATACCAGTTTTATTCCTATCCTCCCGTGTCTCGCTCACCATCTTTGTCCAGTCTTATTAATCCTTCCCTTCCTCCTTAAATAATCCTACATCCTTTCCGTAATCCCTCCACCCCCTCCCCCTCAGCCGCCACCCACTTGATAACACCTGGGTACACCTTATCCTAATCCCAGTGCTAATTACAATTCTGAGCCAATTAATCTCCATTTGTTTTCTCTTTCTTCTGTATTTTCATCCTTTCATTGTCTTATCTCTTTCATTCCTTTATCCACCACAGACACACACACACACACACACACACAGTCCTTTTATCCTCTCGTTTGTGTTCTGTCTACTGTCTTTCCTCTGTCCTATCGTTCCATCCCCCCCCTCCTTCTCCTTATCCTCTCTCTCTCTTCTCCCTCCATCTTTCATCTACCCTTCCTTTCCCTCCATCATTTCTTTCTCTGTCTTTCCTCTCCTTCGTCCCCCATATGGTAAGTCTCTCTCCCTTACCTTCTCGTCTTAACCTTCCCTCTTACAGTAATCCAAAGTCTTTACACACTCGTCTTGTATCAGTCTTCTTCCCATATGCCAGTCTCAGTCCTAAACCTAATATTCCTTCCATATGTTCTGTCCTTCCCCTCTTCTCGTGGTCTTCAGTTCCTTCCCACACTCTCCATCATCCCCTCCCTGCTTCTTCCTTCCTCCTCTTGTTCCCTTAGTCTTTCCCCCAACTTCTCTCCCTCTGTCTGCCCACTTTTTTAACGTTTCTTCAGTGTTGTCGTCCTTTCTTCATTCCTTCTGTCCTTCAGTGTTTTGCATCCTCATCTTTCATTCCGCAAATGTTTTTATCTAGTGGTCCTTTTTGTCTTATCCAATTCTGCTTTCTTAATCCATATCCTTATCATACTGTTCCCCATGTGCTTTCCTGTCTTTTCCCTCTTTCTCCTCCCAATCGTCTCTGCTAATCCTAATCCAGCGTCCCGTCATATTTTTCTCCATCTATCCTCCTGTCTTTCCTGTCCTCTCCTTTCTCTTTAAATCCTAATCCTAGTTCTTGTCCTATTCTCCATCTGTTCTCCTGTCTTTCCCGTCCTCTCCTCCCTCCTTAAATCCGTCCCGACCCCTCTATCACCCCCCACCCCACCCCATCAGCGTCCCCACCCCACCACACTCACACTCCACCATTCCCCCCTCCTCCAGCGCCCCCACTGTGAGAACACCCTGGTACTTGAGCTGAGAGCAAACACACCCCCTTCGCAAAACTGGACCGACGGCATAAAACTTGCGAGCCACGACATGTCAACAAGAGCGAGGAACCCCAAGGAAGGCAGGTCACTCGGATTCACAGCCATATTCGTCTTCATTCCACTTCTTTCTCTGTCAACTCTTCTCTCAGTCCTCCTATACTCTCCTTCCATCCTAACTACTCTTTTCCATCTCTTCTTCCTCAGGTTTTTATCTTTTCGTTCTTCCTTCATCAGCTCTCTAATGCCTTTCCTCCTCTCTCATACTCTTATTTGCCCTCTCATGCTTTCGTCATCATTTTCTTCTCCCTAGTTTTTCTACTCCCCTTAAGGTTTCCTCTGTCATTCTTTCTCAGTCTGTTCGTTCCTATACTCAGTTTTCTTTTTTTTTAGCGAGGCGAAGATGCACGTGACAGATTGGTGATTATTGGCTGAATGCAACATTACTTCATAATGTAGCATTATTAACTGACAACAAATATCTGAGGGGGAAATTTTGGTTAGAAAATATTTTTTGGAAATGTTGCATTCAGCCAATCATTATCAACCTGTCAAGTGCATCTTCGCCTCAATTTAAAAAAACGGAGTATACTGTAGTCCTCCATCTGACCTCTTACCTCTCCATATGTCTCTTCCTCCACCCATATGTTTACACTTCATTTCCCACCACACACACACACACACACACACACACACACACACACACACACACACACACACACACACACACACACACACACACACACACACACACACACACACACACACGCATGGTCGGAGCAAGTCTAGTATTAAGTTCCAGAATGCAAGACAATTTTATTTAGCTAAGATTGAACTATAGGAACCTGAGAGAACTAAGGTCAACTCTGGAACTGTCTCCCTCTGTCTGTATTTCCTACTGCCTATGATTTCCAGTGTAGGTAGGTAGGTAGGTAGATGGGCACGTGTGAAGGTAAGTAGGGAGGGAGGGGGTAAGTACAGTAATACTTCCCGTCCTTCATGTATGCACCAGGTCAACTCTGGAACTGTCTGCCTTTGTATTTCCTACTGCCTATGATCTCCAGTCTTTCAAACGCAGTGTGTCCAGGCATCTCGAAATGAATGGATCTTGAATTTGGTTCTGTTATCTTGTTTTTATTTTTTCTTGGAGCGAACAGTTTGTGGGTTCCTGGCCTTGGGTTCCTTCTTCCTTGTATAAAAAAAAAAACTTGTGTTCGGAATAATTCTTAACAAATCCAGGTAATGACAGGTGATCTTATGTAATTTTGAGAGAGACATTGGGCTGGGAGGGGTACTCTGTTCATCTAACTTGGCCTAAAATTACCATCTCTCCACCTTGAACACCGAGTTGTAACAATACGAGTATATCAACACTAGAATATGATGCCAGTCACAGTGAAATGCTGTGGAAAGGATGTAGAGCTATAGTATTGCCTATTTCGCCACTGACCTACCTAAATGGTGCAAAAGGCCAAATATCTGAGCCAGGTTAAAGTAGAAAGAGTATAGTAAATATGTATATGTTAATCTGGGCTCAGGTTGGCCGTGGGTTCCTATACGGGCTTCAGGATTTACCAAAATTGGGTAAATCATGGTCGAGTCTGCGTCTCCTGAAGAAAAATTATCCTGTAAATATTCCATGTGTTTGCTGTTGGTAGAGGAATTAGTAGAAGCCAAAATGTTATGATAAATTTGCAGTAATATCGCCCTCTTCACACCTTTTACTTTTGGTGTTAATAATAATAATAATAATAATAATGCAAGACGAACATATGCTTAAAGTATATATTGCTGTTATTGATTTTGGTGAAGGAATATAGCAGAGGGTGAAAATGTTATGATCAATATGCAGTGATATTGCTCACACCGCAGCTCTCCTTTTAGATGTAAAAAAATAGTAGTAGTAGTAGTAGTAGTACTAGTGGTGGTGGTGGTGGTGGTAGTAGGAGTAGTAGTAGTAGTAGTAGTAGTAGTAGTAGTAGTAGTAATAATAATAATAATAATAATAATAATAATAATAATAATAAGACAAACATCAGGTAAATATTACACCTGTAGTTCTCAATGAAGGAATATAACAATGGAAAAGTCATAAGATGCCAGTACAGTATTATCACCTTCACCACAACTTTCCCCTCAGGTGTGGAAAAAAGAGTGCAAGACAAACACACGCTGTACATTCCGTGTTGAGTTTTCACACGGGGCAGTCGCCTCTCCAAATCTGACCCTCATTTTTCCCTACACACGTGAAATTCTTGCTTCCAAACGGCTACGAACTGCGAAAATCTCCTCTTTATGTAGATTTTTTTACTTGCTTCACTAAATTCCTTGATTAAGTTCGTGTTTGTGTATATTAATGGCATATTTTAGTCCGAAATATGTGCTCCTGTTTCTGCATCCCTCTGGAGTGTTAAAGGGAAATGGGATGGTGATGATGATGATGATGATGATGATGATAATGAGGAGGAGGAGGAGGAGAGGGAAGAAGAGGAGGAGGAGGAAAATGATGAGAGGTAGGAAAAAATAGAGATGATGATGATAATGATGATGTTTAATATTATTATTATTATTATTATTATTATTATTATTATTATTATCATTATTATAGTATTACATTATTACAGTGCACTAATAAAGATTTTTTAAGAATAGTACAGTAGTAAAAACAAAAACAGACAGCAACAGACCTAAAGGGGCTTTCACACATTCAGGAGTCGGACGAGGAATCATTGCGAGTTGCTACTCTTCAGACACTCTGCACTCTACTCCTGACAATTCCTCTATAGTCCTACGGTCTCTCGGCACTGGCACTGTCTCGGGACTCCTCGCACACTCCTCATGTTTTTGACATGTTCAAAATTTTGCAAGAACCGCAACGATTTTTTTTTTTTTTAACTCCTAGCGCGTACCTAAGGCGTTCATGACTATTCTTAGCGACTCTTAGCGACTCACAGCTACTCTCAATGGATTCTTGTATCAAAAAACCATTGCGAGTCGCTAAGAACCGTTGTAACTACTGTAAGAGTAGCTAGGAATCGCTTTAAGTTGGTAAGAGTGGCAAGGAGTCTTCCAAGAGTAGGTAGGAGTTTCACAGGAGTGCTCAAAAGTTTCGTTTCGTTTCATCCACGAGTTACGAAGAGTAGCTAAGAGTTATCTATGAGTCGCTACGAATATGTCAATAGCATGGTAAAAGTGCTGTAGGAGTTACTGTGAGTCACTGCGAAGTGTGAAGGCATCATCGCCAATCATGAAGAATGGTACAGGTGTGTCATCACCAGGGAGAGGCTCAGGTTCAGGCAGGCCAAGGGTGTTAATTTCCAGAGCTTACCTGAGTGCAGTGGCAGAGAAAATTCCAGCGTAGGAAGAACATCCATTTGTACCAACATCAACGTACAAGAATTTGTAGTCCGCATCCACCAACGCCAAGAGCACAATGGAGTGGATTCCCATGTAGCTGTAGTAGAGGGATGCACCACTGGAGGGGGCACCTGATGGCAATATGCTTGCCGTCCAAGGCACCTACTGTGTGGTGGAAATTCCATTTGTTGGAGAAAAGGGAAGCCACCTCCTTCTACTGTTCCGGCGTTGTGGGGCAGGCCAGGACATCCCTCAGGTACTCTGCAATGATAGCCTCGCAGGTCTCGGAAATGATAAGTGAGATGGTATTGTGGGCCACTCTGAAGCCATGTGAAAGGGTTCTGTAGCTATCTCCAGTCACCAGGTAATGTGAAGTGATGGCCAACCTCAACCCAGGTGATACTGACTTCTTCCAGAAGGTGTCCTGACTCGATACAAGAATCAGCCCTTTCCAGCAGTTCCATGAACATGTTGTCATCCACTCGAAGAAAATTCCTGAAGCTGTGGGAGTCCTCTAATTTCAACTCTTCAATAAGTTTCTCGTACTGGCCGTACATAGGACGTCGTAGCAGCCATAACCTGTTCCAAACGGTCCTCCTCTTTTGCTTCCTTTTCTCCTCAAGTAACAGCCTACATATTGCCACATTGATGTTGGCCGCTTCACATGCCAAATCCACCTGCAGCTTCAGTAGTTTCATTTCGCTGGCACCTCCGGCCATGGTTGTCGAGGATACATAGGTCTATGCTGAATGCAAGCTCGCTATTGAATGAGTAGTCCACCTGCATCACAGCCTTTATTTATTGATTTATATTTTTTTCGCCCGACACTGCTGACAGACTCGCATCAAATTCTTGATGGTCGTAGCGCAGACGTAACTACTCAAGTGGGGGTCTTAGCTACTCCTTGCTACTCATGGCTACTCGTAGACCTTTACAGACCATTTGGTTCGGCAATGCGTAGTGACTCTTGGCTACTCATAGCGCCGCCCTAGGGAACTCGTAGCAATGAGTAAGCTATGCGTAGCTACTTGTAGTGCCCACCTGCTTCACTCCTAGATTGCTGGATTCTTGGTCAAATTGACAAGAATCCGCGAGAAGTTTGAACTCTTGACAACTCTTCATCTGACTCCTGAATGTGTGAAAGCCCCTTAATAGTCCTTTCGAGAGTCCTTGGTACAAAGATGACTATGACTGTGGTATCTTTTCTATGAGTGGATAATAAGAAGAGCAAAGGAGAAAGATAATATTCGTACAGCAAAGAACGATAATATTTGTAGAGCAAAGAAAGATAATATTCGTATAGCAAAGAAAGATAATATTCGAGCAGGAAAGAAAGATAATATTCGTACAGCAAAGAAAGATAACATTCATAGAGCAAAGCAAGATAATATTCGTACAGCAAAGAAGGATAGTATTCGTACAACAAAGAAAGATAATATTCACAGAGCAAAGAAAGATAATATTCGTTCAGCAAAGAAAGATAATATTCGTACAGCAAAGAAAGATAATATTCGTACAGGAAAGAAAGATACTATTCGTACAGGAAAGAAAGATAATATTCGTACAGCAAAGAAAGATAATATTCATACAGCAAAGAAAGATAATATACAGCAAGGAAAGATAATATACAGCAAAGAAAGATAATATTGGTACTGCAAAGAAAGATAGTATTCGTACAGCAAAAAAAAAAAAAAAAAAAGATAAATTTCAGGCAGCAAAGGAAGATAATATTCATAGAGCGAAGAAAGATAAAATTCGCCCACTCAAGCCTCTTCCCCAGACGTATTGTACGTCAAAGTGATATAGTAACATAGCCTTAATCTCTCCTTGTACAGCTTGCCTTTGTACACTTTCAGTCATTGACAAGACGGTGGAACAATGAAGACATAAATCTTATCATTACGACGCACTGTCTAAGGAGAAGGTAAACAGTATATGCAGAAGATGTATAAATCGCTTCACTATGGTTATGTCTCGTCGTTTATCATAGCTATTTCCGGGCAGACTATACACGTTTTACTCTTACCTGGCATAAAACTGCCATCTCTCCATCTTCAGTGCTAACTTGTAACATATTAGCCCTAGAACATGATCCTAGTCACAAAGAAGTGCTATCGAAAGGATGTGGGGCTGCAGTATTGTCTTGCTGTTGAGATACTTAATCTGCAAAAGGACTAAAATTTGGGCAGGTTAGAGTAAAAACAATGTAGCTAAGTTTTCCCCAGCTGGACGGGTTAGATATACTGTAGTTTCCATCCTTCGTTTCACTACTAGGGTGCTCTCCTAAGTTGAAGGAAAGCGTATTACCCATTCTGTATGACCGGGTACCTATTTTTTCTTAAATTCAGATCACTTTATTCAGCTTAGGGGAGATTTTTAGATCTGGAGATGGTAGATGTAGTTTTTAATTTTCACGACGAAGCTGGTAAAAATCGTCTGGTTTCAGGAAGAAGAAACTACAAACATGGCCGTACTGAAGGGGAAAATAGCAGTAAAATTATAAAGACGCCATTATCGCCAAGTAGCCAGGCTCATGTGACTTTCTGTTTCCTCACTGTCCAGTTTCCAGTGAGAAGGGAAAGTAGTGTAGGTGAGGCCTCGAAGGAGCAGGAAGTCAAGACGCGGGAGCCTAGGGAAAAAAATAGAAAACGTAAAAAGACAGCGTTTGTGTGTATTACGATAAAACATGAAGGTTGATGCTGCCATTGTGTGGGAGTGGCGCTCTCGTGCATTAATTATTATCACCAGTCTGACCTTTTCTTGCTCCTTACCTGCAGCTCTGGTCACTAGTCCCTTAAAGCCACCTTGAATCTGTGTCTAATTGTAATATGTGGCTTAACTATGCTCCTTTCCCCTTAACTTGGTTCAGATATCGCACATTTCGCTCACTGGCAGAAAAAGATAATACTACGGCTGTACGTGCAGTCCTTAACACTTCTTCGTGACAAGCATCATATTTTAGTGCCTATTATTGTCACAAAACAGCATTCAAGATAGAGAGATGGTAAATTTAGTCCACAAGTTGGTGTACAGAGAGAAAGTAATATACAAGGGGGTAGCAAGGGTTGTAATCTTGTTTGTTTAGTACTGTACACTCAAAATTATCTTTCAAAGTTCCGTCTGAAGAATTTTTACAATTAGCAAAATACAGTGATAATCCTGTCTATACTAGGGCGTGTTTCAGATGGTTCGATTTTTCGGCTATATGTACGAAAATTTTTGGAAAGACAGATCTGTTTATTTTTCTGTCATACATCGGCGGTCATAATTCGTTTACACGCTTAGGACTCCAAATTAACGACGCAAGATTACAGTCCTTCCAATCCTCCTAAATGATACCGGTTAGTTTAGCAAGACATAATGAAATTTAGACCATGATTTGGAACAGAATCGATCATAAATATGGTTGAAAATCCCACCCAAGGAAATTCCAGAGTGGGAGAAATTTGCGACTCTGAACTATTTGGGTGACTCGTGCAGGGATGCTACTTGGTTGGATAGTGCCAGTGGGGGTTGTGTGCCCGCCTGGATGAGGGTTGTGTTCCCGCCTGGATGAGGGTTGTGTGCCCGCCTGGATGAGGGTTGTGTGCCCGCCTGGATGAGGGTTGTGTGCCCGCCTGGATGAGGGTTGTGTACCAGCCTGGATGAGGGTTGTGTGCCCGCCTGGATGAAGAGTCGAACGGGGAACGCGTCTTGGAAGAATGTAAGGGGATGAAAAGGAAAAGAATGGTGCTGAGAACTGGGAAGTTTGGGAAGAAAAACAACTGTCAGTGTAAGATGTCCGTCAATGACTACCTGTCTGCTGTTTTGTTGTGTGTGTGTGTGTGTGTGTGTGTGTGTGTGTGTGTGTGGGAGAGAGAGAGAGAGAGAGAGAGAGAGAGAGAGAGAGACAGAGAGAGAGAGAGAGAGAGAGAGAGAGAGAGAGAGAGAGAGAGCTGTCATCTTTTTGTTTTTTCTTGGAGGGAACAATCATGCGGGTTTCTGGCCTTTGGTTCCTTCTTCCTTGCATTAAAAAAAAAATCCTGTAATATATCACAGCAAATAAAATACTGTAGTTAAAAGAATGCAATAATAAATCAGAAGAAAAATACGTCCTCATACTGAAGAGATTAATCCATTGAATCAGTTTTTTTTTTTTTTTTTAGTTTTGATAAATTCAGACGATTTTATTCAGCTTAGGAAAACCCCACCGTACTAGAGGTTATTGAAGGCTTTATCCAACCCCTCTAAGTCCTTCTAAGGTTAGGAATAATCGTGGAGAAGTGGTTAATTCAGCAATATGTCTTAGAGGACGTTCTTGAGTCAGACATCTTTTGGTCAGCGGGGTACCCTTCACCTCTTCCTCGCATGGCCGCTCAAGCGTCGACTCACTCAAGGCATAAAGACAGGTTTTTTTGAGCGTATCTTGAGCGCCAGTCGTCCACGCTGATACCTGAGCAGCGGAGGGGCAAGAATAGGACAAGTACGTCAAAGTTAATGGTATACGCATGTAAAGTAGAAATCAAACGCTGTCTGTCTACCTGCAGTCAGACGCTATAATCCCGTAAGGTGTGGCCGATTGGCTTTGAGTTAGTTGTTTTACGGGGAGGGACACAAACCCTCTGCCAACCCACTTGTTAACACGTAGGGAACAAGTGTCGCTTGGTTATATGGTTACCTCCCAGCGTTGGCTTGTCACTCAATGTAAAGTCACCTGAAAAGGAAAGAAGAGGAATAATAAGTGACAGAAAAGATGGGAGTAATAGAAAGAGAGAAGGGCAGACACAGAAAAGCAGTGATAATAGTGAAAGAAAAATTAGGCATCACTACAGCAAGTGAGTGGAGGATGATCACCACCACTTATCACACAAAAACAAACTCAGAATCACAAAAAGTCTTCAAGTCACCAATAATAAAAACACACCTTACTTATACGTACAGACACTCGCATAAAAGTCACATGTTCATATTGAGGTACAAAAATTAGATATGAACAAAAACCTTGCAATCACACATAAAGTACCAAATTTAAAACATAAATACCAGTACACACTTGTTGTATCCGCATAAGTACAAAAATAAGCTTGCAACTTCTTTACCCCGAGGACTAAATTTTAACTTTATTTTTGTTGTCACCAAAGGACTGTTAAACTTAGGAAGGATCTCTAAATGTGAAAGGGTTTGTGAAGGTAAATTATAACTCCTTCAGTTTGTAGTCTCTCAGTAGCTAAATAAGAATATCTAGAGATGGGATGAAATTAGGAGAAATGTTATAGGTTAAATATAATTCACCCAAGTTTGGAAAGTCCGTAGCTAAATAAAAGCGTCTCGAGATGGGATGAATCAAATGAAAGAGACAGTATTAGACTTGAAGAAATGAAAGGAAACTGGTCATGAATTATATAGTATATTTCAAGCCTACCTTTACCCTGATACTGATAAAACTTTTCCAATCACACCATGCCATTTCCCTTAACGTTACACTCCTCTCTCAAGCTGGATAATAAATTCGCCTACCCTTACGCAGAATTATATATAAAGACGTCTTTGGACTGAAAGGGTTACTGGAAAATATTAAAATTCATATAGCCTGGGGGGAGGGAGGGGGATACGAAGCTAAATGGATATACCTGACATTAGCAAGAATATAAAAGTAATGAGGTCATTAGGGTGGAAGGGTTAAGCTATGCAGTTCTCAGTATCCTCCTCCTCCTCCTCATCATCATCTATCTTCTATTATCCATCATCCATCCATCATCATCAATTTTCCATTATCAGTCATCATCATCATCCATCCATCATCATCCATCCATCACCATCAAATTTCTGTTATTCATCCCTTCATCCATCATCCATCTCTCAGCATACCTGAGAAGGAGAGAGAGAGAGAGAGAGAGAGAGAGAGAGAGAGAGAGAGAGAGAGATTTAAACATCATTTCACGTCTGCTTCTGAGAGACGGAATGCACAGAACCTGGCCTAATAAAATGCTGTGTCCATATTCCAGCTTTTATTCTGATTAAAACGATAGGACAATTTGCGTCAGAATTTGGGTTGATTTCGAGATAGCAGGGGGAACATTTTATCAGCCTTTCATAGCGTTATAGTAGCCATAGTACTCTTTATTTTAGCTTATTTAGTTTCTCCTGTTACCATTCATCAGCTTAGTATCTTACAAGAGGATAAAGCAGTGGTATATACAAAATCAATAGCTATGGAGGAGGCTTTATGGTCTCCTGTATCACCTAGGTTACTCCTCATCTATCTATCTATCCATGTATCTGTCTATCTATCTGTATATCTTCCTATCTGTCTGTCTATCTCTCTGTTTATCAATCTGTCTGTCTATCTGTTTATATATCTGTCTGTGTCTATTAATCTATCTATCTATAGCCAGACGCCTTAATTCCGTAAGGGGTGGCCACAAACAAACAGCCTCCATGTCGCCCTATCCCCTGCCATTTCTCTGCCCTCCCCCCAACTAACACACCCCTCTCTTATATACTGAATCACCCACATTAATTATAACACTTTTGAAGATTTCGTTACACCTTCTCATAAGCGATTTATTTTACACATTATACCTCAATATCTTTTTTCATGTTACTGATGCCAAGAAAATGGGTCTTATTTCAAGTGCTTTAGCTTTTGTGAGGCTTCATCTTTAGTGATTTATTCTGGACATTACGTTTCATTATCCTTTTTTGTGTTACTGGTGTAAATTATTTCGATATTAAAGCAACATAAACAACATACAAACGATGCTGAAATGTAAAATCCAATAATAACTCGCCCATGAAAAGTTGCTTCGAAACCTTCCATACCACACTGAACAAGGCCAATTTCCGAATATGACCTCCCAGTGACTATACTCTTTTTACTCTAACTTGGCCCAAAATTGTCGTCTCTCTATCTTCATTGTTGAGGTGTAACATGAGAGGAACACTAGAATATGATACTAGTCAAGAAGATAGATAGATAGACTGATATATATATATATATATATATATATATATATATATATATATATATATATATATATATATATATATATATATATATATATATACTTTTTAGCCAGGCGTCACCGTCTCCCTCGAAGAGAAAGGCTTGTGCAGTGAGCCTGAAAGAAATATTTAATACTTATACAGGTAGAAGGCCTGGTTTGACAGGGATAGACACGAGCGGCTGTCTCCGTGCATCCTCACTACTCGTACCTTATTTGTATCACACGGCGCTCATGACGGCAACAGCACCACAGCTTGCCTGTTATACTCTCTTTACATAGACGTATATATTTCCATTGTTATCTTGGTCCTAATTCTTTCATACTCCGAAGTGTGGATGCTGAGCTTGAAGAATCTGCATCAGATCAGCACCATGCAGCTTTCTTGACGGGAACAGCACCACATCTTGGCTGTTATACTCCCATCACACAGGCGTATATATTTCCACTGTCTATCTTGGTCCTAATTCTTTCATACTCCGAAGTGTGGATGATGAGCTTGAAGAATCAGCATCAGATCAGCACCACACACCTCTCTTGACGGCAGCACCACCACGGCTTTGCTTAATTCTATCGGTAATTTGAGCTACATTCTGCCATATGTTATAGTGAGGATTGTGGACATGGAGACTCAGCTTCAGATCGGCACCAAACAGCTTTCTTGACGGCAGCACCACCAATGCCTGGCTATTACACTGTCTCACATAGGCCCACAGAAAAAATGTTCTACGAAGTCTCACGCCAGCTTGAGTACAGGTTAGGGAGATGAAAAATAAATCGCTAAGGAAGAGGAGTTACGGGGTCTCTTATACCAGCTAGAGTAAGGAATAGCAACTTACTGTAGAAAACAAGAAGCGGTGCTGAGGCACAGCCAACTCGTCCCCGGCAGTCATTTTAGTGCTGACGCATAAACACAACAGGATATCTAGTCACATATCAAATTTGGAGTAAATCGGGTGAATATTGACGATTTTATGCCCATTTCAAATTTTAGGCCCGACACACTTGACACTGATCCCCCTACCGCTAACTTGGGGGTGACCCCCTGATGTAATGAGGTATGTTATAGGATGCAGATTTGAAAGATGCAACCTTAGGTTTTGGTTTCATGTCGATATGACGAATCTGAATGGAGTTATGGCGAAAAAACGATTTTTTTTACTTTTTTTTTTGGGGGGGGGGGGCCTACAGCCTGGGCCTTGGCCCAATTTAGCTCAGAATATTGTCAGGTGATCAAAAGGTCATAGCCCATCATCCCAGTAATTTTTGGTCAAAATTACACCTATAGTTTTCGCGTAAATTTGTTAACAGAGAGAGAGACAAACCAACAACCGGACAAGCCGAGTAAAACAATACCCGTCCCCGAGCCCGCGGGGACTACAAAATTTCTTACTCCACAGTACAAGTCAGCGTGCAAAATAAATCGTCAAGGAAAAAGGAGAAAACGAAATTTCTTAAGCTAGAGTAAGAGTCAGCAAGCAAAATAAATCGCCGAGGAAGGGGACTACGAGATATCTTACACCACAGTACGAGTCAACAAGCAAAATAAATCGCCGAGGAAGGGGGACTACGAAATTTCTTCAGTTAGAGTATGAGTTGACAAGCAAAATAAATCGCTGAGGAAACGGTGACAACGCTATCTCCTGTTGCAAGAAGGATACGGCTCACTTGCACCCCGAACACAGTCACTTTCAGCGCTACCTTCATTTTATTCATTTAATTATTTATTTTACTCGGGACCAACACCAACAAGCATCGTGAGGAAAGTTTTATTGGCACCTCAGCACTCACGACAGATCGTATTTGTTCTTGAGAGATTTTTTTAAAATCTCTTTTATCTAATCTATAACCGGCATTTTTTCCCCCTTTTGAGAGGTATATGAGAGAGAAGTGTGCTTGCAAGGGGGAGGGCAGCGAAATTCCAGGGGACAGGGCGACATGGAGGCGATTGTTTGTGACCATCACTCCTTACGAAATTAAATGCCTTAGTCTTAAACTGTGGGTAGCCGTTCGCCTTGCCCTATGCTATCTTTTGGTAATCTTAACGCACGAGAGGGAGAGAGTTCCCTGGCGAAAGGGAGAGGGTTACTGCAGCGTAGCACTGGAATCCGCGGGGAGTGTCAACGCACCCCTTCCCATGCCCCTTCGTCATATTATAGTAGCCTTGTGCAAAGAAAATTATGTTGAAGGACCGTATGATGTGTGATGGGAATTTTAATTCAGTGACAAGAAGCGGTGCCAAGGCACAGCAAACCCGTCCCCGGCAGTCATTTTAGTGCTGACGTATAAACACAACAGGATATCTAGTCAAAGATGTCACATATCAAGTTTGGAATAAACTGGGTGAAAATTGACGATTTTATGCTCATTTGAAATTTAGGGCCGACCCACCTGACATTGACCCCCCCTACCGCTAACCAGGGAACAACCCTTCTTATGTAGTGATGCATGTTATGGGATGCAGATTTGAAAGATTCACTTTTAGGTTTTGGTTTCATGTCGAAATGACGAATTTCAAAGGAGTTATGGCGAAAAAACGATTTTTTTTTTTTTTTTACATTTTTTGGGCCTGTAATCTGGACCTTGGTCCAATTTGGCCCAAAATATAATCAGGTGATCAGATGGTCATAACCCATCATCCCTGTAATTTTAGTCAAAATCGCACCAGTAGTTTTGGCGTGAAGATGTCAACAGGCAGACAGACAGACAAACTGAGTGAAAACAATACCCTTCCCCGAGCCCCCCCGGGGACTGGTAATAAAAAACGCTGGGTAAAGAAGAAAAATTAGCGTTTAATATTTTTATCGTTTAAAAAGACATCACCGCTTCTCCGGAGATGGTTAATTTACGACGAGACGAAAACATAGATGAGATACTGTATCCACTTTCATTTTATTTTTCAATAATTCTACGAAGCTGTTTATCACATATGGTGCATGATACCTTGATAGTTGGTTTGATTAGTTCGTGAAATAATTCCTACAGTAAAAAATGGCCGAGTATTACCTACACAGACGACTCGTGCACAGCCAGTTATGAGGTCTCATGTTTACAAGTCGGCACTGTTTTGTTTTGGCCTGGCAGTATATTTTCCTGGTGTATTTAGGAGTGATTTCAAGGAATTTGGTCATTATTTCTGGTGCCCGTGATGAGTTTTCAAACTAACCTCCCCCTCCCATGTGTCTTGGGGGACTAGTGGGACATCTGGGTTCTGGGTGGGAATAACGGCAAAAACAAACATTTGGGGCAGAATTATAGCACGGGCATAGCAAAAGGGAGGGGGGGGGCGGAGGAGGCGGCTCCCCCCCTTGAGGATCTTGAAATTGTATGGGGCTAAAAAAAATAGTAATATATCTTTGGAAAATAAATGAATAAATAAATAAATTAAATAAATAAATAAAAAAATGTCACTTGAGAGAGAGAGAGAGAGAGAGAGAGAGAGAGAGAGAGAGAGAGAGAGAGAGAGAATGATGAGACTCCCAGACGCATTATTGTTCTTTTATTCCATAAGGATCATTGAGAAAAAAAAAAAAAAAAAAAATTTCAACTGGAATCATTTTCTTGCTCTATTTTTCGTCATTTTCACTGTAATCAGTTATCATCTAAATATTCCAACACATACCTTCATAGGCCTCAGAAAGACCCTAAAGGTACTTAATTTTCAAAAATTTTCCCGGGGGGGCTTACATCACCCCCTCCCCCAGACCCCCTAGCTGCAGAGGCTCGCTTCGCTCACATCCCACCACCTTTTCAAGAATCTATAGACAGCTTTCTCCCGCCCTCCCCCCTTGTGAACTTTCTGGCTACGTCCCCGAATTATAGACAAAATCGGCATGAGCAGCCCTAGAGCCAAGGCGTATTCGTAGGGTCATTACTGACCGCATGAACCCCCTTTGAAGCTACAGTATATCTGACACAGAATTTTCCTACTGTACAGGTTCTCCAAAGCCTGTATGTACTCTTGTACAGAGTATTCGAGAACAAATGCCAGTCTTTGATAATAAAAGAGACAAGAATCACCAACAATAAGAGAATATATTGTAAGTGAAGCTTAGAAACTGTCGTATGTTTTTTTTTTTTTTAATTCTTTAAATTTTAAAATTAATCAGTGCTGCCAATTGTTTGCAGCGTCTACCCACACGAAGGGGTGTGCTCTCACGCTTTCAGGATTACCGCTTACGGTGAAGGTGTGAGCTTCCACTTCGAGCGGGGTGCGGGATGGGTAACCCCTGCCCTCAGTTTCAAGACACTGGCGTAAGGCGTCAGACTATAGATAGATCCAGCTTTTGTTTCTTATCTGATAAATTCCCTGCATTTGTTTCTTCATTTAAGAGGCCACCATTTCACACGGATGACCATTGTTTTATTTAATTTATTTTTTTACTTCAACATCACGTGAGTTTGTCCTGCTTTGGTGCGGGGTTTTTAACTGAACCTGTAAAAGATATAAACTTTCCATGCTGTGTGTGTGTGTGTGTGTGTGTGTGTGTGTGTGTGTGTGTGTGTGTGTGTGTGTGTTCAATCGTTTTCCTGCCGAGTTAACCGGATGGTGTGGTGGGTGGGGGAGAGCCTTCCTCTTCTTTATCCTTCTCTCTTACACGTTGCTTACATCTTGGTAGAATTTGCCTTTTCTCCAACAGATAACCTCGTCATGAGCCAACAAGCCTCGTGTTATCTGTACTTCCTGTGTACTCCTATATACTGGCAGCCTTCATTAATCCTTTTACTGCTGCGGGTCTGTTCTAAGCAACACACACACACACACACACACACACACACACACACACACACACACACACACACACACACACACACACACACACGTCATTGGACTGAACGGGTTAAAAGTTTGTCCTCTCGCCTACGGTGTATGAACAATTATTTATGAATTACCGATATTTTACTTTTTTCATTCCCTACGATAATCATGTTTACATATCAGTACACTTACTCTCTTGGTCAAGTCTTCTGCAACAATCTTCCAGCCACATTGGACGAGTGTATTCAGGTGGAGTGAGTCACTTGCGCCTGAGAGTGTCAATATTGCAGCGGTAATCCCCCTTCAACTTGCCTTCTTGCTTTACTATCTCTTCCTTCAACTTGTAGAATTACATATCACGGTGATAGTCTTCTCTGTAACAAGCAGCCTCGAAAGGACCATTAGCTGTTGCTGTTTGCTTTTCTTCCTTTGTACTTCCTTGGTCGGAACAACACTTGTTTCTTTATATCAAGCAACGAACCGCGATCTTATTATTTATTATTTACTTTCATTATTTTTTTATTGGCTTTTTCCACTTTAATATTCTCACTAGTTCAGTCGTGAAGTGTTGACCAGGTGTATAAATGAAGATAAAAATGATAAAATTTGTGCTTCACCATTATCGATATTTTCCTCTCTGATGATAAATGTGAAAGTCCGTTCCGTGAGTTCCATCAGCTGTCATACGTACCACATACCTTCACATGTCACAACTTCGATCTTAAAAGGAGAATAAGTAGCATACAAAAGAAAGCTGCGATGTAATATGGAACACAATAGCTACCACATACCTTCCCATGTCAACTTCGATGATAAAAGGAGAGGACGTAAGAAAATACTGTGGTGTAATATAGAAAACAAATTCGCTAGAGAAAAGGAACTAAGAGGCCTATGCCAGTCACAATACGACCCAAGGGCTAAAGATCAATAAATACAGGAACAGAATTTGCTGTGCTGGGTCGGCCATAATTTAGATCTACCCTCCAGTTTAAGCGATGGGGTCAGCTGTAAAAATATAGACACTTTGATTTTTTTTTTTAGCAGACACACGCAGATCTTTTCTCCGCAGACACACGCAGACCTTTTCTCCGCAGACACGCGCAAACCTTTTCTCCGCAGACACGCGCAAACCTTTTCTCCGCAGACACACGCAGACCTTTTCTCCGCACACACACGGATATTTTTTTTTCGCAGACACACGCACACTTTTTTCTAGCTGACACAAGCAGACCATTTCTCCGCAGACACACAGAGCTTTTTAAGCAGATGCAATAAGACCTTTTTTCAGCAGACACACGCAGACCTTTTTTTTAGCAGACACGCAGACATTTTTTTCAGCAGACACACGCAGACCTTTTTTCAGCAAACGCACGCAGACCTTTTTTTTAGCAGACGCAATCGGACCTGTTTTCAGCAGACACACAGACCTCCTTTCCGCAGGCACACACAGACCTTTTTTCAGCAGACACGCAGACCTTTTTCCTGCAGACACACGCAGACCTTTCTTCAGCAGAAACACGCAGACTTTTTTCCACAGACACTCGCAGACCTTTTTTCCGCAGATCTTTTATCAACGCACACGCAGACCTTTTTTCAGCAGATACACGCAGACTTTTCCGCAGACACATGTAGACCTTTTCTCAGCAGACACACGCAGACCTTTCATCGTGGGGACTAAGTTTGGTCCAGCATAGAACCCCCTAATTTCAATCATTCTTGGAACAGATGGAGGTGGATGCCGAGTATGGGTTGACTGGCGGCATAAATTTAGGAAGTTTTACATACCCTTCGTGATCGATTTAGTGAGCTAGAGAGACGGTGCTTTGTGGGATGTATTTACAAGTATTCTTTAGCTTGGGTTGTGTATTAGAGTGGTTGTTCTGCCTCTTATCTTCACTCATACAGCTCCCAGATTCCTTACTACCAAACTAGAGTGCACTGAGAGTGAAAGAATACCGTTTTATCTGACTAATTACCCGCTAGGGAGACTTGTTTATAGTATAAAAAAAAAACTGTTGACATCCTTTATCAATACTTTCCTTCCCCGGTGGCCGTCTTCACATCGCCTCAGGGTGCTTTCTTGTACTATACTTCTCACTTGCAAGATACATTCAACTTTTAATTAGTATATGTTGCATAAATATCTGTCTATCAGTATATTTTTCTCTGTATATGTCTATTTATTTCTCTGTTTATCAGTCTATCTATGTATTTTTTTATGCAAGGAAGAAGGAACAAAAGGCAACGAGCCCGCAAAACAGTCTCTTCTAAGGAAAAAAAACAAAAAAAACAAAAGAGAGCCAAATTCAAGATCTGTTCATTTCGAGATGCCTGGACACACTGCGTTTGAAAGACTGGAGATCATAGGAAGTAGGAAATACAGACAGAGGGAGACAGTTCCAGAGTTGACTTGTTGCATAAATGAAGGACTAGGAGTAACGGTTAACTCTTGCATTAGAGAGTTGGACAGAAAAAGGATGAGAGTTTATTGCTAGACGGGTGCTACGCACCCGTCATAAAGGTGGAGGGATGCAAGCAGACAGTTCAGAGGAGCAATGACCATGGAAGGAGCGACAGAAAAGAGATAAAGAGGCAACAGTGCGGCGAAGAGACAGAGGTTATAGGGAGCCAGTAAGAGGAGCAGAGCTGATGAGACGAAATGCCTTTGACTCCACCCTATTAAGAAGAGCTGTATGTGGGGAGCCTTCCCACACGTGAGAGTTGTACTCCATACAGGGGCAAATAAATCCCGTGTATAAAGTCAACAACTGTGCAGGGGTAAAAAAGGTACGGAGTCGGCTTAGCACACCTAATCTTTTGGAAGCAGATTTTACCAGAGATGTAATATGATCTTTCCAAGATAAATCCCGAGTGAATGAAACACCATGCATTTTCAAGGATGATGCTGGATTGAGCTGGATATTATTAAATTTTTTGGGTACTCCTGTGGAAGATACTGTCGGGTTGATAGGTGTAAAAACTGAGTCTTCGATGCATTGAAAACAATAAGATTAGTTTTACCCCAGTCAGAGATACGAGCCAGGTCAGACATTAGGAGTGGCCTAGCTTCATCCCTTAATTGTTGAAGTAACTGCTGAGATGGACGTTGCGGGAACCGAATGGAAAGGTGAAGGGTGGAATCATCAGCATACGAGTGGATGAGGTTAGATGTACAGCTTAGAAGATCATTGATGAATAAAAGGAAGAGAGTTGGTGACAGAACAGAGCCCTGAGGAACACCACTGTTAATAGATCTAGGAGAAGAATGATGGCCGTCTACAACTGCGGCTATAGAACGACCAGAATGGAAGCTGTTGATGAAGGCACAGATGGAAGGATGGAAACCGTAAGAGGGCAGTTTGGAAATTAAAGATTTGTGCCAGACTCGATCGAAAGCCTTTGAGATGTCAAGTGCCATGGCAAAGCTTTCGCCAAAGTCCCGAAAGGAGGATGACCAAGAGTCTGAAGGGTAGGTGAGAAGATCGCCGGTTGAGCGTCCTTGACGGAACCCATACTGACGATCAGAAAGAAGATTGTGATAGCAAAGATGCTTTAAAATTTTTCTGTTAAGAATAGACTCAAAAACTTTTGAGACACAGGATGTTAAAGCAATTGGACGATAGTTAGAGGGTTGGAAATGGTCACCCTTCTTTGGGACAGGCTGAATGAGAGCAAACTTCCAGCAAGAAGGAAAGGTACAAGTTGAAAGACAAAGGCGAAAGAGTTTACCTAGGCAGGGTGTAAGCACAGAAGCACAGTTCTTGAGAATAGGAGGGACTCCATAAGGAAGACAGAGGGGGGAAGTGATGGAGGAACAGCACCGGAATCGTCTAAGGAGGAATTGGAAGAGAAACTCTGAGCAAAGAGATCTGCTTTATCAGTAGAAGAAATAGCTACAGAGCCATCAGAGTAGAAAAGAGGAGGGAAGGATGATGAGGTAAAGTTATTAGAAAGGTTTCTCGCAAGGTGCCAGAAGGAGGAGGAAGAATTTAAGTGGAGAGTTGAGAGCATTTAGTACGGATGGAATTATTTTTAGCAGAGCGAAGAACAGACTTAGCACGATTCCGGGCAGAAACATAAAAAAGATGTGATTCAGGGGTGGGTTGGCGCTGGTACCTTTTATAGGTCCTCTCCTTGTTGTGGACAGCATTAGAACAAGCGTGATTAAACCAAGGCTTTCTTGTATCAGTCAAAGGATATGAGAAAGGAATGTATGCTTCCATGCCCGAGAGAATAACCTCCGTAAAGTGCAAGGCACACTCAGATGGCTTCCGACCATGGAAACAATAATCATTCCAGGGAAAATCTAAGAAGTACTGCCTAAGGGCCTCTCAATCTGCAGCTCCAAAGTGCCACAGTCGCCATTTCTTTGGAGGGTCCACAGGCTGCACCGGAGCGATAAGACAGGTTAAGGTAATAAGGCTGTGATCGGAGGAGCCCAACGGAGAGGAGAGATTAACAGTGTAAGCAGAAGGATTAGTTGTATGGAAGAGATCAAGTATGTTGGAGCTCTCTCCAAGGCAGTCAGAGATATGGGTAGGGTGCTGTACAAGCTACTCTAGGTCATTAAGGATAGAAAAGGTGTAGGCTTGTTCACCAGGTGGATCAGTGAAAGGAGAGCAGAGCTAAAGGTGGTGGTGAACATTGAAATCTTCTAGAATGAAGATTTCAGAGTAAGGAGAAATGGATAGAATGTGTTCCATCGTAGAATTAAGATAGCCGAAGAATTTTTGATAGTCAGTAGAATTAGGGGATAAGTAAACAATGCAGATATATTTAGTCAGAGAATGACAGGAAAGCCGAAGCCAGAGAATTGAGAATTCAGAATAATCAAGTTCAGGAACACGAGAACAAGATAAGTTGTTGTGTACATATACACAACAGCCACCTTTCGCTTTGAAATGAGTATAGAGAAAGTAGGAGGATACAGAAAAGTTTTTGCTGTCAGTTGCCTCAGACAGCTGAGTCTCGGTTAGAAACAGAAGGTGAGGTTTAGAAGAGGAGAGGTGATGTTCAACAGAGAGAAAGTTAGAGGAAAGGCCGCGAATGTTGCAGAAATGAGGAAGAAGCGAGTCAGACAATGGTTCCAGGCAACTCATAGAGTCGTCACCGGGAGAGGGGCGGATGGTGGGGGGATTTGTGGTCCCCCCCCTCCGGAGACTCCGAGGCAAGGTCTATGTGCGCCATTTTTCTTTTAATTTAGAAAAGGAAGTGTAGTGTGTACTGTGCATGTGGTTTGGTGTAGACAGTTAGAGAAACATGTATTAGAAAGCATGCTAGCCTACTCTCTGTGTATCTATCTATCTATTTATCTGTCTATCTATTGTTACATAGCCTATGATTTCATCATCCTTTGTGTAATTCTAACGTACAGTATGCTGCATGTTTGTTCACGAGCGTGTTCTACCTCACTCCCCCCTTCTACCCTTATAGTAGAGTAAGTTGTTCTTTCTGTTGTTCAGAGCAGGATTGTCAACTCGTTGTCCCCTATGGCTTCATTTGCGTGTCCTTCTTACAAGTTGTATCAAGCTCTGCCGGCCCCTATATAATGAGCTCAGTCTCTGCATTAATTGCCACTTAAATCTACTCCTCATTTTGTTCACATCTCTGTCCTCCCCTGTACAGTTGTTATTATTGTGAGTGCTCAGGAAGTCTCCAACCATCTAGCAGCTGTGTAATTTGAGTATGAGTGTTATTACATTTTTTCTTGTACTGTGTAGCATAAGGTGTTAATTCGTAGGCCTAGTAAGGTTTTTGTGATTCATGTGTTTTAGGGTGTCAGCTATTATTAATAATATTTTGTATCTGTAATAATATATCTTGCATTCACTGAGCATTAGCCGGTTTTCTCATTTTATCAGGGCTGACTTAGATAAATTTACTCTTGCTGGTTTCGTGTTAATGGAGGCTATTGCAGTTAACCATATATTTAACCTTTTTTTTACGTTATCCTTATGAGTCCTGAATGTTTTGTTGTTAGTTTGAGCATTAAACTTTAACTTGTAATTTTACCTAACTCTTTTGTTTTGAACCTGGAACTTTTGCGGGACAGTTTTCTCTGTTCCGTAACATAAATTTGGCGACCTCTTATCAGGATATTCAGGATATTATCATAAGGATATTGCTTGATATTTTGTGACTGTGATTTATTCATGATGTCTACTATTACTACGCTTGATGAAGCCAAAGATTTTTTGTCAAATGTGCAAACAGTGTGTGATGTAGAAAACAGAACAAAGAATGAACTTAAGCTTGTTGCTCAAAAATTGGGAATTGTTGTTCGCTCTCATCATTCTAAAGATCAAATTGTCGACATGATTAATGAAAGCTTGTTTAATGTAACTCCTCCAAATGAGCAAACGCAGATTGAAATAGCTAAGTTACAGCTAGCCCTGCAGGAGGCTCGTGTTAAGGAGGCTGAGTTTCAGACACGTGCTAAGGAGGCTGAGTGTCAGGCTTGTATTCAGGAGGCACAGGCACAGGCTCAGGCACAAATTGAACTAGCTAGGATTCAGGCAGACCATGAGTATCGCATGAAACAAGGTGGAACTGGATCATCTAGCTCTGATGATTTTGATGTGGCTAAAAATGTTAAACTTGTCCCTCCTTTTAATGAATCTCATTTAACAAAGTATTTTCAGTTGTTTGAGAGGGTAGCTACAGGTTTTAATTGGCCCCAAGAGTATTGGCCAGTACTCCTTCAAACTGTTCTCACCGGTAAAGCTCAAGTAACTTATGCATCTTTGCCTCAGGATCAATCTGATAATTATGATGTAGTTAAGAGCTTGATTCTTAAGGCCTATGAGCTTGTTCCTGAAGCCTATAGAGTAAAATTTAGGACAACTTATAAGCAAGATAAGCAATCCCACGTTGAGTATGCAAAAATCAAAGAAGATCTGTTAGAGCAGTGGTTAAATTCTAAGAATGTGGATTCTGATTTTGACAAATTTAAGCAGATGATTTTGCTGGAGGACTTCAAAAGGTGTATTAATAATGATATAAAGCTATATCTTGATGAGAGAAGAATAGATAATTTGTCTGATGCTGCAGTTTTAGCTGATGAATATGTTCTCACTCACAAGAGATATTCTAAAGAAAAAAGGAAAGCTGAGAGTAAGTACGCTGCCTCTACTCAGAGTACAGGTAACAGGAAAGAGAATAAAGATGATGTTTCTCAGGAAGTAAATACCAGCTTCACCTCTAGATTTCAGAAAAGTAAATGTACTTATTGTAGTAAGCTTGGTCATACTACGGAGAAATGTTTCAGGAGACAGCTTGATGTGAACAAAAAGGAGTCTTTAAATATTCAGTCAATTGGTCTAGTGTCCACCCTTGAGAGTTCCCAGAATTCTTTAACTGAGTTAACTGAACCTGCTTTGAGGGGTATATTAAATTCTCATGATGAAGCTCCTCTTTTGAGCAGTAACGTGGGTGACACTCTCAAGAGTTCATGTGCTAATTTCCTGTCTGATGGTTTTGTCAGTCCTCTGGACAGTAATGACAGGAAATCAGTTAAAATATATCGTGATACAGGTGCTTGCCAATCCCTTATGCTGACCAGTGTTCTAGGCTCTAATGTTAATTCCTCTGATGAAACTGTAATCTTACAAGGTGTAGGGAATAATTACTTCTCTGTCCCTCTGTGCAGAGTGAATTTAGAGTCTGGTTTTGTTAATGGTTCCGTTATGGTTAGGTTGGTTGAGACACTCCCAATGCCAGGTGTAACTTTCTTACTTGGAAATGATATTGGTGGAAGTCAAGTGTGTCCAGCTCCTCAGTTGTCTGGTGAACCAGTGACTGCGACCCAGGATTGTGATGTCCCTGATGTGTTCTCTGCATGTGCTGTCACTAGGGCTAAGTCTAAAGTTACTGGTGACTTAGAGGATAATGATGATGATCATGATGTTATCCTAGCTGACACTTTTCTTGCTAATTTGAACCACTCACCAGATGAGGCAGTACCCCGTAGTGTTGATAATTTGTCTCGTCAAGAGTTGGTTGAGTTGCAGGTTGCTGACCCTGAGTTGAAAGGTCTAGCTAACTCTGCTTGCAGTGAGGAAGAGTCAGCTGGTGCTTCTACTTGTTATTATATAAAGTCAGGAGTACTTATGGAAGTGGAGACCCCCAACAGCATCAGCCGACTGTGAATGGGAGGTTGTGCATCAAGTTGTCATCCCTCGTGTTTGTAGGCAGGATATCATTAGAGTGGCTCATGATTCCAGTTTGGCAGGACACCTTGGAGTGAGGAAGACTGTGACACGCTTTATGAAACACTTCTACTGACCAGGTATCTTCAGGGATGTTTCCTGGTATTGTAAGTCTTGTCACACCTGTCAAGTTGTGGGGAAGTGTAATCAGACCGAAAAGGTTGCACCTCTAGTTCCCATTCCTCCTTTTGAGGCGCCATTCACCCGTGTGTTGGTGGATATTGTGGGCCCTCTTCCTAAGACTTCTTCAGGATTTTCTTATGTGTTGACCCTGATTGATATGGCTACTCGTTATCCTGAAGCCATTCCACTTAGAAATCATCTCAGCAAAGAACGTGGATAAGGAAATGCTGGGGTTCTTCACCAAGTTTGGTCTACCCAAGGAGGTACAGTCAGACCGGGGAAGTAATTTCATGTCAAATGTTTTCAAGCAGTCTCTGAAAGAGTTGGGCATCACCCATATCAAGCCCAAGGAGCGTTGGAGAGATATCATCAAACACTCAAATCGATGCTCAAGAAATACTGTTTGGAACATCAGAAAGACTGGGATAAAGGTCTTCCATTCGTTGTATTTGCCGCAAGAGAATCTCCAAATGAATCACTGGGCTTCTCACCCTTTGAACTACTGTTTGGCCATGAAGTAAGAGGACCCCTTAAGCTACTCAAGGAATGCTGGCTGTCGGAGGAAGATGATGTCAACCTGCTGGAGTATGTGATGAAGTTAAAAGAACGGCTGTCCACTGCTTTATAGCTGGTGAGAGAGAATTTAGGAGCTGCTCAGGAGAAGATGAAGACTTGGTATGATAAGAAGTCCAGGTTACGCCACTTTCAGCCAGGAGATCAGGTTTTGATTCTGCTACCGGTGCATGGGCAACCTCTTCAAGCCAATGTCATAAAATGACTAAATGTCATAAAAGACTTTGTGGTTCCTTTGTGGTTGAGTTATATATATATTAGACTTATGGACGAGCGGTTTTTATATCTTGGAGTAGCTTCCCATTTGTCATGTAGTGACAGGAGAGGTAAAGAATAGTATGGGACTATTTTTATTTGTCTTGGAAATATTAACAAGTCTCTCACACCGAGCGAAGTATAGAGTCCCGCTAGCTAATCTCTCTGTCTCGCTCTGGCTCCCTCTCTCTCTCTCTCTCTCTCAAGTTGCTAAGCCCTTTCTTTTTCTGACCTGCCTGTTCTAAGGCTTGTCTCCTTCTGACCTCTCTGTTCTATGGCTAACCTTCGTCTGAGCTCTCTTTCCTAAATTCTGGTGTAGCAGGGGTGTGTCACGTGTGTTCCTTGTGAGTGGAAAGTTCTAGCAGCCTGTGTGTGAGTATGTGTGTATGTGTGTGTATGGTCACTAGGCGCTTTGTTCACCAGTGGACTGCTGACAAGTAACTGCATCATCTCCTTACTGGCCGCTGTCGTCAGCTTTCCTCAGTGTAATTTGCAAGCTCATTTCCTTTTCCCAGGCTCGCATAGGGCTGTCTATCTATCTATTTATCTATCTATCTATTATGATTTGCAATTATAATATGGAGTCCTAACACACTGCTCGGCCGCGCGAAAATGGCGTACCATCGACAGTTAATAGTCATAACCTTTTAATACAGATTAATTATACACATTATAATGATCTTATAAGCTAATTGAGTGAAATACATAATATTGTAAAAGTAACATAATTGTATGAATATTGTATACATATAATATAGTAAATAGTGATTATTCAGTAATATTACATTTTAAACAAGTTGTATACATATTTGAATAAATGCAATGGTTGTTGTATAACACTTTGTAAGACGTGCATGTACAACAGACGTACGCATATAATTGTGCAATGGTAATACTGCTAGGTTATACATTACATAGAGTTATCACTTTAGTAATGTCTAATATTTCACCTAACTTGTATGATGATACTGGTAATACAGAATTGTGCTATAATTGTATGACTTATATTGTGTTAATGCATAATTGTGTTGGCCTTATATAAGTGTCTTGGCCTTATAATTGTAGTTAAAGTTACATAAAACCTACATCTTGTTAATGCAACTGTTAATTGGCAAAGTGTAACATAATGCAATCGTTTGTCGTTACATAATTGTTACATATCGTTTGTAGTTACATTATTGTAGTTAAAGTTACATAAAAGTTACATCTTGTTAATGCAACTGTCACAGAAATGGTACATATTGTTTGTAGTATTGTTTGTAGTTACATAATTGTAGCAAGTGTAACATAATGTAATCGTTTGTCGTTACATAATTATAATATGGAGTTACATAATTGTAATAATTGCAGTCCTAACATATGCTGCGGTCGATGATGGTGATGATGTGTCATGCCACTTGCTTGTGGAGACAACAATTTGCTTTTTTGTTTGTAGTTTATGTGGTATTTTGGCATATATAGTAACACTTACACTTATTTTCATTTGTTTGTTATGTGATCTTACTCTATTTCTCTCTTTTCTTTCTTACTTTTTTTCTTTCTTTTCTTTTTTTTTTTTTTTTTTTTGTATGTATTGATTTTCCATAGTTTGTTTTTCTTCGCTTGTGTACGCTTTTTCCATGTTGTTCATGGTTGCATAATTACTAGCTAATTTCCTTGGGGTACTTTGTTAAAGTTTAGTTTATATTGCACAGATATTACTGAAAATGATATAATATAGTCCCATATTTTGTTATTTTATAAAAAAAAAAATATATACACTATATACAGTATTAAGTATATACACTGACTTGTTCTTCACCTGTACCTGTCGTGGGTAATGTGTGTGTCAGCACTGTGTGGAAATCATTGTCTTCACGATTGTGTGGAAGATGTTCACTCTTGCTAACGTCATTCGTGTTGGCCATTTTTTTTTTTTTTCTAGTTTATCTTGTAACTTAATTTATATGTTTCCACTAGGTAGCTTTAATTAATAAATGTTTAATACAGTTCTTTTAATCGCTCACTGAGTAACTGTGATGGTATATTATCTTTATTACTTTGTAGATGTAATAATGTATAGTTGTATGTATGAAACACGTATTTTAAGTAGGTATAAATGGTAACACTCGTTGGTAGTAAATAAATGTTATAATAAATGATTGAATATATACGGTGTAGAATATTTATTGTTCGTGATTATTTAGTGTTTGAGTTATGCAGATAACTGAAGTAAGTATGTGTATTTAAACTGTAACTATACAGCACGTTTTATATGTTTGTGCAGAAGCTTACTGTCTATCACTGTGTATTGTATAAATGAAGTAACTATGTAACTCACTAATTTTTACCGTGGTGGGAATGGTGTGAGTGGTGTTGCACGTGGTGATAGCGTTGTTCTTCACGGGTTGATTGGCGTGTTGTGGGGTGTCAGACACACGGCTTGGCGTCGTCTGAGCACACGTATGGTGACGTCAACTTCCCACACTGGTAGCTGTGGTGAGTGAATGAGTAGCGATGAGTAACTTTAGTGAAGACGGGTGAGTAAGATGAGTTGTGAATATGGACTTGGTGTTTTGCTGCGTGTCTTGACCTCTGCGTCAGCGAATGGTGGGAGAGAGTGGTGGGGGCTTGTGTGCTTGTTGGTCTCTCGTCTTCTTTACTTGCTTTGTTTTATATTCTTCTTGTTGCTGCTTGAAGTTACGTGAAGATTATAGAGTTGTTTTGTAGACTTGTAGACTATTTGCATTGTAGGCTGTATTTTGTAGGGATTCACTGTAGAACTGAAGCTAATCTTGTAGAGTCTCACCTGCTTTTGTAGAAATTTGCTTTTAATTCAGAGATGATGTCCGTAGATTCGCTGGTTCGTCGTAGAAGTTGCAAGATCGTATCAATGTTTTGTTAAACTACTTGCAAGGCGTCCTGTGACCTCTTTCACCTCTGCATCAGCATGATGATCGGGGAGGCGGAGGGGGCTGGGTGGAGAGAATACTGTCAGGAGGTGGTTGTGAGAGGTATTCTTTTTGTTTTCAATCTTGATATTTTGTAGGAATTCAATGTTGATTCGTAGACGAGGTTCGTATACGTTCGCTGCTACCAAATGTCATAAATGAAAATGTCATAAAATACTTTGTAACTCCTTTGTAGTGGAGTTTTCTATATATTAGACTTATGGACGAGCGGTTTTTATATCTTGGAGTAGCTTCCCATTTGTCATGTAGTGACAGGAGAGGTAAAGAATAGTATGGGACTATTTTTATTTGTCTTGGAAATATTAACAAGTCTCTCACACCTAGCGAAGTATAGAGTCCCGCTAGCTAATCTCTCTGTCTCGCTCTGGCTCCCCCCCTCTCTCTCTCAAGTTGCTAAGCCCTTTCTTTTTCTGACCTGCCTGTTCTAAGGCTTGTCTCCTTCTGACCTCTCTGTTCTATGGCTAACCTCCGTCTGAGCTCTCTTTCCTAAATTCTGGTGTAGCAGGGGTGTGTCACGTGTGTTCCTTGTGAGTGGAAAGTTCTAGCAGCCTGTGTGTGAGTATGTGTGTATGTGTGTGTATGGTCACTAGGTGCTTTGTTCACCGGTTGACTGCTGACAAGTAACTGCATCATCTCCTTACTGGCCGCTGTCGTCAGCTTTCCTCAGTGTAATTTGCAAGCTCATTTCCTTTTCCCAGTCTCGCATAGGGCTGTCTATCTATCTATTTATCTATCTATCTATTATGATTTGCAATTATAATATGGAGTCCTAACACACCAAGTTTAGTGGTCCTTATTTCGTGGAGAAGAAACTCAGTGATGTCAACTATGTCATCGCCACACCAGATCGTAGAAAGAACAAGCAACTTTGTCACATCAACATGCTAAAGTTATATCACAGGCGGGACGAAAATAACCCAGTCTGCACTGTAACTGTTCCACCCGAGTCTGCAAGTGAAGTTCTCCCATGCAGCATGAGCCTGAGTGATAGTTTGGGGAAGACCCCTGATATCATGAATGATCTCCAGACTAAGCTTTCTCATCTAGCTCCCGAGGAAAGGCAGGAGTTTTCGGCATTACTGCAGGAGTACCCGCAAGTGTTTCGTGCCACTCCAGGAAGAACCACTGTGTTGATGCATGATGTCGATGTTGGAGACACAAAGCCAATTAAACTGCCTCCTTACCGTGTGAAACCAGTGAAAGTTCCTCTCATCCAGAAGAAGCTTGGCTACCTGTTGGACCACAAGATGATTGAGCCCTGTCAGAGCGAGTGGAGTTCTCCTGTCACTCTAGTCCCTAAGCCAGGTGGGTCACAGCGGCTTTGCATCGATTACAGACGTGTTAATCAGTTAACCAAAACAGACACTTACCCTCTCCCTCGTGTGGAAGATTGCATAGACAAGATCGGAAAGGCTAGGTACATAAGTAAGTTTCATTTGTTAAAGGGATACTGGCAAGTACCTATGACTGAACGTGCTAGGGAGATCTCATGTTTTGTAACACTAGGAAAGACTTTTGCATGTTCTGTAATGCCATATGGTATGAAGAATGCACCAGCCACATTTCAGAAGCTCATGAATGTTGTAACAGAGGTTTGGCAGGGTGTGTTGTTTATATTGATGATGTATTAATCTTCAGTGACAACTGGAAAGATCACCTATGCCATGTCAGTAAATTTCTTGAGCGTTTGGTTCAGGCTAATCTTGTAGCTAATTTATCAAAGTGTGAGTTTGGTCAAGCTAAAGTTCAGTACCTTGGGTACGTATTTGCACCACCAGGAGCTAAGGTTCAGGTTATAGGTGATCTTCCCAGACCAAAAGTAGGAAAGAGCTACAAACATTTTTGGGAATGGTAGGTTATTACAGGAGATTTGTTCTTAACTTTTCAATTCTTGTATCACCACTTACAGACCTACTGAAAAAGGGAGTTAAATTGGTCTGGACCGATAACTGTGAATTCTCTTTCAGCAAACTTAAAGCTATCCTATTAAGTCAGCCAGTGCTCGCTACTCCAAATTTTGCTAAGCCTTTTAAGATGGCTGTTGATGCAAGTGATACAGCAGCTGGGGCTGTTTTGCTGCAAGAGGATGATCAGGGTATTGAACACCCTGTATCTTATTACAGTAAGAAGTTCACTCCACCTCAAAAGAACTACTCAACTATTGACAAAGAGCTTTTGGCCTTGATTTTGGGTTTACAGCATTTTTCATTTTATTTGTGTTCTGGTTTTGACCCCATAGTCATTTATACCGATCATAACCCACTGAAATTCCTTAGTAAGTTTAAAGATAAAAATCAGAGATTGACAAGATGGAGTCTACTTCTTCAGGAGTATTCATTAGACATATAACATGTCAAGGGGAAAGAAAATGTTATTGCAGATTGCTTATCTAGACTTTAGACAGATTGTTTTAAAGTAATAAGAAATTTCCTTTGTAAATTTCTTTTTCTTTGTGGGGAGGTGTTACATAGCCTATGATTTCATCATCCTTTGTGTAATTCTAACGTACAGTATGCTGCATGTTTGTTCACGAGCGTGTTCTACCTCACTCCCCCCTTCTACCCTTATAGTAGAGTAAGTCGTTCTTTCTGTTGTTCAGAGCAGGATTGTCAACTCTTTGTCCCCTATGGCTTCATTTGCGCGTCCTTCTTACAAGTTGTATCAAGCTCTGCCGGCCCCTATATAATGAGCTCAGTCTCTGCATTAATTGCCACTTAGATCTACTCCTCATTTTGTTCACATCTCTGTCCTCCCCTGTACAGTTGTTATTATTGTGAGTGCTCAGGAAGTCTCCAACCCTCTAGCAATTTAAGTATGAGTGTTATTACATTTTTTCTTGTACTGTGTAGCATAAGGTGTTAATTCGTAGGCCTAGTAAGGTTTTTGTGATTCATGTGTTTTAGGGTGTCAGCCATTATTAATAATATTTTGTATCTGTAATAATATATCTTGCATTCACTGAGCATTAGCCGGTTTTCTCATTTTATCAGGGCTGACTTAGATAAATTTACTCTTGCTGGTTTCGTGTTAATGGAGGCTATTGCAGTTAACCATATATTAAACCTGTTTTTTGCCATTACGTTATCCTTATGAGTCCTGAATGTTTTGTTGTTAGTTTGAGCATTAAACTTTAACTTGTAATTTTACCTAACTCTTTTGTTTTGAACCTGGAACTTTTGTGGGACAGTTTTCTCTGTTCTGTAACACTATCTATAGCCAGATGCCTTAATCCCGCAAGGGGTGGCCACAAACAAATCGCCTCCATGTCGTCCTGTCCCCTGCCATTTCTCTGCCCTCCCCCCAGCTTACACCCCCTCCCTCAAATACCTGTCCAATCCATAAATAACAAAGCAGTATTAACAGGATCATATACAGAAATAGGTAAGGAAGTGTGGGAAAAAGCCTCCTTAGTCGAGGGTAATTCAGAGCTGTCATTGCTGTTATTACTTATTCCTTCCATCCTTCCTTCCTTTCTTCTTTCCTTCTTTCATTCTTTCCATTTTTCCTTCCTTTCTTCCATCCTTCCTTCCATCCTTCCTTCTTTCATTTTTTCCTTCCTTCCATCCTTCATGGCTGTTGTTCTCTTTAGCACTGGCGGCTTTCTAGCACCTCTCCCTTAGCGATTTATTTTGCACCTAACACCTGTCCTCTCTCTTGTAAGTCATATCTTCTTGATTCATCACCTTGTTGATTTAAAATATGCCTACAGTTTTGACGTCGTAAACACAGAATAAATAGGAAGGGAAGATGTATGTACATTAGAGCCAATTTAACAAAGCGAGACGGTATGTTATAAGGCTCTCTCACACTTCATGCTTAAAGATATATATTTTTTATTACATATTACTCTCCTGTGTAATAGTCTTTCTGGTAACATAGATGGCAAAAAAAAAACACACAAGAATATCTCCCTACCAGTCAGAGATAGCATGGTAGGGAAGAAGTACTAACGAAAGACACAGGACGTTTTTCTAATTCATTTTGTCATATGACATGTTAATATACTCCTCTGCTATATGATTTTATATCGACGTCAGGGGAAATGACAGGATACGGGAGAAAGTAAGGTGTATTAAGAGTACATCGCTAAGCAGGAGGCGCTTAGACCCTGCTTAACGAACGAGAATACGACTCAAGTGCTGGCGCGCTCTGTCTACCTGGCTGTCGGGATGCGGGTGGTCTACTTCGTCCCTCTCAAGAGTTTACCCTCGACCCTTCGACCCCGGCGTACCTGTCAGTCCTAATCTTTTGTACATACCTCCCCCTCCCCCCCTCCCCCCACACACACCTGCCCTTGTTTCAGACTTTCCCATGTGCTAGCTCATTCTCCATACAGCAATTCGGTATTCCATACAGCCATTCATTCCATACCTTTATAACTCTTACATGTGCCTTTCAGCATTCATGCTAATAAGTCTTTCTAACGTACCTAACCCTCCACACAAACCTGCACTTGTTTCAGACCCTTCCTTATTCTAGCTCATTCTTGATAGGCTTCAGCAGTTCAGTATTCCACACAGCCTTTCATTCCCTGCCTTTATAACTCTTACATTTCCCTCTCTGTCAACGATCCTGATAATACTAATCTCTCTTCCATATCCCACCCTCCACACACACGCCTTCACTTGTTTCAGATCTTCGCTTATTATAGCTCGTTATCCACACAGGAACTCACTCCTTACCTTAATAATTCTCATAAGTGGATGTTCCTTTTTCACATTTCTCTACGTTTCTGCAAGTATCAATTTCTCTTCCATGTCTCACTCTCCACACACACACACACACACACACACACACACACACACACACACACACACACACACACACACACACACACACACACACCTGCACTTGTTTCAGACCTTCACTTATTCTAACTCATGTTCCACACACTTATTCCTTCCATATTCATGAATAATTATCAGATGTGTTTGTGTGTGTGTGGGAATTATGTTTTTGCCTATGCTTCTTTTATCCCCATGCCCTTAAGTTCTCATCTTTTCCGTGCCTTCCCATCCCAATACGCATGCACTCATTTCAGGCCACTTACTCTAGCTCATATACTGCAAATGCAACTTACTGTAACATCCGTGTCTCTTTTGCAGTTATTCCACAGTATATATATATATATATATATATATATATATATATATATATATATATATATATATATATATATATATATATATATATATATATATATATATATATATATATATTTTGTGTCACCTGTTTTCTCTCATGTACCCCACCTGCACACACCGCTTCACTTATGTCAACCCTTCATTTGTTCCAGAAAGCATTCCACACACGTATTCGCTTTACACTTGCGAGAAATTTGTGTGTGTTCGTGTTCGTCTTGTAGTTTTTCACTGCCTGCGTTGGTGCCAGTACAAGTCTTATATATATACCTCCCCTTCACACACACTGGCATTTCATTTACACCTTCAATTACTTTACGTCCTATTCCACACTGATTTTGTTCCTTTGCAAGTAACACTCAATGCACCCCTTCTTCTTTTATTTAATATCCTCGATGCTCCCAGTCCTAATCTCTCTTATATACATCTCCCTGCACACCCCTGCGCTTATTTGAGGCCTTCCGCTTATTCAGAATCATATTCCACCCACGTATTCGCTTCTTGTCTGCAGGTATTTCGTACATGTACCTGTTAATCTTGTGCTCATTCTCTGCCTACGTTGATGTTAGTACTAATCTTTCAAACATAAACTCACCCTCTACGCGCGCGCGCGCGCGCACTCACGCACGCACGCACGCACGCACGCACGCACGCACACACGCACACACACACACACACACACACACACACACACACACACACACACACACACACACACATACACACACACATACACACACACATACTTGTTTCAGACCTTCACTTATTTTAGCTCATATTCCACATAGATACTCATTCCACACTTGCAAGAACTCTTTTGTCTACCCACTCCTCTTGTACTTGTTCTCTACCTTCTTTCTTGATGTATTAATTTCTCATACAGACCTCACTCTCACAGACATCAGCACTTATCTCAGACTTGCCTGTTGTACCCCATGTTCTCCACAGCTTCTCATCCCACTACAAGTGACGCCTAAGTGTGTCTGTTCCTCTTGTACTAATTTTCTACCTGCGTTTCTGCTGTTACTAATATATATTGTAGCTTACCTAGCCCTCTCACGCAACTTCATTTATTTCAGACGTTGACTTATTCTAGTTAATATTTCACACATGACTAGAGTAGTGTACGTAAGTGAGGTGGAAAGGGACAGGACGAGGGAGAGACCAAAGCTGAGATAGAGAGGTGGAGAGGAGAGTTGGGAGAGGGGTGTATGAGTTGGAGGGAAGACAGCCAAATGACAGAGGACAGGGCGACGTGAAAGTGATTTGTTTGTTGCCACCTCTTAAGGAATTAAGGCGTCTGGCAGTAAATAGATTCTTAATATGCTTGTAAGTAACGTGTATTGCTTTTTGTTATGTATCTACGTGCCTTTTCATCTTCATCTCATACATACCACATTCTTGCACACACCTGCACTTGTTTCAGTGACTTACTTCATCTCTTATGCCACTGGTTTTCGTCCTGCTCTTTCAAGTACTTTCATCTGTGTTTGTGTGTGTGAATTACTTTTTGTGCCTATATGCAAGTCCGTTAGCTCTCATCTCCTACATACCTTACCTTCCATACCTGAGCTTGCTTCATATCGTGGCTTTGTCTAATCATATCCCACACACCTGCAGATCTCCTCTCTCTTAAATACCGTACCTCATCCTTTCCACACACCTGCACTTGTTTTGACTTTGACTTTTCCTATCCCATAATCCACACCTGTATTCATCCTACAGGTACACCCTCCCCAAAAAAGTATCGGTCCCTTAGGGTAAGATGGTTGTGAAAACGAGCGAGTTCTCCAGACACATATGAATATATGAATCTGGTGCCTCAAAACATATACCACTCAATATATGTTTTTTTTTTTCCTTTTTTGGCGATTTTGAGTTCTACTAATTACCAAAGATAACATTTGCACATATAATCACAGGATGCCCCATATATCACAATGCATCGTCCATGTTCCAGAATGATACGTGCCGTTAGAGGGCCGTTACTTTTTTGGGGGGAGGGTGTACAACAAACTCTCAAATATGCATGGGCCTACATGTATTAAATTCATATCTACTGTACCTGCCTCGAAGCCCGTATGTCTTTCATTCCTTACCCACCTTTCTTTGCTTTAACTCAAACTCCAAACCTGTATCCGTCCCTCAAAAGTAATTGTCATGTTCATGTATGTGTGAATTATTTAAGCATATTTGTACTTCATTCATAACACGGTGTCTGGCAGTCCTAATCCCTCCTCCATACCTCACCTCCACACACACATGCACTTGTTTCACACCTTGGCTTTTTCCAGTTCGTGTTCCAGTGTTATTTTCTTCACATTCCTCTAAGTAACTCTCGTGAGGGTGAGTATTTCTCCTGTACATATCGCACGTCACCTGTCTCGGGCCTGTAAATTCTCCATACCACCTCTGTTCATAATATCCTACACATGCACCTGTCAGACAGGTGTTCCTTTGTGTTACACCCCCAGTAATGACTCAGGTGTTTTTGTCTCGCATCTTTATTGCTAATCTCTCTTACATACACCTGATCCAAACCTCTACCTGTTCAGAGTTGGCCCTATCTCACATCTGTCGTAACCGTCTCTGGTACAACATATTCATTGTCCCATTGCTCATTTCAGCCTACTGTTATTCCCACTTCCACACCTTACTCTCATTACCATGCACACCATTGTCCCTTTCGCCCTCACGCTTGTTTCTCCCGTCTATAACACACACCTACATCGATTTCAGTTCTGCCATCAGCACACCTACTGTTGTCTGTTACCTGCATCTAATTCACACTTTTTGTATGACTTAAAATTACCGATGGATGGAGCAGTTTTCCTACAATTTCCCTTCACATAAACACATATCCCAAACGTTTACCCTTATGTACTTGCCTGTGTGATTTACTGAGGCAATTAACTTCTCAAAATTAGCTTCCACACATCAATACCTGCTCTTGTAATATACCTATGGCTTCGTTACCCACATTCTGTACTTACCTACATTCTTTACTTACTCATCTAAATACCTAAACACCTACATTCTTTACTTACTCATCTAAATACCTAAACACCTACATTCTTTACTTACTCATCTAAATACCTAAACACCTACATTCTTTACTTACTCATCTAAATACCTAAACACCTACATTCTTTACTTACTCATCTAAATACCTAAACACCTACATTCTTTACTTACTCATCTAAATACCTAAACACCTACATTCTTTACTTCCCTAAATACCTAAACACCTACATTCTTTACTTACTCATCTAAATACCTAAACACCTACATTCTTTACTTACTCACCTAAATACCTAACACCTACATTCTTTACTTACTCATCTAAATACCTAAACACCTACATTCTTTACTTCCCTAAATACCTAAACACCTACATTCTTTACTTACTCATCTAAATACCTAAACACCTACATTCTTTACTTACTCACCTAAATACCTAAACACCTACATTCTTTACTTCCCTAAATACCTAAACACCTACATTCTTTACTTACTCATCTAAATACCTAAACACCTACATTCTTTACTTACTCACCTAAATACCTAAACACCTACATTCTTTACTTCCCTAAATACCTAAACACCTACATTCTTTACTTACTCACCTAAATACCTAAACACCTACATTCTTTACTTCCCTAAATACCTAAACACCTACATTCTTTAATTACTCACCTAAATACCAAAACACCTACATTCTTTACTTACTCATCTAAATACCTAAACACCTACATTCTTTATTTACTCATCTAAATACCTAAACACCTACATTCTTGACTTACTCACCTAAATACCCATCACAGTCAAGTTCCTCTCCCACACCTGGTCAGCCAACACCTCTTCCTTGCATCCCTGAATCACTGCACACTTGTTTTTGCACCTGTCATGTGTCTCAGCCCGACTTAATCAGTGACTAGATTTATCACTCTATTTACATCTCTCTTCCTCCCCCTACATACACTCACGTAGATACATGTTTCTCTCTCTCTCTCTCTCTCTCTCTCTCTCTCTCTCTCTCTCTCTCTCTCTCTCTCTCACACACACACATACACACACACACAATCCTGTGTGTGTGTGTGTGTGTGTGTGTGTGTGTGTGCGATCACAATCCTGTGTGTGTGTGTGTGTGTGTGTGTGTGTGTGTGTGTGTGTGTGAGTGTGTGTGTGTGTGTGTGTGTGTGCGATCAGAGAGAGAGAGAGAGAGAATCAGAGAGAGAGAAAGAGAGAATCAGAGAGAGAGAGAGAGAGAGAGAGGGTGGGGGGGGGACGTAAAAAGGTACAAAAAGATGAAGTGGTTGGAAAAAGGTCGGCAGGATGGATGGACGTTGTGGTAGGTGGTGGGATAGGGAAGGGGGCAATACACCGTGTGAAATGGGGCATTGTAAATTGATCAATATGGGCATGGCGGTGATTTAATTCAAACTTCATCACTCAAAACAACAAGATGAAGAACAAAGTGAGGATGCGCGTCTCTGCTCACGACGTAGACAAAAAGACATCATGGAAACGAAAGGGTTATCTAATATATTCCAATCGTATTTCAAGCAGGCTTACCAAATGCTGTACAGCTAATTTCACGCCTCTTTTTTTGTGTACTGTAGGTCCGCTCGTTATCCCTGACTTGCACACACCACCAGGGAAATCAACATTGCAAAAATTGGCAGGTGCATTTCAGCTGACAGGTAAACGAATCAGGTAACGAGACGCCCATCAACGAGGACGCCAATTCCCGTGTCCGCTTCGGGGAAATTGATTATCAAGAACTCGCCCCCAAAGTACACGTTAGCATTCTTCCCTGACCCAGTGTGTGAAATTCTTGCAATGATAATTTTCAAGTGAAGGATCCTGTCAGAGATACAAACCTGGGATGAATGCTGACCAGTTTGCACACAGTTTAACACCAACATCTCCTCTGCAGTTTATACAAAACACTGTCATTTCCCTGCAATTTATACAAAATACACTATCATTTCCCCTGCAAATTATACGAAACAGTCATTTCCCCTGCAAATTATACACAAGTCATTTCCCCTGCAAATTATACACAAGTCATTTCCCCTGCAAATTATACAAAACAGCCATTTCCCCTGCAAATTATACAAAACAGCCATTTCCCCTGCAAATTATACAAAACAGTCATTTCCCCCGCAAATTATACAAAACAGTCATTTCCCCTGCAAATTATACAAAACACACTATCATTTCCCCTGCAAATTATACAAAACAGTCATTTCCCCTGCAAATTATACAAAACACACTATCATTTCCCCTGCAAATTATACAAAACAGTCATTCCCCTCCATATTATACAAAACAGTCATTTCCCATGCAAATTATACAAAACACACTATCATTTCCCCTGCAAATTATACAAAACAGCCATTTCCCCTGCAAATTATACAAAACACACTATCATTTCCCCTGCAAATTATACAAAACAGTCATTTCCTCTGCAAATTATACAAAACAGTCATTTCCCATGCAAATTATACATAAGTCATTTCCCCTGCAAATTATACAAGTCATTTCCCCTGCAAATTATACAAAACAGTCAATTCCCCTCCAAATTATACAGAAGTCATTTTCCCTCCAAATTATAAAAAAAAAGTCTTTCCCCCTGTAAATTATACAAAACCGACTATCATTTCCCCTACAGATCATTCAAAACATTTCCCCTGCAAATTCTGCAAAACACACTATTATTCCCCGTTGAGATTACACAAAATAGTCATTTCCCATGCAAATGATACAAAAGTCATTTCCCCTGCAGAGTATACAAAACAGTCATTTCCCCTGCAGAGTATACAAAACAGTCATTTCCCCTGCAGAGTATACAAAACAGTCATTTCCCCTGCAGAGTATACAAAACAGTCATTTCTCCTGCAGAATATACAAAACAGTCATTTCCCCTGCAGAGTATACAAAACAGTCATTTCCCCTGCAGAGTATACATAAGTCATTTCCCCAGCCGAGTATACAAAAGTCATTTCCCCAGCAGAATATACAAAAGTTATTTCCCCTGCAGAGTATATAAGTCATTTCCCCTGCAGAGTATACAAAAGTCATTTCCTCTGAAAATTACACAAAACACACAATCATTTCCCCATGCAATTTTTTCAGAAGTCATTTCCCTTATAAATTATACAAAACACAGCCATTTTTTCTGCATATTATACAAACACATTATCATTTCCCCTGCAGATTGTACAAAACAGTCATATCTCCTGCCAGTTATACACTACACAGTCATTTCCCCTGCAAATTATACAAAACACACAATCATTTCCTCATGTAAATTATTCAAAACATACTCATTTCCCCTGCAAATTATACAAGTCATTTCCCCTGCAAATTATAATAAACACAATCATTTACCTTGCAGATTAAACAAAACAGTCATTTCCCCTGCAATTATACAAAACAGTCATTCCCCTGCAAATTATACAAAACATTCATTTCCCCTGCAAATTATACAAAACATTCATTTCCCCTGCAAATTATACAAAACATTCATTTCCCCTGCAATTATACAAAACATTCATTTCCCCTGCAAATTATACAAAACAGCCATTTCCCCTGCAATTATACAAAACAGTCATTCCCCTGCAAATTATACAAAACAGTCATTCCCCTGCAAATTATACAAAACAGTCATTTCCCCTGCAAATTATACAAAACAGTCATTTCCCCTGCAAATTATACAAAACAGTCATTTCCCCTGCAAATTATACAAAACAGTCATTTCCCCTGCAAATTATACAAAACAGTCATTTCCCCTGCAAATTATACAAAACAGTCATTCCCTTGCAAATTATACAAAACAGTCATTCCCTTGCAAATTATACAAAACAGTCATTTCCCCTGCAAATTATACAAAACAGTCATTTCCCCTGCAAATTATACAAAACAGTCATTTCCCCTGCAAATTATACAAAACAGTCATTTCCCCTGCAAATTATACAAAACAGTCATTTCCCCTGCAAATTATACAAAACAGTCATTTCCCATGCAAATTATACAAAACAGTCATTCCCCTGCAAATTATACAAAACAGTCATTCCCTTGCAAATTATACAAAACAGTCATTTCCCCTGCAAATTATACAAAACAGTCATTTCCCCTGCAAATTATACAAAACAGTCATTCCCCTGCAAATTATACAAAACAGTCATTCCCTTGCAAATTATACAAAACAGTCATTTCCCCTGCAAATTATACAAAACAGTCATTTCCCCTGCAAATTATACAAAACAGTCATTTCCCTGCAAATTATACAAAACGGTCATTTCCCTGCAAATAATACAGAAGTAATTTCCCCTGCAAAAGTATACAAAACACTGCATTACATCCAGCACAATAAGATGACCCAGAAGATGCAGCTTCATCAAAACAACAATGCTTACCCCTGTCATTTTCGTTCACATTAATTCTTGGTACAGCTACACTAATTTATGAACTCAAGAAATTGCCACACACAATTCTTTCAGCATAATCAGTCGCCCCAAAAGATGGTGTATTTTTCATGCCAGTAAGGAGGATGCCGTCTCCCTGATTTAGTTCTTGCTGATGCCATTTTTACCTTATTTCGCTTGAGGGACACCACTCGGAGTAAAGGAAATAACTCAGCACATTCAGCTGACTCAGATCAGGCGCATCCTCATGACCCCGGCATTTGCTGAGTGGTGTATGATCTAGTGACTAACCACCCAAGTATGAGAGACACAGAGCAACTTACGACCATTTCCCTATCGTAACTATGACTTTTAAGAGACTAGCCACGCAAGTATGAGAGAGACAGAGCAAATTACGACCACTTCCCGATCGTAACTATGATTTTTAGGGACTAGCCACCCAAGTATGAGACACAGTGCAAATTACGACCATTTCCCTATCGTAACTATGATTTTTAGGGACTAGCCACCCAAGTATGAGAGACACAGAACAAATTACGACCAATTCCCTGTCGTAACTATGATTTTTATGGAAGAACAGGGAAATGAAAGTACAGAATCATCTCTTATTCTTCCTGCAAAAATTGATATCGGTCAGGGCAGAGAAATGACCGAAAGTGCGAAAATATAGACGTTTATGGTTACTACTTGTAAACACGAGAGTAATGAGGAAATGCTTGGTCGTCTAACAGAACAAACCCACCCAGGGGCTCCCCTCGCTTCCCGTCCTTCCCTGTCCCCACCCCCATCGTTCGCACCCCTCCCCCTGTCCCAACCACATTGTTAACACCCCCCTCCCTCCTCCGCCACACCCGCATGCAGCAACACAACACCTCGTTATAAATTAAACTTTTTTTACCCTCATTTTTGCCGGTAAGATCACAGTACAATATAGAAAGCTTGCCTGTCAAGATTCCATTCCTACTTGTACAGCTGGTTTGCTTCCTTCCCCAAGATTTATAACTTCAGTTGGGGAAAAAATTGTAATATTTTGGAACACAACCGTGACGTATAATGGGACTGCCTGTACATTTCGTGCATATACTCCTTTCACATTAACTTGGACTGAATTACCATCTCACATACTTAAAAACAAAAAATAAATACATATTCTACCCTAGTCCCTCACTGACGGAAACCAAAAACATGCGTACTCTCTCCTCTCTCTCTCTCTCTCTCTCTCTCTCTCACACACACACACACACACACACACACACACACACACACACATTCTCACGTACTCACACATAAACACAAACATACATATTCTTGCTCAGCCACACCCGCACATACAGTACACTGCAGATGGAAAAATTCAGTCTAGCCTGTAGTCGAATTATCTTCATCTGACGGAACAAGGTCACTCAAATATTCACACACACACACACACACACACACACACACACACACACACACACACACACACACACACACACACACACTGACGTTAACATCCATAAAACGCAACTATGTGCATGCTGGACTGCAACGTCTGTGTGGCCTGTATAAGTAACTCTCTCTCTCTCTCTCTCTCTCTCTCTCACACACACACACACACACACACACACACACACCTTCAGTCACACGAACACAAGACACATACACAATCATGCAATAATGGTTTTATAAAAGCAAACTGCAGTTCTTTTAATTACTTATATGATGAACGCTACATAGTGCACATTAGGTTTGTACATACACCATAATAATATTGAAGTAAAACTAAAAACAATGATAATCAGATGTTTAAGGCAGTTGTGGGTGACAGGTGTGAGTGTGGGGTGACATGTGGATGTGGGGTAGTAGGTGTGGGGTGACGTGGGTGTGGGCTAGTAGATGAGCGGCGACAGGTGTGGATGGCAGGTGTTAGTGACAGGTGTGCAACAGGTGTGGGTGACCAGTGTGGGGTGAAAGGTGTTACAGATGTGGGTGAAAGTTGTGGGTGACAGGTGTAGGCGACAAATGTGAGGTGACGAGTGCGTGACAGGTATATGTAATAGGTTAAATGACAGGTGTGTGTGTGTGTGTGTGTGTGTGTGTGTGTGTGTGTGTGTGTGCAATGAGACTGGTGTGGTAGATGTGTGATGACAGGTGTGCGAAATTTGTAGGTAACAGCTGCTGGCTCCACTCTTTCGTCACGTCCCCACATCTTTTATGATTAAGTTTTCACCCCTTACTGTACAGACCTCGTCATTAATTTTCATTTGTAAATCTAACTTTCTTCCGTATGATTTTTAATTCTCGATACCTGCAAACAAATTGCCTCCATGTCGTCCTGTCCAATGCCACTTCACTGCTTTGCTCCCAGCTCACACCCCCCTCTCTCATATACCTCTCGACTCCATCCCTCCATCTTATCCTCGGCCTCCCCCTCCCCCCCTCCACCTCAGATACACTCTCCTTGATAGTCTCTCGCTCTCCATCCTCTCCACATGGCCAAACCACTTCACTGTATTTCTCCTAGCGCTTTCAATCACATCCACATCCATACCACACCGCTCCTTTACTTCCTAGTTTGTCAGTCTGTTTCTCCTTGTGACTCCACATGCTCCTCACAAATAACTCATTTCCACTGCTCTCACTCTTGACTTGTGTCCTTGCAATAAGGTCCAAGTTTCACTTCCACATGTTAGAGTTGGTATCACAGTACTGTCATGCAGCGACATTTTTCTTTCCATGCTCACTTCCCTCTTCCTTATCACTGCTTCCAAAGAACCAGCAGCCTTTCTTCCCCGTTAAACTCTTTCAAGCACTTCACCCTCTAAACTTCCATCCTTACTCATCACGCTACCCAAGTACTTAAACGCACTCGCATTTTCCATTTCCTCCTCATCCAGCCTCACTGTACATTCAGTGACTTCATTTCTCTCAAAGACCATAACTTTACCCTTCCCTACATTCATCTTTAGATTCCGTTTCTTACACACACTCGCAGACCCATTCACCAAGCCTTGCAGTTCCCCTTCGTCCTCACTTAACAATATAATATCATCTGCATACAACAATACAGGGAGTTTCGGAACACTGCCCTCTCTCCAACATCCACTGCCCTACCTTGTATCTTTTTTATAACCCCACCCACAAGCAGATTGAACAACCATGGGGACATGACACATCACTGTTTCAATCCAACATTCAGATAGAAAAAGCACTCAGTTCACTATCCACACGCACTGCAGCCTTAGCACTCTCATACATACTCTTCACGGTATTCAACAATTTCCCATTTACTCTAAATAATCTTAATACTTTCCACAGTCCTTGTCTATCCACCCTGTCATATGCTTTCTCCAAATCCATGAAGCCGGATGCAACTTCTTACTCTTCTCTAGAACTTTTGTACTAAAGACCTAAGAATGAATATCTGATTTACACAACCTCTTCCCTTCCTAAAACCTCTCTATTCTTCTCCAACTGATACCCCTGTTATTTCCCTAACTAGGTCAATAAGTATCCTTAAGTATAGTCATTAAGAATAAGTATCCTTGGTCAATAAGTATATGCGCGTTTGTGCTTAGCCATATTCATTTGGACGTGGATGTGTGTGCGAGACACTGTTTCTTTTGCTGTACCACCCCTGTGTGTCATGCTTGGGTCTTTAAAGGAAAATATAATATCTTAAGTACAGCAGGAATCAACTGGGCCATATTCGTGTTGGAAAGTATTAATATTATGTGATATTAATCTTGACATGGTGTTTAGTGCGGTATTTGAGTGAGTGATCGCAAATAAGATTAATATAATGTAAACTAGAGGGGCAGTCAGTGGAGCGCATCTCTCTGTCAAATGCAACGTAATTTCCAAATTACTTTTCATAATGAGTTAGGTTTTCTCATCACTGATTAAGGTTTTGCAAAATGTGTTTTCTGGATCCAGAATCTGTAATATGATCTGGATCGGTCCCTAAAGTTAATCGATTGTTCCCTGAGACATGGCCTATCTACCCACAAAATTTGGTCCAAGTCTCTTTTTTAGTGTTTGAGTAATACTGCTAACAGACAAACAAACAAACAGGTATGAAAAATGCTCTCCTTGTCGGAGAGAAAAAGATGACCTGGTGACTTTCCCTTGGTGCATCGCAGCCAGCGAAGCGGCGTTGGCTGTTGCTCCATTAAAGTGTTGGGCACGTTGTACAGAGACAGTGGTAGGGCGAGAGAAAGTGAAGCCGGATATTAAAGATGGTGACAGATGGTGCCAATACACAAGACAGCCCAGATAACATCACAAGGGGCGCGGCGGGAGACAGGGAGGGGCATGGAGGGTTGAAGGGAATGGTTTGAATAGGACTGTGTTGATGAGCTGTGTTGAGTTGAGAAGGGTTGTGGTGAGCGGTGTGGTGTGTTGTGTGATATGTGTTTTGCGATGCGCGTTGTTATGCTGTGATGGCTGTATTGCTTTGTGCTGTATTAAATAGAGCTACATTGTGTTGTGCTAATTTGGATTGTGTTATGCTGTATTGTTGTGTTGGGTTCAGGTGAGATGGGTTCAGCAGACCCATTGTGCCTGGATTTTAATGCCATGGGGTACAGTGGAGGCTTTCGTGTGGTGAGTAACGTACGTGTTAGGAGAGAGGATGAAGTGTGTGATTGTGGGTGTAGGTGGAGTGTGTGATTGAGGGTGTAGATGGAGTGTGTGATTGTGGGTGTAGGTGGAGTGTGTGACTGTGGGTGCAGGTGCAGTGTGTGATTGTGGGTGTAGGTGGAGTGTGTGATTGAGGGTACAGGTGGAGTGTGTGACTGTGGGTGTAGGTGGACTGTGCGAATGTGCGTATAGCTGGAGATGATGTGTGTGTGTGTGTGTGTGTGTGTGTGTGTGTGTGTGTGTGTGTGTGTGTGTGTGTGTGTGTGTGTGTGTGTGTGTGTGTGTGTGGGTGTGTGGGTGTGTGTGTGTGTTGATAGTGTGTGAGTGGGTTTAGGTGTAGGTGGAGTGTGTGTGTCGGCGTAGGTGTAGATGGAGTGTGTGTGTGTGTGTGTGTGTGTGTGTGTGTGTGTGTGTGTGTGTGTGTGTGTGTGTGTGTGTGTGTGTGTGTGTGTGTGTGTGTGTGTGTGTGGAGTGAGAGGAGGTGTAGGTGGAGAGAGTGTAGGTATAGGTGGAAGTGGAGTGTGTGTGGGTATAGGTAGGTGGAGTGAGTGTGGATGTTGGTGAAGATGGAGTGTGTGCGTGTAAGTGGAGGTGGAGTATGTGACTGTGGGTGTTTGTGGGGGATGGGGAGGGGAATGTATACGTGTGTGTGTGTGTATCCCTGTATCTGTCAGTGTATCTGTGTCCGTGTATGTGTGTGCATGTGTACGTTAAGAATGCGTCATAAAAACAACCTTGCCAGTATCTTCACGACAGTTGGTTTTAACAGCCGTAGCCTGTGTGCAACGTGGCTTGTGGGTATTAGTCACGGAATGGGACATGTGAAGGTGTGTAGCACGTACCAGGCCTGCTGGGTCTTAGGCAGGAGAATATTGGCCCCTTCCCTAAGAAAAATAAATAAATAAATTAATTAAAAAACATTTAATAATAATACAACTAAATAGAAACATAATTCACGTGCGTACTTTACCAGTGAGTGGATGGGGGAGTAGGAAGCATGCTTATTTTTCTATCTTTGACTAGTAAACATCATAGTTGTAGGCTACCATATAGACTGACAAAGAACCTCGAAATAAACGATATGTCTCTTGCTACTTGCATTGCTTTGTAGTCTGTGCTTTTTGAACTTTCCTATATATCCATTTACTGATGTTAAAACATTCCCTCATTTAACTTCCCTGGCATATGATTCCCTAGTCATAATAATCTCTTAACGGCATTCGTAAAATTTTTCTCAGCAACAAACTCCAGTAACACTTTTCATAATTACCTATTCATGTTGCAGTAACTCTGATCTGTATTTATCAGTCATTAATAGCTTGGTTCTTCTCATTTTCTTTTTCCACCACCTTCTCTACTTTGATGTGATCCATACATCGCTTAAATCTCCAGAAGCCAGTCTGTTCATCACTGAAGACTTTTTTGTGCCGACGTTTATCAATCATAAGATACTTCGTCCGTAAATATTATCTACTACTGTCATTGTTATTCCAGTACTTGTTATTTTTTTTTTTAAATATTCCAGTAATTTTTGCTGATTTCATAGAAGTGTATGATAAGAGCATTTTTCACCTCGCTAAAACATTAGGGTTGCCTGACCAGTTTCAGATCAACTATTTTACTTTTCCTCGTTAGTGTTTGCCTGACTGACATTGGAGGCACCCAAACACCTATATTATGATAAATAACTTTACTGCGGTTTCCCTCTTTGCATATACCTCAGCTATGGAAAACATACGAACACATAACATTTCACAGCCCATTTTTTCATGTGTATGAAAGTTGTGCACACCAGCATACTTAACACTGTGGGAGTAACGTTTCGTCTAGTTAAAGCTACAAGATGTTTTTGATCTGAAGAGAACTCACGTGTTCTCCTCACACGACCACACAGATGGTCCAGGGTCCCAGGGAAGTTGATTCAGCAGTCAGTGATTAACCTCGAATAAAACCTACAGCGTCACCACCACAATCCCTCCACCTTCACTGTTTCTCACACGCAACCATAATATCTGGGAAAAAAAAATTGTTCTGTACAAGTAGATGTGTTTAAATACGTATCCCCAAGATTATAACTCTGCGACTTTCACATCTCCGGATCCCATAAGCCATCAGTATTGTAGATACTGCACCGTTGTGAACACGTCATGGGATTTGGAGTATTAGAGAAACATATGGACCCGGGAGAGCATTAGAAGGAATTAGGAGGAACAGATGGAGAGAGTGGAAGAGTATTATTGTGTTGTGGTAGTAAGAGGGGGACTCAGGCGTAGGACGTCGTGGTGTGTGGGGCGTCACGAATAGGGTCATGGGTGGGGACTGGTGGGGAGCTGATTAGGAGGAAGGGGGAGGGGGTGTTGTGGGGATTTGTAGGTGGTCAGGGGAAGAGTGGAGTCACGGTGGTTAAATGGTAGCGTGTTCTCCTCCAAATCTGCTTGATTTATTTATACACCCTTCCCCAAAGTGTATATAAAAAGTAAAACAAAAAAAGAATATACTAACACATACTTTTACTGTACTAAGGCACTTCTAGTACTGTCATCTGTCAGAAACTGGAGGGTTGCCTGCACTTCGTCATCCGTATTTTAAGAATAGTGAAGGAATGCAAAAATAGGGGACGAAATTAATGAAGGGAAAGGGATAGGATGGAAGCAAAAACAAATAGTAAAAGTGAGAGAGGTTTTGGGCTGTAACAAACACCCACCATTTCATCCTTTACATTTTATAACGTGATGTACGACACAAATAGGGGAGACAATATATCGCGGCTATAAATAATCCAATCTCGTATATTACTGTTTGTGGGGCCATAGAGTCAAGACAGATACGCCATATATCAGATGGGCAGCACTCAATAGCCAAACTACACCTACACATTATGATGGATAGGACCCTCTGTTAGAACCTGATCTATGGCGATACTGAGCCCTAAGATGCGGACTACTGTGATAAGAGGTTACTGGTCTTGTTGCGAGCTGGGTAGATATCTCCATAAAGAACCATCGAAGAAAATATGATGCAGTAAGTATTACGGAAGATTTATAAAGAGGGGAAAAGAGAAAACCAACAGAGAACTTTCTTGAGCTAAGTTCTTTAAAATTGTTCTTCAGTTGAAGTTCATGACAACTGCTTATAAATTTAAACTTTCATCTTCAGTCATAGATACCATGCACTTCACGACTGGACTAGAGGGAATATTCGAGCTAAAAATTCAAATAAACAATTATTTCTAACATTTATTGTTTTAGTGGGTTGCTTATTGTAAAAACTGAATAAGTGTCTTTATAAATACATACAGTAGCACTTTCTAGCCCAGCCCATTGCTCTGTGCGGGTCAGCATTGCCAACCGCCTCACACACCAGCACACTCAATTTGACGCTCTGTTTAAGGCGGCACATTAATCTCCATATTCGCAGGAGACTCCGCGTAGATATGGAATAATGCTGTAATTACAGTTCTATGTTCTTCATGTCAGAAATGTGATCTGCTGTCTGAAAGGATGCTAGTTCAATCCCAGACGGAGGCAGGGAATATTTGGTTACATGAGTTTGGTTAAAACAGGCCTTGCTGATTCCCCACAAGGCCGATCGTCATGACAAAAACACTGCCAGTGAAATGATAGCATTACTGAATGGGACAGGCCCAGCATGTATTCAGTGTGGATGGTGGGTATAAACTCCCACGTGATTATATGTGAAGGTGTGTGGCACGTAGGACTACTGGGCCTCAGGGAACAAACCATTTTGTTCATGTGCAAAATTGGAAGCACGAGAAAGGAAAAAAAAAAAACGCAGGCTTTATTTTCACCTAACAACGAATAAAACATAATAAGACACTTACATATGAATTCCACATTTATTACATACAGGGTGTGGAAAATGTTTGGTAGCATCATCATCAAATGTCTGGTAGCAAAGTTAAGAAATGATGCGATTACATCTGTGTGCCAAAACTGGGTCGGTGACGGGTAGTGGTCAGTGGTGTGCTTGGGGAAGTATATGTTATGAAACTGAATGTCGTTAGTAGGCTAAGGTGAATCTTGCGTGTGTGAGACATAAAAAAACGTAGGTGGGCGGAAAGGAGTGGGTGGGATGGGCTACACTGCAGGTGGGTGGTGGAGCTGGGCGAGAAGACAGTATCATGTTAAAATCGGCTTTGTATAAGCAGCAGCGTTGGCAGCGAAAGCAGTTTCTGTCTTCTTACCTCCTCTTCTCACCTTCCGCTCCCTCTGTCTCTCTCTATTATATACCCCCGCCCAACGAAGTGTCATGACGAGTCGTTTTTGTTGATGGCAGTGTTCCCTGTCAGTGTGGTTCACCATGGCTACCGTGCACGCTCACCACGGCACCTCTGTCGTGAAGGGCGTGGTGGGTTGATGGCAGTGTTCCCTGTCAGTGTGGTTCACCATGGCTACCGTGCACGCTCACCACGGCACCTCTGTCGTGAAGGGCGTGGTGGGTTGATGGCAGTGTTCCCTGTCAGTGTGGTTCACCATGGCAACCGTGCACGCTCACCACGGCACCTCTGTCGTGAAGGGCGTGGTGGGTTGATGGCAATGTTTCCTGGTAGTGTGGTGTCACCATGACAACCGTGCACGCTCACCACGGCGCCTCTGTCATCACAGATTATACCATGAAATTCTATCACAGCTGGGACGGCCAGAGGTGTTGGTCTGCATCCCAGTTACACCATCTGTAGTCAGTTATAGCCTCTGGGATCCGCCCTGTGCTTGTACCACGTTTCATGTACGCTGTTTTGATTGCTGAATTTCCCCAGCATCACACATCAAAATATAATCTTGACGCAGCACACCTCTACTTAAGGACGAGTTACACACAAGTGCCGGATTGCGTCCGTGATTCGCCTCACGTTAGTTTTCAGTTAGCCTGCTGACTGCTAGATGGAAACGAGTTACAAGGTAATTTTAGGTAAACTCCTTTACTTTGCGCTAGCATCAGATGACAATTGAAATCGTTACATTTTTTGCGGTAAACAGAGGTACTGAGTCATGATAAAAACCTGTTATGCATTGACTTGTTCAAATACTAATACTGAAAATGAGAGGATACAGAAATGAAATCTAATTTCATTTTCCATTGTCTTCAGTAATCTGAGTCTCTATGATCAGAGACTATTACATGGTGTGGGGTGAAGTGTGTGATGACGGCCTCCAGTGTAATGATGGAGCTTCTTCACATAGGTGTTGCAGAATGACCGGACTTACCAGGACAATTGGTTTTTCATGCCACGGTATTTCTAATCATTGAAACCATTTCTCGTAGTATTTCTTCATTGTCATCTTTTGGTCTTCAGTGGGAATTATAGATTTAGTCGTACCAGCCTACTGACGAGGTAGGGCTGGCCAAGAACGAGACTGAATGTAACGAACAAATTTGCGATTGTTTCCCTCTCGTCACTTTTTTTTTTTTTTTTTTTCCAGTTCCGTATGTCAAGGAGTGTGTACAATTTCCCCGCGCCTCATGTTTTTTTCTAAAATGAAATAAATAAATGATAAGAAAGGAAAGCTATCATGGCTGTTTATGTTTTTGCAGGAAGATTAAGAAAGAGGAAGTGTAAACTTTTTCTATGATATTTGTGTTACACAAAATCGGTTTTAAGGGAAGCAGTGGATTATACGTGTGCTTGTGAACCCTGGTTCCGTTGTTTTAGGTACTCAGTGATAGCTTTTGAAACCGGACCTGGAACCGGTTTCTTAAACACATTGAAACGTATACAATTCATTAAGTTTCATATTTAGAATCAATTATGGTTACGTAAAGGCACGAGTGTATGTTCATTTTCTTAAATAATTATATAAGAACTGACACCACGTATTGTCATACCATAAACATAATAACAATGTTACCTTCAAGGCAAATACCAACAGGAAAAACACTCAAATGTGGATGGCTGGTAGGCCTATAATTTTTCCATTTGAACTGTTCCCGAACTGTGATATCTCGACAAAAATACCAACAGCTGAACACTGAATAAATTTGTTACCGTTACTAGATGTACGGTAAATATTTCATGCAGTGTTTATTCTTTGTGTTACTTGGGGACCAGAGCCCTGTCTTACTTGACTCATACTCACTACGTTCGTAAATTTCTGATATGTCAAGGCGTCGGTCATCACACAGGACTGGTTTGAGGGTAGGAGGCTGGAGTAGCGTGGCAGTGTTTCCGGACTGTTAACTATATCAACACCATGCAATGAGTTTATCTCCCCATGACATTTATTTGCAGAATACCTTTACGTAATCAACCTTACTTGACGTAAATTCAAGTGAATATTATACCCAAACGTCTGACCCCCTGCTTAAAAAGAAAAAAAAAAAAGTAAATCCAAGTGAATATCATACCCAAACGTCTGACCCCCTGCTAAAAAAAAAAAAAAAAAAAAAAATGCTCAACGCTACCATTCAGCAGAGTCGGAATCTAAGCTTGGGTAGCAGTTGCCACACTACGCCACACTTGCTACACTGTCCAAGTAACACCAAACCTACAGCCACACACAGTTGTTTGTTCGAGGACCTGCTTCAGTAGATCTGGTAGTCGGTTTCTAGGGAGCTCGTTGGATCCGCAAGAATCTGTTACGGAACAAATTCCTACCCAGTCCTACTTCTCCACTTTAGCGCTGTCTATCTCACACACCACCCTCCCTCACTGTCATCAACCCTCCCCCCCCCCCTCTCTCTCTCTCTCTCTCTCTCTCTCTCTCACACACACACACACACACACACACACACACACACACACACACACACGTGCCAGAGTTAGGGTGTGATGGAGGAGGAAAAATTCATGTATGTAGGGTGTTGTGTCGTGTAATGGGATAAGTTGGTAGCTCTGATGGCACAGGGTGGACAGTGGTAAAGACAGTAATAATCAGACATTAGAACTTCGACAGTTTTTGTTGGGTTGGAGGTGGTGTATCAGTGGTAATGATTTGGGTGGTTGAGGGGGGCATCTTTTCGAGAAGTAAATGGCATTGATAATTGTGGTGGGGTTAATGTGTGTACTGATGGATATGGTTATGATAAATGCAAATGTCAGGGATAATACCTCCAGTTGAGGGAGTAAATATGTAAATGATGATGGTTGTAATGGCGGTAATGATGTGTGTGTGTGTGGCCAGTGAAGGTAGTACAGAGAAGGTTAGGGCGTAGACATGAATAAGTATTTCAGAAGGATGGCAGATTATCAGTACCTGTGGTGATATTCATAGAGGATATTTGCTTTTTCCATGAATAAGTTAGTCTCCATAGCACTAAATTATTAAAAGGGAGAATGAAGGAAAGCAAATAGCAACATGCCTGGTGGTCCTTTCAAGGCTGTTTGTTACAAAGAAGACTGGTTGTGGCGCCTAATTATGTGAGCAGAGGATATAGCAAAGCAATACATTTAGGGATACTTTCGCTAGGTTGAAGTATATCACGTTATTATTCATTCTAATTTGGCTCTGAGGACCTTGGCAGCTGTATGAGTGAAGACAAGAGAATGAATAAGCAATATTGCACGCAGTCTAAACATAAGAGAGTTTATAAATATGACACGAGTATGTGCAGACACAGAGAAAATGGTCATGGGGGAATAATAAAAAAAAAAAAACAGTAAGATAGACTGAAGTTAATTGCAAAGATGTCTGGAGAATGTAATCATAGCTGTGAAGAAACTGGGATAAAATTGGCCAGTAATGAAGGGAGAGCAAGTTGCAGTGTTGGATAAGAGGAAGGTACGGCATGCAAAACACAGATACATTCATTGCAAATTGCGTTGGCTGAGAATCACAGAACAAAACAGAATGTCTTGTTTGACAGTATTGTGAATTGTTCAGCTGGAAGAATAATACCACCGACAAACTAATATAGTTTTTATTGTGTGTTATTAATTTTTTGATTGCAACATGTGTGGACAAAGAACCTGAAGAATGAAAAAGGAGGGGGAGACGGAGAAGGACTAATTCTTATCCCCTTCAATACAACCACGTCTATTATTAATTTATTCGTAAGCTTTTCCAAAATATATTTTTCCAAATTAGAAAAGACCACACGTTTGAAGGCGTCAATACAGTATATATTTGACACATCCAATTAGAAAAAAAAAACTTTCGAGACAAACTGGGCAGTCAGGAGGTAACCAGAACAAAATGAAAAAGATTAGTTATATTACTGAAACGGTTAACACAACACAAGGCAGAACAACGATTAAAGTGAGACAGAAAAGAAAAAAAGAATGGATGAGTCTGACAAAGATGGTGGCCGGTCGGACGGTCAGGAGGGTGATTTTGTGCCGTTAGTCGCTTTACTACCAAGACATAATTTTTTATTTTATTTTTGCTAACTCCGAGCGACATTAGGAGTGATCTGTGGTGAGAGAATTAATGAAGAATACATCCAAATCCTTAAGTCTGGAAAAGTTTTAACTAAGATAAATGTGAATATAGAAGAAAAAAAAGATAAAGACTTAGTCTGAAAGTGTAGGGGTGGGAGCGGGTAAGGGCATGACAAGGGAAGTGGAGGGATGGGTTGGTGAGATGGTCATCGGGGAGGGGCGGTGTAGAGAGTGAGGGTCGCGGGGGCAGGTGGGGGCCGGGACAAATGAGGAAGCGTAGGTAGTCAAGGGAACAGAGAGAGAGAGAGAGAGAGAGAGAGAGAAATACTGAATGGGGTCGGTAAAAGGAGGAAAGTTAATGAGACGAAATTAGAAACCTTTAGTTCCTCCCTTCCAGCAGTGATGTATAGTACGTCGTTAGCCTTGTACAGGCAGTGAATATACATAGTTGACTAAAAATGAGGGGAAAAGGAGTTACAGGAGTTTGAAATACCTAATATCTATATGGAAGGGTGAAGGAAATGATGCCCTGAAGGTACACAATTGATGTAGCCTGATAGTGAGGGAGGTTCTACAATTCTCGTTCTTGTCGTGTTTTACAAAAAGTAACAAAAATGAATGGCTTCTGATCCTTGGGGCAAAGGGATGGAACTTTCCGTTACTTGAAAAGTGGCATAGGTGTGAGAAGCCTTTGAAAAGCTCTTGTTTAAATGTATTCTGATGGAGTGACAGTGTTTGTGAGTTCATCTGTAGCCTGTATACCAGAGAGATCCTCGTCAGGTGCGCACATATGAGAACGTATGTACTAATATACTACTGCACTTTTTTAGCAATCGGGTGGGACTGAACACAGATTTAAATGGTTCGTGATTATTCGTAGATAGACATGTTGTGCGACAGAGCCCCGGAGGGTCCAACTGGAGAGGAGAGGTAGTATACAGTACAGTATATACATATATATTAATGTATATGTAATATGAGAGAGAGAGAGAGAGAGAGAGAGAGAGAGAGAGAGAGAGAGAGCGGGGGGGGGGGAGGCTCTGAAATGTAAATAGAAGAACAGGGGTAGATAAGGTAGAGCGAGATTAAGGACAAAGGAAGAAAATGTAGATGAATTTACATTTAAAACAAAGACAAAGAGTAATGAAATACAAGGCGTGAGAAATGTACTGGCTGGTAAAAAATACTATGAAGACCTGTGACGATGGAAGTACAGATAGAGTATATTAATTTTTTTTTTTTTTTTGCCTCATTTATAGAAGAGAGAGGATCATGAGACCTGACTCATACAATATAGATGACGTGAGAGGAGATATGGAAGAAATGAACATTTATCGTAATTAATGAGGGCTAGAATGATCGTGGTAAAAACAGCTTAGGTGACAAAAAAGAAGGAACCAATAAGGAAGCTAAAGCATGGAGGATGCTGGCTACAATCATGGTGGAGAGAGCAGAGGAAAAAGAAAAATAACATGGTGGATTCAGGGTTTAAACAATGTCGATGATGATAACCTATTCATATGATCAGATTATCTTGGAAAAGAGTTCGTTTTTAAAGGAGACTAAAACTAGTGGATGCAGTGAGCAGGTTATCCAGAGTGTTGCGTGTGTGCAGGTGAGCCAGTAAGTGTAGGCAGTCAGGCAGGTAGGCAGACAGGCACGTGTGGGATCAGTTTCAATTGTACGCAACTCCTGATCCCGTGAACACACAAGCCACTCGTGCGTGATCAGCCAGTGGAATGGGTGTTTTTCCCGCACTGGCTCCCGCACGGTTCACCAGCCTGATCCTAAACAACCAACTGCAGTTTTCGTCCAGCACTCTCTCTCTCTCTCTCTCTCTCTCTCTTCAAATAATGTTATTCTAGTATGTTTTCGTGTCATCTGAGTTATTCTAGCCTTTACTTCTATCGCCAAGTAGTACTCTCAGTTGTATGTCCTTTTCATCCCCAGCGATCATAACTGCCCAGAGTGGTGGAAGTGACCGTGAAGAGCAGGAAAAGTGTAAGGTTAAAATACGACGTTCCAGTATATGTGCCAATTCTGATATGAAAGAGTAGCCTAATATTGAAGATCAGGCCCACTTTTTGGAAAAAAAGACCTGTGATTATTATTATTATTATTATTATTATTATTATTATTATTGTTATTATTATTATTATTATTATTATTATTATTATTATTATTATTATTATTATCTTTTTATTTATTATTTTACTGATCGGATCCACATCTTTCCATCCTGCTCTGAGCATTCTTCGGTCCTCCCCTCGGCATTCGTCGGTCCTGTTTTGAGCATTTTTGGTCTTAATCTGATCAATTGCTTTTGCTCCTAACATCGGCTTTGTTCGAAGGGCCATTTATTTATCTTATGCAGACCAAGACTAAGGAGACCTAATCTAGCACTGAACGCCACCTCCTTCCATCTTGACCTTTCATTCTTCATTTCCAGCCTGTGCATTCTTCGGTCCAAACCATGACCTTTTTAACTTCCAACCTATGCCTTCTTTGGTTTCAACCTCGGCATTCTCCGATCATGGCCTTCGTGTTTTTCGGTCCAGACCTTGGCATTTATCGGTTTTAACCGTTTCAGTCCTAAAACCTGCAGAGAAAAATGTATCCCAAGTTCCAATGTTGAGAAGTTCCCAAGGTTTTCCTGATTTCAAGTTTCCGTCATGTTAACTGATGATGGATGGATGGATGGATAAAGTGTAAAATAAATACCATAGAGAAAAACAGACCTGTAATAATCGGTGTCACCTAGTGGATTTTTTTTCTCGATAACTATTAAGAGTCGACAGGTTAAGTAGTACTTTTTTTACGCAACTGCTTTTCCTGCGGCTGCCTAACCATAAAAACTGCTTCAGTCGTGGCCTTCGCAGTCGCAAAAGCCAAACTGCATATCATATTCGGGTAAAAACTCTTTCCTTGATCAGATTTTCAAGAAATCTCTGAAGTACTTTCATTCCATGGTCCACAAACTCCCCACTCCCATAATTACTCCATTCCCTTCATGCATATATCAGAATAAAATCCTTTGCCAGACCTGGTGTAGTAACTTCTCCTATACTACTGAATTCACCCCCCCCCCCCCCCCAAAAAAAAAAAAAAAAAAAAATGCACCCCCATAGGCATTAAACCATGACAAATTTCCAGCGAATCTCTGTGTTATATGCAAGATTCACATCAGGCACCCACAGACTGACCCTTTTTTGTGTAGGTCAGGCCAGACCTCATGAAGCAGCTTCATTGGTCATTTATTGTACATATTTTGCACTATTTCAGTATAGTCACCTGAGCGTTAACCATAATATGAGATATCTACCTCACAAGTATATATACATGCTGAGTATACCTCGCTGAGGTAACCGATATGATATTCTATTTGGGACAAAATTTATGTATCGTCTGTTAGCGAAAATGTTCTCATGCTTTGTTTGTAAATATAAAGAGATATATTTCCGAGAGTAATGATACAGATTCGTCCCTTGTAAAAGATAGGAATATTTTAAATCCGATATCAGTAGCAGCTGAAACACTTCGTTTTGAAATTCGCTGGTGTGCCATCAAAGAATGACCAGCTGAACTACGCAGCAATGTCCATTGTGCTCACACTTCACTCATCCAAACCACTTTATTACAGTGTACCTAGTGGTTAGGTCTTACGCTTTTCGTTGTTAAACTCTTAATATTTTCATTACTAGTACGGTCCGTGAGTTCAGTGGTGGAACCTGCACTACATGGGTGATTCTACCCGTGGTGGCTGCTCCCTGTCGCAATTGGCAAGTATCATCTGAGTCATTGTATTGTTCGTTGATGGTCGATAATGTATTAGAAGGTAATGCTTGGGTCAAACTTGAAAAACAATGCAACACATGGACACTTCATGGCGGTAAACTTTCAATACCCAATCAAGAACGCAGAGGTCCGGGGCTAAGGTAATCAGTCCAGATATTTTAGGCTACAGTAGCCAGTCACACCCCGTGGGGTGGAATTATTTGACCAGTTAATTCCGAACCTTCCCTTGGGTTTAAGGCGTTTATAGACTAAACCAGATTAAGGCGCCACAATCCAAGACACCACAAAGCATCTATTTGTAGTTTTATGGGTACTCGTATATCGTTTCCTGAGCAACATGAAACAGTTTCGCTTGTCTCAGTGTAGAATCAGCCAAAGGTAACACTACGAATAAGACGAGTGGCTGGCTGGTAGGCTCTATTACCTACTGAAACATAAAATGTAAGCTATATTTTTGTACCGTATACATACGATGCAATTACCTATAGAATTCATGTGTATTTAAAACTGAGGTTTAGTAAAATATATTTTCCATTTCAGGTATGGTAGACGTGCAGTATCTGGTCTAGGTATGAAGAACCAACTTTATTTGCGTCAATAGTTTGTTGTCAGATATTCGGAATGTTTAGCCCAATTAATTATGAATTTTGTTTGAATTTAGGGGCAATAAAACTCTCTTCAGTCTAGTCTTTCTTAACTCTTTGTCTTAGGTTATTTTATGAATGTCTAGGGCTTTCTGGGACTTAGCTTATCAGATACGTATGGTGATTTTCCATTCTGAGGACGTGAGTTAATATTTATTCTTCTTACTATAAAGTTATTTATTGAAGAAAGGTATCCGATTAGTGAAGAGGCTGATGAAGGAAATATATCCAAACCCTCCAGTTATATGGGTCTCTGTTATGCCGAATAAAATCGTCTCGAGACAGCAAGAACACAGTAAAAGACATCATCGTACTGACAGTACACTGTATTGTCATTTCCTTGGCTATCCTTCATATTTATCCCTTCATGTCAGCATTGTTATGCTCGTCTTTCGGAGACGCCTGTGCCACGTTCTTAGTCCTTAGCCACTGTATATGCACAGTGTTTCCTTTTTGCCATACGATTGACTGCTAGATACTACGCCTTGTTTCCTCTCGTTTCCCAGACTCCAGTCATAATTTCTCCTAGATTCCCTGTGTGGCTCATAATTCCATCACTGGATCGTCACGTGTCTGACTGAACCTCCTGTTTTACCAGGCACAGAAGTAGCATATCAGAAAATCCAACGCAATCCCGTTTTCCACGTTATTGTACCCACGTATTATCTCTCAAAAAAGTATCCATACCTACGTGAACGCAGAACTACACAATGAGGAGTGCGATTGGAGCAGTGTCGGTATTTCATATTTCGCCGTCCGTTGTGTCAAAATGACTCGCGTCACTTTAGTAAGGATACTTTTTTGAGCGATAGTACTGTACCTTCCTTGCCTCAAGCACACCAGGACACCATTTTTTCCCACAGAACCCAGTCATTCCTTTCTCAGACTCATTCTTCATCTCCCCCACAACTAATCCCAAGCATCTTTCCAACACAACCATTCTACCACACCCACGTAGTGAATGGGTTAAAGTAACTGATCTGGTACAAAATTGAATTTGTAGTTGATCACATTCAACAATCATACGGAAACGAAACCTACGGTATTGGTACAGGATTTCGCATCACCACTTACTCACTGCTTTTATTTTGTCTAATGCACAGTGATATCGTCATGAAAGACACAGATATTAACCAAATCGATGTCAGTGAGACATATTTATCATTCTCAGATTCCTAGTGTATACTCACTTTCTAATAAGTAAGCTGACTGGCGTTGGATGCCATATAATACCAGGGTTGCTGTGATCATTATAGCCTTAATGATGGCAGTATTAACACTCAGGTTCCTGTGCTCACTCGTAGCTGAATAAATCGTCTGGCGTCAGTAGGAACAGAATACTGGCCCCGTCATGAGACGGTTAGCATTAGAGAATCTGAGTGGAATATTCAAAATAAATCGCCAAGGAAGATGTGATATAAAGTCTCTTCAGAATACGATTCAGTGTCATCGAAGGTAGGGGTGTTCTGCACAGCTGGGAACTGTAATATCGATTTTTTTTTCCTTGGTTAATTTTTGTCTTGCATGGTATTCTCAAAAGCCCGATGCACTCCAAAAACTCGTCATTGGGTTTCGATAGTTATTGTCCACCGTCTTTTTTTTTTTTTTTTTTTTTTTTTACAATACATTGGATCAGTATTTTTCTCTGCAATCGTACAGAGTAGAAATATGTTGACAGTTTCACTGGGTTGACCTAATACTTTTCAGTCTTGTCGCTCACTTTCCATCCTAACGCATTGTATAATAAATAATCCCCTGTGGACAGAGAAACATGCCAAGCCTCTCCCAGCTTAGGAATGTTAGCCACCAAAGGAAAATGAGGTGAAATATTGTGCAAACTTTTTCGGTGATCTGACGTGGTTGGCAGCCCGGGACGAAGTGTGTGGGTGGAGGTGCGTCAGGTTCAGACCATAAGAGTAATAATAGCCATCATATTTACATGCATATATACATGCTTATGCACACCTGCACTCATACTTACTCACCCACCTGGCCATTCATATTCAACATTTTTTTTACTCAGTGCTAAATTTAAAGAACTTTCCTTACTGAGAATTTGCATCCTTGATGTCGGCATCTGCCATGTGATCTTTATCATTGCAATATCTCTTGCCTCAAACACTAGCCAAGCCAATAATATGGAAATATATAAACAACAGCCATATTATACTGTATCACTAGGCACTGAAGGAGCTTCACGTCAGGAGAGAGCATGAAAAGGCTAGAAATAAAACCATACTTATCAAACTCACTAAACTGTACTTACCAGCAGCAATGAGAATAACTGTTCTATAGGCCTTGTATTTTATGAAGGCAGTTTGGGTGGGGCCACCTGAGACCTCACACCTCTAGCTCAGTTGGCACATAACCGCCGCCACACACGTGTTATTACTCCTGCTAACCTCTCTCTCTCTCTCTCTCTGTCTGTCTCTCTCTCTCTCTCTCTCTCTCTCTCTCTCTCTCCTATTTTAAGCTAGTAACTACTGTACTTATAAATAAATTTTAAATCCTCCATATAGATGTAATTCAATAAAAAAAGCTATAGTATAGTAAAAATCCCATAAGACTTCTCAGCTTTGTTTTTGTGACATTGTCAAGTGGAGTGACACGAGGGATAGCCATGCGTGTGCTGGTTGTACTCGGTCAGTCTCCCGCCATGGAAAAAAAATGGACCAATAGACTTTTACCTCAGTGGTGGTGTGGAAAAAAATCAAAAGAAGAGAAAAAAATAAAGAAAATAACATTGGAAGAAGTTAATATAAATATGAGAGAGAGAGAGAGAGAGAGGGAGAAAGAGAGAGAGTGAGAGTGAGTGAGAGAGCGAGAGAGAGAGAGGGGGGAGGAGCACGTGTGTGGCGGCAATGTGGCAACTGAACTAGTGGTGTGAGGTCTCAGGCAGCCCCACCCAACACTCTGAGTTGCAAAGCGAGAGGAGTGGTAATGTTTTCAGTTGTGAGGTTGGCTGGCTGGCTTTGTTTATGAGTGTTTTACATCCTGAATTTGCATCATATAAAAAAATGGAGGTGCAGAATTATGAGCCGAGGATAAATTTTCCGGCTATGTGGGTGGTGAGATCCCATCGTGAGATGGTTTCTAGTTTATTCTTGCTATTACTACAACATATTTATTCAGCTTGATAGTGGCGTCACGCCATATGACTTAAAGAGAAGTAACTGTAGCAAGGAAATCTATATTTAGAGCAAACATGTGATGTCATTTTTATTCTTGCTGCTGCGAGAAGTAATGACAACAAAGAAAGCTACAGGAAGAGCAAATGATTGCATTATTATACAAAATTACCATCGAACTTGACTTTAGGAGGCTTAAAAAGTATATTTGCATCTCTGGGCTGTTTGTTGACGTTTTTATTCCCCTTCCCAGATAATCCTCCCTGACTAATCACCATGACAGATTCACACTCTCACACTCCCTCAAATTATTTCTCTCATGAGGCTGGCACTGGTTTACTCATATTCTAAACATTCTCGGTCTAATCTTAAATTTTCATGTTGTTGTCTGTGCTAACTTCGGGGTTCAGTGTCTCTGAAGATATACATGGACAGCTTAACATCTTGGTAAAACATTACCGGAGATGGACTGAAACCACGTATATTATGGAGACTATGCGTAACTATGTATCGAGAAGGGTGTACTCTGATTAATATCCACCTCACCAGATCTATGCGTTGCGCAATGATTATATACATTGGTAGGAAAGAGTGCTGTCGGTGTGTGCCACTGGGTACAGTTCTATAGGCAGGTGTTGAGTGTAGCAAGTGTTGATGGAATGGCCACTTTATGTGGATAGGTGGGTGTCACCTTGCTGTGCTTTCATTGGTTTGCCATCTTCTCTTTAGGGATACAAGGCTAAGGAACTTCAGGACAGTTTGCTTGCCAATAAACTTCAGTGTTAGGTCAGAAAACGGGAGATTGTCCCGACGAAAAACTTCAGGTGATGAGACACCATAGAAGGCTGGCTCTGCTCGATGATGTATTTGTAATGGCAAAGTGCAAGTAACCCTGGAATGAGTCTGGATAAGAGTCCTTTCCAGCTATGCCTGGTGGAGAGGTCTTAACTGTGTGTTTGAGGTAAGCCCTAACAATGGGATTAATCTTATTCAGTGGTGTCTTGTGGTCACTCTGGGGTGACCAGTGACTCGGAAATAAATTTTGCCCTAAGGTTGGCCACGATAAAGAAATCAGTTCTTGTCCAAGTGTTCTGCATGTGTCCCGTTTGCCTCAACATGTAGCCCATCTTGACTGTGTACGCGAGGCGTCATGCACACTAGAGGACACTAAATCTAATGAAGAAAATGGATCCTATGGAGAAACAGCCTAGGTGCGTTACCATGTGTTCCCAGTATGCTTGGACTCTGGTCGTCGTTACTGGACTCACTGCCGCCTGACGTGGAGGAACTGTTCAATAGAGCTGCTATCCTCAGATCTCTGGTTGTAATTTAGCTTCCTTGTAATTTAGCATAGAGTTATAGATCCTGAGAAATGCCTGCTGGTGCCTGGTACTTACTCTAAAAGTCGCAGGTGCCACTCTTGTTCTGACTGTTTTAAGTCTAATCTTACTTTCATACATAATATCACTCGGAGTAATCACTTCTTCATACTAATTTTCCATCCATACTCAGCCTACTTTCATAATAATATCACTCTTTCATACTGCTCTTACTCTCATACTAAGGTTTTAAGACTTATTATTATGTCACTTCCATGGTGATCTCATTCATAATGGTTTCACTTACAAATCTCATTCTCATGCTGATCTCTCATACCATATTTCGTCTCATCCATGCTATAATATCATATTTTCATATTTCCTAACATTTCCCTGTTCCTTCAGCCTTCTTACACTTACCCGTACACTTTCCAAAGCATCTTCACATACCATCCATCTCACTCTCATTCTTCCTTACAAAACCTGAAGACTGAAGGTCATTCAGTAGTCATTCACCTACAACTCTTCTCACTTATTCCATCCCTTAACCTTCATACATCCTCTCAATCTCATCCAACACCCATTTTCATTTCTTGCATCATTTCATCCTCTCACCTTCACACTTCCTCATTTTTCACTTTCTTTCGACACCCTTTCACGCTTGTGCCACATTTTTTCTTGTTTCCTGTTTCCTATGCTATCCCAAAACAAATGTCACTCCTAACATGCATTTCTCTCACTTCCTCACTTTCATTTTTCACACTGTACCAGTGCATATTCCCACTTTCCACACCTTTTTACCCTTATTGTTTTTCCCATTATTTACGCTCTTTTTGTTTTTCCAATTATATACGCTCTTCCAACTCCCTTTCCCGTCTTCTCACTGTTTCATTTTATCACACTTTTCAACACCGTCACACTTTTCCATCCACACTTCGCCACACACACACTCCCATTTTCACACCGTACCAACACGCCTGTCACAGTTTCTCCGCACCTTTTTTGCATCTCCTCACGCACTTTCTCATGCCGACCCACTCACACTCTCACGCACCTTCCCACTCCTTCACCATCACTCGTGTATGCAAATGAACCAGCCCAACATTCTCACTCTTATAGTCTCCAGCAAATAGTACTAGGGAATAGTGGCTTTTGGTTTCTCACACGCTTTTCTGCAATTGTACATAATTTTGTTCGTGTATATTTTCCAGGGCATGAATATTTGTGGCCTGTCTCAGTGTGCATTCTCTTAACTGTTTTTGTGAGTCTCTCTCTCTCTCTCTCTCTCTCTCTCTCTATCTATCTATCTATCTATCTATCTATCTATCTATCTATCTTTCAGGTGGGAATTAGAGTTAAGGTGATGGTGATGATATTCCTCACTTTCTCCTCTGTCATTCCTCCTCCTTCCAACATCCCTCTGCATCCTTTCACTCACCTTTTTATTTTCACACACATATTCTTCTTTTATATACTCTTCTCACCTTCATTTCTATAATTCCTCCCCCTTCCATCCTCTGCTTATCCTCTCCTCCTTGCACAACCCTTTGAACCCCATAACCTTTCACCCTGGCTCACCTTTCACACGCACTAACATCCTCTGCCACCTCATCACTTGTCACACCATACACCTCATTTCCTCTCCCACACATCAATCACAATAACGCCTCATTTCCTTTTACATATATAATATTAACCCGTGATATATCATTATACACCTGTCACACATTTCAGCTCATTTCCATTCACAATAAAATCCGAATCCTCAACATATTGTTATGCACTTACTAACATTTCACTTTGCCATAAATATAGTTGTTTTACCTCGCTCATTTCCATTAACACAGACCTTTCAGGCAATACTGTCTAATATCCTCTAACACATTCATAAACCTGTGCTATTTTGCTTTGCATCTGTCACCCTTTTAATATTTCTTGTATCATCCGCTTCTCATAACAGTACGTCACTTCCTGTCACGCACCTAGTAAATTTTGATGCTTTGTTACACATTTGTCTTATTTACGTATTATTACCTCTCTCTCTCTCTCTCTCTCTCTCTCTCTCTCTCTCTCTCTCTCTCTCTCTCTCTCTCTCTCTCTCTCTCCCGTCCTTTCTTCGAGACACTGTTGAATTACTGGCAGAGAGCTCGGTTGGAGATTACCGTCTTATGCTGAACGGTTGTAATCGAAGACGTGCTTGGGGATTTTTCGGTGATGTAAATTGCTACCTGGTGTATTGATTGGTCTCCTGTGACTTAATGTTATGGACTCTGACCTCCAAAGTCCTGATGCGAGTAAGGGACAGACTCTTATAATTTATTTTTACATCATCTATTACACGTATTGTGTGCATCTTTATGTCTGACTCCTTTCATTGCCTACAGATTTCCTGTACGAGGAATGGATTATAAGACGTGGCTGTAAGATCTGAGAGAGAGAGAGAGAGAGAGAGAGAGAGAGAGAGAGAGAAAGAGAGAGAGAGAGAGAGAGAGAGAGAGAGAGGGAGGGAGGGAGGAGGAGAAGGAGGAGGAGGAGGAGGAGTTCATCGGGTTACTTAAATTAATAATGTATTATCCATTAACATCAGTGCAGGCCTTCCCTTGGTATATATCTTCAAGCTGCGGCCCTAGTACACTTTTTTTCCCTTCCTTCTCGCCGTACCTAATCTTTAATTTCTCCACAGAGTATAATAAGTCACCAACAGGCATTAACGAGTCTCCAGTGGCACGTAATTAATGAAGTCCATAAAATTAACTCCGAAGAGGAGGGGGGGGGGGTAGTTGGTGGTTTATGGGTTAGCACTTCCACCTCGCAACCTGTGAGGATCTTGAACCTGGTTTTTGTACCCCTTTTGTCCCTGTTCATCAACAGCTTAGTGAGATGGTTGCGGGTCACATGCTAAGGGAAGTTGGAAATTAAAAAAGAAAAAAAATTGCCTCAGTGACTCGTCCAGCCAACAGGCATCAATCTAAGCCTTCATCAATTCAAAACTGAACCGATGGTATTATTATTATTATTTTTTTTTTAGATACCCAATGGCCACTGAAGCCCTACAGTATGGTGATGCCTTTTGTGTGCCGCAACTAAACAGTATGACTGTTTAGGAGAAACATTACCTATGAGATTTGTTACACCTTTCATTAGATACATAGCTGCTAGAGATTCTTCCTCTTTTGAGCCAAGTAGTCTGAGGTTAGCAAGAAAAAAAGAAAGACGTCCTCCTGCTGCCGAGTTGAAAGGCATGATATATATATATTTTTTTTTAACCTGTTGAAACTCATTTCATACATCGGTAAACAAGGTAGGGACATTACTAAACACACAATATATGTAGATAAATTTTAGTACTCTAAATTAGAGGTTGAGTGGCTAGAAATATTGGCTCCTGTCCGAAAAGGACGCACGTTTGATTCTAGGTTGGGGCAAGGAACACTTTGATAGCGGTAATCTGAAATTTAAAAAAGACATTGCTGATCATCCATCAGGGCCATGGACATGGCAATAAACACACACACACACACACACACACACACACACACACACACACACACACACACACACACACACACACACACACTGAAATGTTTTATTGCTGATTGCAGCATTCAGTTATTTTAATTGCATTATTTTTCCATGCTTAGCCTTCAGAAGTTCCTTATGCAATAAATTACCTACCGATAAGAAGTAGCTCCACGTATTCCTTAACTACAATATTAACTTCCTCCTCTACGAGGAAGCCTATGGAAATCAATGACTGATAAGACTGAGATGATTCTCTGTCATCTAAAAACCGGCAATCAGTGTCATTTATTTCAAGTAATGCGTTTGTGAGTGAGTAGGTTAATTACTTGCACAATAAATGTACGAAATGGGCACAGAATTCCATTGATAATGCTCATGTTTCTCATGCCTCCTCACACATCAAAGGGCATCCTTCATTCTCTCTTTTGTGTGCTTGATATTACTGTCCTGTAAGACTTTATAAAGCCTCTTTCACCCCAGGAGGCTTGGAGGTGTAGGCGAACTTTTGGCTGTGATAGTACAGTGCAGTATGATTGGCTTAATAAAAGAGAGAGGGAGAGAGAGAGAGAGAGAGATTTACAGCAATTATTCAGAGACTGTCAGGCAGGCAAAATACCTGATGAGAGACAGACTGACAGATAAGCCATTTTACCTTATAACCTACGGTATAGCGCGAGCATCCTGGGTTCCATGTTCTCTCTCTCTCTCTCTCTCTCTCTCTCTCTCCTGAAGGGGGGGGGGGAGGCTGAAGTAATTAGGCCTCACGGATGCTCATATTCTTCGTCATTCTGACTACACCACGCTTTTTTATTTTTAAATTGTTTTTCCTCCTCTTGCTCTCGTATCATCATTGCGTTCTCGATTTGCCACGCATTAGGAAACTGCCATCATATTTCTTTCCGTAGTCTACTCAGTGGTAAGTGGTGGTGACCATCCACTTACTTGGTGTAGTGCTGCTTACTTCTTCCTTCAACTTTATCATTATTTTTCAGTGTCTGCCATCCTCTACCCTATTTCTCCCGTCATTCCTGTCACTTTTTATTACTCTTCTTTCCTTTTCAGATGACCCTGCACTGAGTAACAAACCTAATGGTTTTCTGTAAGCCAGGAAACCATTTACATCGCTGGGTAGTAATCATATAACTAATCCATACGTGTTCCCTACGCGTCAGCTACTAGGTTGGAGGAGTATTATTGCCCTTCCCGTAAAACAGCTAACTCGATGACACACGGCCATCCCTTACTGGGTTGTAGGGTCTGGCTATAGATAGTCTGTTTTTTAATAATTGAGTTACGTCTGCTTCTGTAATGGTAGGGTACTCGAATCGGACTAAGAAACAGTTAAAATGTCCCAGAGGCTTGTGCATTATGCAGAATGCTACCTGAGGTATAGGATTGTTCTGGAGTAAGGTTGTTCTAGCCTCAGGCCCTTGAGCTCTAAAGGGCTTATTATGAGATTTATTATTAACGTTACCATTAGCCATATTTTATACACTGCTGACGCCCAATTTTTTCCACTTATTAATCTACAGTTATGTCCTGTCTCCTTTTTGTATACATTTCACTCTTACAGTTTTGCTTTCTTAAATTCTCCATCCTTCTCAGAAAGCAAGATAGACTACTTAATTCTGTGTTATACGTCTTTACATGGTCGAGTCTAAATTAAGACCAGAATGCAACCCCAAATAATCACAGTTTTCCCCCTTCTGATTCCTCTGCTCGGGCTATCGCTCACCCAAATTCGCAATCCTTCCTAATAAAGAAAGCAATCGGTGCTCGTATATTCTCGGCGCAATCAAAGACTCATTTCCTCTCATCTTCAGAGTACCAAGTCAGCCACTTATCAAGATTTAACAACAACCACGGTTAGCCACAATATTTCCGGCAATAAAGTACAATTTCATTCTCTTCCACAGCCACTAAATCTTCCCACCGGCACTCCCACTACCAGGTTAACTGAAAAAATAAAGTCATAGAGGAGTTACGACGCGGGGTAGGGGAGAATAAGGCACAGTCGGTGGAACAGAAGATAGTAGTAATAGACAGTGGTATGGTGTAATTTAGCTGATTTTATGGACAGACTTTTATTTGTGAGCGTCCACCCTACGCATTAAGCAGCAGTCAGTGAGGATCGAACCCATGCCAGTGCCCCCATCCCTCCCCTAACCTGAGGTCTGCGAAGGAGTTACCTACCCAGCCACTCACCGGTCCATCCAAACACCCACACCAGCGTCCACTCAAGACCGAGCTGCTCGTTCATCCATCTGTTGCAGCAAACATTCTTGTCTTTTTGGTATAGGCGTCTTCGTAGTTCATGTTCCCTAGCGATTAATTTGGCATAATATGCATATTTGTAAACTTTTATGTTTTGTACTGTAAATACTGACACACTTTGCACCACTAGGCTAATATACAAGAGATTTATAAGTGCACATTGCAAAGTTTATGGGAGGAATAGGCGTTACGAAAGCTTCAAGCCAGCGAAAATGAGGCCCTAAATTACTTGATATTTCCCCACTTCAGACCCTGTTCCAGTTCACATTTACTACAGGGCACTTCCGGGGTAGTCATGTATATTGCACGTTGTATTCCAGCTCAGTTCAACCATTTATGCTATTTCCTGAACCTGTTCACCCCGCATATGAGATTTTTGTATCATATTCTTGCTGCTACCAGAGACTTTTGTTCAAAATTTTCGAACGGGAAGATTACTATTAGCATAGATTAATCCCTACACTGCTTGTACACTCTCCTACACTGAAAAATATTCTCAGAAAGATGAAAAAACACATCATAAAGTAAACCATAAAACTATTAATATGGCGACGTATTTCATTTGTCGTACCTTTTGTCTCTCACTCAACCTGTTGGAAACGTGCTTTTTTTTTTTTTTTTTTATTAAGATTAATGGGCTTGTTCTAATCCCATCACAATCAAGGGTCTCACCACAGCAACGTAAATCGTCTGGAACGGCAAGAATCGAGTGGAAAATGTGTTTCTGTAATGGGACTTTATCCTTTGACTGATTGAATAACTCAGCTACACAAAATCTTCATGATTTACCTAAATGTAATTCATTACAGCACCTCCAGTAGCAAAAAGATTACTCAGGACATGTTTATAGCCATTGGCTGCTGACTGTTCCCTCATCTGAACAAATTCATCTTGTATGAGCCTTTATAAAATAATCAAGTGTAACAAGAGCAGTGAATGAGTCGAAGAAAAAAAGCTTTTTAACCCCTACACCGCAGGCTTGTTTACCAATGACTTGCGTGTCCCGCGGGGTTATTCGGGCTCCGATAGACTCTCAAAAAATATTTGCCAAAAATCAGTTATTAGTCCTAGAATAATAAAATTACATATGCTTATGGCACATACCTTCAGCTTTCTCCTGGAATGATTGTTGAGCCTTCGTCTGTTACCGTAGGACTTGTGGAGACCTCTGAAGTAGGGTAACGAAGTCTCCACTTTACACTTCCCGACAACCCGTAATATGATTACCACAGCCAGATACAAACACTATAAACACTATTCTACAATTTTCAAGTAGTTTGGGATCCATACTCAAAAAAAAAAAAACACTGTGAAAGCAATGGAAATTACGAGCGCGTCTGATTGTCGCACTTGCGCTAGTTCGCTCTAGGCACTCTGTCATTTATTATTCATAAAACCCCTCACACTTTATATTTCTATTACTATATCACACTTATATATATCTGGAGTCTTTCTCCATAAGTTTCCTTCAGTCGTATTAGTTTATTGTCACTGAAGTCATTCAATTTTTCATTCAGTAAAATACGTAGAGAGCCACGGATTCACTTTCACTGTTATAACATAAATTATTTGTACTCATATTCTTATATTACTAATTACTTACATTACTATTTACATCTTCTATTCTATTTTCAATATTTACCCTGCTATTTTACTTACACTATGTTATTCACTGTCACTTTCAGTAAGATAAAACTATAATACACTGTTCAATCATATGAACTGAACATCCATTGCTTTCACCTGCTATGTACACATTATTTACACATTATTTCCAAATAATTCTGCTTCCACACTTGCACTGTTAGAACTGCTTCTGGCTGTGGTAATCGAAGAAGCAGGTAACACAGAGGGGAACCTGGCACTCAGCGCACTGCCAAGAGGTGCGTTTATGCTCAGGTGTGCGGCGTGTGGTATGCGCACTTACCTGACACCTGCGAATCGAAGCCTTCCTTTTCCCTGTGGCAGGCATTAGCTCAAGTCTGTGCCGGTCCATATACGCCCTCTGCTCAAGTCGGTCGGGAAGTGTTACTGGATGGCGCCTTGGAGTTGCTGCTGTCACCCTACCATATCTTTCCAGCAGCTGCTGGACACAAGTCCTGGCGAACAACCTCAGGGAGAAGGACTTGGGTGGCTTGACCTTCATCTTGTACAGGATGAAGGCGTTCAGCATCGTCATATCTATCAGATGCAGAAAAACTTTCCTGTACCACCTAGTATTCTTCCTGAGGCAGTCGATCTCACCAATCATCATGTCGGACTTGTCCACCAGCCGCATGTTGATATTATAGTCCAACACAGCATCAGGTTTCATCACAGGTTCGCCTGTCCTACGGTCGACCTTCCCACTGTCTCTCATCTCCCCCTTATGTACGGTGGTGAGCATGTGCACGACCCTCTTGTCATGCCACCATATTGCCAGCATCTTGTCACACTTGCATATGTGCACGTCTCCTCGCTGCGAGGTTCCCGCCTCTGAGAATTTGGGGAAGTTGGCACGATTACTTTTCACAGTGCCGCAGGAGCCAATGCCGTGCTCAGAAAGGTATTTGGCAAGTTTCGGTGCTGTATAGTAGTTGTCTGTATACAGCACATGATTCCCACCAAAATACTTTTCTAGGAGCACTTTCACTACACAGCCTGAGAAGCCAAGGGGGTGTGTTTTATCGAGATCGACAGTGCTGGCTGAATATATGACGAAGTCAAGGATGTACCCCATCTTACAGTCGCACAGTACAAAGAACTTAATTCCAAAGCGATGGCGTTTGCTTGGAATGTACTCAACAAACCGAAGACGTCCTCTGAACAAAACCAAGGATTCATCAATGACAACCTTCTGAAAGGGGTGGAAGAATGACATGAACTTATCCTTCATTCTGCTCAGAATCTCCCGGATCTTCCAGAGTGGGTCGGTTTGGGAAGGTACATCGTTGTCGGCAAAGTGCAGATTTCCCATGATGTTCCGGAAGCGATCTCTGGCCATGTACTTATTGAAGGTGGGTGAGGGTAGTAAGGGGTCCATGGACCAGTATTCTTCCAACTCATGCTTCTTGGAGTGTGGCATGAGAAGCATGAGGGCAAAGAACACATACCGCTCCTGCACTCCCAGCATGGTCCACTGTTGCATCTTGGCTGCACCTGTACCACTAGCAGCACGTTGTGATTCATACCTGTTGGTTTCATCACATATGTGCTGCATGACTTCGTCATCTAGGAAGGCCAAAAGGTAGTCGACACACTCAGCATTTTCGTCCATAGTGAAGGCAGGCTGAACTCCTGAGGAGCTCTCATCAAAAACTAGATTTTCGGGGACAAAATTTGACCCTTCCGTCCACGCGAAGGCGTCCAGGAATCCCTGTCGTGGCGGTGTAGGGCGGGTGGTGGTGGTGGTGGTGGAGGTTGGCTGTGAGGGAGGTTTATCTCGGTCAAGGTCACTCTCACTGACCCTAGGTTGCCGTACAGCACTAGCAGCCCTTACCCTACTAGCTACACTACTTTTCACTCTCCTTGATTTACCTCTACCTCTACGGCCTGCCTTCACTGTTGATGCTGGTGGTGACTCCGACGACGAAGACTCTGGAGATAACTCAGCCGACGATGATGAAGAGATGAGTAAAGTGGGGCTTGGGGAATGGGGAGGTGAATGCACTCGTGACTCATGGCGGGCTGGGTCACGTGGGGGCATTGTTCTGGGGCTAACACGCCGCCTTTTCACTCCCTTCCCAAATTCTTGTCCTTGCTGCACTAAAGGCTCCTTTCCCTTGGAGCTAGACACTGATTCACTTACTGTAGCACTCGTTGTTGCTGTTTCTGGCGCGATAACCTCACCCGGCTCATCACACGATTCACCTGAATTGTCATAGTCACTGTCCATCATTATCATGGACAATTCTGCCAGTTCACGTGCCACTGCAGAGTCACTAAGGCCTTTCCTGCTTGCCTCACCACTTTTCTTAGGAGTAGAGGTCACGGGGCCCTTTGCAATGGGCGCAGAAGCGGCAGGAATGGCGGGGCGCGAGTGCAACATGGTTTCTCTACAGCGGAGGACAAGGAACTAAATGCCGCGGCTTATCTGAGAAGGGAAGGGTTGACAATGACACTTTAGGCTGACTGCTGCTAACTTACATGCTGATTTTTTATAGGTAGAAAATCTCGGCAATAAATAAAGAAATAGGTAGTTCCAGGTGAATGTAAATGTCAGTTAGGATTCTCCCTTCCTTTCTGATATATATTTTTATTACAGACATCGATTACAAGGCATAAATGAAAGGGGAAATTACCGTGGTAATGTAGCGAATGAATGCACATGGGGTTTTGTCAGGTGATAATTAGCCAATTTCTGGTGTATAACACTATCACTTACCTGTTTTTTTTTTTTGGTATATATTATTTTGTATAAGTATAGGGCATAGGGCTTATTTCAATGGGTGAAATCTGTGGAAAAATCAGGGGGAAATTTGTGTAGCGCAGCACGGCGTGGGAGGTGAGAGGAGAGGGTAATGGAGGGCAGGTAGGGAGGGGAGTCACGAAGGGGGTAAAATCGCTAAATTGTCAACAATGGATGGGAGTACAGATGAGATTTGGAGTGCTGACTAGTGTTGGACATTGGCAGTACTGATAGATGATACAAGCCACCACTTGAGAGCCCGGGATAATTCAAAATAACACAGAATCACAAAAGTGACGCCCCGCGGTATGATCCATTGTGGCCGAGCGTCACGAAAGTGACGCCCCGCGGTTAAGGGGTTAAACATCATATAATCTGGTTAGAGGCATTTAAAATTGCCAGAGCTCCCTATAAATTTGCACAAACATTTTAATCAGATATTCAAGAACCTAGTTCATGTAATCACAGGCACTAGAACTGGTCCACCCACCCTATTCAAGAATCTACCCATCCTCCACACGACTAATGCTTCATTTTTCCTTTTGCACCTACACCACCACCACCACCATCCCGCCTCACCACACTACGGACCTCTCCTCAC